>NC_139235.1:5187027-5250669 GCF_977018435.1 Lepisma saccharinum
CACGTACTTCCCCTTTCACCTAGATTCTTCATCTTCCTTCTCTCTCAGTGTCACAAAGACACGCCCATGCCAAGGCCGGGATTCGAACCCGGGACCTCTGTCTCCACATTCTCCTTATATCTTCATCCTCTCCTACAGTCTCAGTCTGTCTCTCTCCCTCTCTCTCTCTCTCTCTCTGTCTCTCTGTCTTCTTCCTCTCTCTCTTTCTGTCTTCTCTCTCTCTGTTTAATGGAATTTTGCTTCAGGGATCGTGTTTACGGAGAGGAAGGGAGAGAGTCATTGCAAACTAGACTGCGAGCGTTCTTCGTGTGCATTTTCGGTATTCTCTTTGGTAAAGTATATTTGAAGTCAAAACTAAATGCTTACTTATTCTTGTTGGTAGGGGCAAAATCACCCCCGGTTCTCCAGGATTTAGCATCCTAAGAGGGATTTTTACTTTCAACAGGGATTTTTTACCTTCTCAAGTGTTGTTTTTACCTTCAGAGAGGGATTTTACCTAACTTCAGAGAGGGATTTTGGCTTTTAAAGAGGGATTTTTACCTTCGAGGGATTTTTACCGTCAGAGAGGGTTTTTTTTACCGCGAGAGTGGGATTTTGTACCGCCACAGTGGGATTTTTTAGTCAGAAAGGGAATTTTTCGAAACAAAGCTAACACCGCTGTTCCAAATACATGACCTCCTCCCTTCTTGCCGTTCCCGACTCGGCAGCGTGTCCGACCAGAATTCTAAAATCGCCGCGCGTCCCTGATCGGGATTCCCGAAGGGACTCCCCTCTGCTCTCCAGACACGTGGGTATCCTGCAATTTCCGGGGACCGACTGAAGGGAAGATTAGCCCTGCTCTAGGGTTGGGGGGGGGGCAAAAGTGAGAGAGCCATAAGGGGAAAGAGAGTGGGAGTAGGCTTCTGATTTCAGAGAATGCTCAAAGGAAGATTCTGATTGCGGTCGTGTTGAACCTCTTTGGAATAACCTGTGGTGCACCAACAATGTTTAGTTTCTGGGGTGATGTCTTGTCCGCACCCGGCCTAGGCTGTGCAGCGCGCCCACTGGAGCGGAGGCGAAACAAGAGATCCGCGAGGAATCTTTCCCGCCTCCGGACAACTGGAGAAAAGCTCAGTTCGCTTTGCACTGTTCTATTTCACAGCTAAAGTTTATTATAATTCGTGGAACATACGACATATGTAATGTTTCATTCACTAATAAATTATATAACTTCTCCCTTTCCCTCTCCCTCCCTCCCTCCCTCTCTCTCTTTCAAGAGGAGAGAGAGGGAGAGGGAGAGAGAGAGAGAGAGAGAGGGAAAGAGAGAAATGGTGTGTGGAGAGAGAGGGCGGAAGCAAAGAAAGAACTTTCTTTCTCTCTCTCTTCCTCCCTCCCTCCCTTTCTCTCCTCCCCGTCTCTCAGAAGAAGACGAAGAAGAAAAGGAGAGAGAGAGAGAGAGGAAGAGAAAAGAGAAAGATAGAATTTTGGGAGAATTCACCGACAAGTTTAGAAGCATTTAGAAAACAAAAGCAAGCCATTAAGATTATAGCAGGATTAATGTTGTTTAAGAAATATAAAATATTTACCCTCCCTTCACTGTACATATATGAAATGGCATTTATGCGAGAAAAAATATTACGTCAAGAAGCTCAATAGAACATATATAACACACGAAATAAACAGCTTCTATAAGCATATTTCACCAGACTATAGATATTTTCTACTGTTACGGCGGACGGTGCTCGTTCTGGTAAGGGAATTACGTCACAGACCAACAACGGTGGCTATTGGTTGCTCGAGTTTCTTATCGCGCTGGATTGGCCACTCCTCATTTCCCTTGTCAGCATGTGGATCGGCCGCCGTGACAGTAGAAAAGATCTTTAACATTAGTTCATGGAGGACCCGAACAGATGGCACAATAGTTAACAACCTGCTTAATAATACCGGGTGTCCATAAAATCCCTTTACAACTTCAAAAATTCACTACAAGTGCAAATGATGAGATATTTGAGTGATTTTTTTTTAATTGTACTCGTTTACTATTAAAGTTTGTACCAATAGTCAATTTATAGTCAATTTGTGTATTTCAGGTAACATTGTGAAGAAAGAGAGGCCTCGAAAGAAAAATGGTTACTCCGCAAGGCACAATGTGTGGCATGGTTCATTGACACAAAATCTGACACTCAGACTCAGCGAAACTTGAGGACTAGGTATGGGAAACAATCACCAGCGCGTCCATCAATTTGTGAATGGCACAGGAAATTCATGGAGACAGGTACAATTTTTGATAAAGCAAGAAGTGGAAGAAAACGAGTATCAGAGGAAGACATCGAAGGTGTAAGACAAGGCTTTGTTAATTCTCCAAAGAAATCCATCGCACAGCTGCCAGATAGTTACAGCTACCACGATCAACAGTGCACAAGGTCCTACACCACAACCTGCGATTGTATGCGTATAAAGTGCAACTGCTGCATGCCATCGAGCACAATGATAAACCGAAACGCAACACGTTTGCAGTGGACATGCTTCATCGAATATCGGAGGATGCAATGTTCCTCAACAGTGTGTGTTTTACTGATGAGGCAACATTTCATGTTTCCGGTAAACTGAACATGTACAATGTGAGAATCTGGGGCTCAGAAAACCCCAATGCGACATTGGACCTCAAACGAGACAGTCCAAAGGTGAATGTCTGGTGTGGACTGATGTTCAATCGAATCATTTGTCCATTTTTCTTTGCGAAGCAAACAATTACAGCAAATGTTTACCTTGACCTTTGGACTGAATCTGTGACACCACAACTGGCTGACCTTCAACTAACCGTCCTTTACCAACAGGATGGTGCACCACCACATTGGGGATTAAATGTCCGTGACTTCCTGGACCAAACATTTCCCGGTAGGTGGATGGCTCTATTCCCTGGCCACCTCGTTCACCAGACATAATGCCCCTAGAATTCGGAACAAAGGTACGGAACATTACTGACATCAAGCAAAGGATCACCAATGTCATTGCCACCATTGATGAGACTATGCTAGAGCGGACATGGCGCAAAATCGATTTTCGCCTTGATGTCCTTCCTGTAACCAATGGTGCCCATACTGAGGTTTATTAAGTTATGAAAAAACTTCAACATATACTGCTACCATGTGACAAATTAAATTTAATTTTCTCTTCATATGTGTTTGGAATGAAAGCTTCAAGTTGTAAAGAGACTTTATGGACACCCTGTATATGAAATATGGGAAATTAAAGATTGAAGAGAAAAAGAGACCGAAACAGGAAAGAGAAGAAGAGACACAAAAAGAAATAGAGGAAGAGGAAAGTTCACAAACAAGAAAGGAGAGAGATACAAAAAGAAATAGAGAACCAAAGAAAGATAATAGTTACTAGAGTAAATTGAAAGGAATGCACAAAACAAGTGATAAAGACAGAGAGCAGGGAATATAATTAAGAAACAGATGAAGGAAATAAATACTATCTGAGCAGTCATAACTGAGGCAGAGTAGACCTGAAACCATTTCGTACCCCCTTGAGCATACTCTTTCTACAAAAATTCCCCGCCAGCGCATCTGATGCGACGTAATATGGAAGCAATGATGCGTCTACGTACTTCTAGAAACTGCAAAAAAAAGTTCCAAAAACCTCAATCAAAAACACCACACCGGAGATATGAAGATAACCGCTCCATGAAGCGCACGGGTTCTTCGACAGCGAATTCTGCAAACGCGAAAGCTACGATCAAACGTAACATTCGTACAAGATATCGAGGCGCATCGGTTTCCCCAGAGCCAAATTGTACTCGTCATCACGAGAGGCAAATGCGAAATTTCACGCAAGGGGAAACACGGGTGCCAACCTCTGAAAGAGAAAGCACGACGCCGTGATTTGGCCGAATGTATGGGTCTTGTTTTTTCTTCGCCTATGCGGAAGCAGACTATGCAACTGTCCACAGTAATTTCTCGCATGTTATTGAAACCCAAACAGTGAAATTAGCGATGGTGAATATGTAGATTCAAGACGCTTTGAAGTAAATTTATGCTTTCGGTGGAGTTTTAATGGTTTTATTTCCGGAATGGAGTTGTTAGATCGTATCAATTCTATCATTGTAGACACTACATGAGAGAGAGAGTGGTCTTCCTACGCACATCGGTCTGAAGCCCTGATGCAGGTCTGTCACCAAGATACTTCGACATCGGTAAGAACAAGTCTATGTTCTTCTTCCATACCACGAGACTTCGAGAACATCAGCTTCTATAGCTGTTTTCAGTTCTTACGGCGGCCGGTCCTAGTTTTGCCAAGGGAAGTGGGGAGCGGGGATTACGCAACAGACCAACCAGACAACAGCAGTGGCGCCGAGAGACACGACGCGGCCGGAAAAAGTAGTACGTGAAACTCGTTCTACTGGCCACGATTCTTATCGTGCTGGATTAGTCGCTTCCCCGCTCCCCACTTCCCCTGCCAGCTTCTAGAGCGCCCGCCGTAAGAACTGAAAAGAGCTATAGTTGAAACAGGTATTTACCTTACATCATGCCGAGACAATCTTAGGGAGACCCAGAGTCCAAATCAGTGTGCATTGTGTGTTCATTTGCCGTTCTAAGCTATCCAGGTACAACCTCTCGCATGAGGATTAAATCGCCAAGCGAGTATGAACGATGAAAAGTACTAACGCAACTCAAGGGACGTCTGAAGGTCCCAGGTTAAGATCTCCGGTTCCTAAGGGAACGATACGAGGTGATGCTCCCTTCCCCCAAGAAATTCTGCATTCTGGCCACCGGATAAGGTTGGGAGCTCAAATGCTTCGTTAAATTTTCTTAGTTTACCCTTTTATTCCCTAACCCCAAAGCAGCCTCTACCATTGCTATGTTGAAAAACAGAAAATTAGTTTTTTGGGGGGGAAAAAGTGACGACATTTCATAAAATCGGCATTCAGTCTCGATTCCAAATTTCGATTTACGTTTTCTAAAAAAATGTTTTCGCTTTCCGGTTTCAAGATCCAAAAAGCAATTCTAAAAAATAAGTAACTCTCTAAGCCTTCTTAAACCCGAAGGTTCATGGCTGCAGCAACACAAGCCTTCCATCTGTCCCTATCCAGGGCAAGATCAATCGAATCTTTTCCACTCTTACCGATTTCCTTTAGGTCCACCTCAACGTTATTCCTCCATCTTTTTCTTGGCCTTCCTACAGGTCTCTTACCATCAGGTTTCCCAACAAGAATCCTGTAAACTCTTCTTTCCTCCCCCATTCGTGCAACATGGCCTGCACATTCTATGTTAAAAAACTTTTCTTGGAAATTAAAACCCGATATCGTCCGCAGCTAGAGCACCTCGTGCCCCCCTAAAAAAAAACAATTTCATGAAAATATTTTTACTATCAATACAATTGTACTATCAATACAATTGTGTAACTATTACCTTGTACGCTATATCCTGCAGTATTAATTTTTGAACTTGTAAAAATGTATGTGTGTCGCGTGTCTCTTCCCTGGACGCTCGTTAGCTATAATAATAATATGGCGGTGGTTTGGTGGTTTGTACTTTGCTTTTATGTGTGTATTATACTATGTTCAGTTTCGTGTTGATTCGTTTCAGGATTCTCCAAAGCACTGTGCGAATTAAAAGGGGGGGGGGTGTCGGAGGGATCTCCCCACGAAAATTTATCCCGGCAAAATAATATTTGCCAGGGATGTTTTTTATCCCCCCACCCCCATAAAGAAAACGGAATTGACAGTCCCGTCAACAAAGATTTCCCTGCCGAAAATTATGCAGCCTTGTGGATTACGGCCGAAACACACGCAACTGGAGTTAGATGGCGCTGAACTGGCTACCTGCCCGGATGTGATGGCTGTCTGGTTTGGAGGAATAGGACATGTTCTAATTGCTACTGGCTTTACTCGACTGGATTCTGTGCAACAGCCAATCAGAGCCAAGTGTGGGCATGTGAAGATAACCTGCGAGTTTGCAAAGGGGTTTTCTGTCTGTGGTTTCCGAGTGTTGGCTGTTTTTGTTAGTTTCTCGATAAAAAAAAAAGTAAAGAGATGGCGTGCAGTGCATTCGTGTTCAGTTAATATTTAGGTATTTATACAAAGCGACGAGATTTGTACGTGACAAAAATGATTAGCCGAAAATGAAAATCCTTATTATTGCAAGTGCATAAAATTAAATGTTTGACTTTTTTTAAAAAATGTGAACGAATCCTGCGAATCTCATGTATGAATATGCATACCAGAGTTAATAAAGAAAGCTTGTTCGGTACGCATTGATAACCAAATTTTTTCGAGCCAATCTCTAGTCCATACTTTTCTCTTTAATTTTTAATAAAAGACCAAATCAGTAATTCTACAACATTCTTCAAATTGCTCGTCCATCTTTACAGATTGTCTGCTCTGCGTAATGTATTATGGAACAAAAGTCTATCGACAAGTACGGTGACAAGTATGGTGTGAGGAGAAAACTAGCAAATGGGTAGCCAGTCCAGCGCCAACTAGGGCATTCATACTGCAAATCCAGTTCCGTGTGATTCAGGCTTTAAAGGACACCATTGTGAAACTGACCAACCTCACCGAGCCAACAGCAGACTGTTTTCCACTCAAGTTTTTATGGCATAGTCCTCATATTTTATAAGCTAGGTTACATGGCCGATAAGTTTAACCTCAGCAATATGCATTTGGTCAAGTTTATCGGCGGTATTAGTTCGATACCTCCATTTGTGTATTACTCTGGGTTTCTTAGAACGCAATTATAGTGTTTCTAAATTATGTGTAAATACTATCATAAGATTTAATGACCTAGGCTACAACCATTGTTGTACCGGGTGTCCAGAATTAAAGTTACCCAACTCAGAGCCCTCTGTAGCCTGTCTGATGAATCGCAGAACTCTGAAATTTGGTGAATCCACTATGCAGACCATGGAGAAGAGGATGCCGATAAAAATAAATAGTTCAATTTGCCGTTACCAGGTTGAAATGTGGCGCTGTACTTCCATGATCGGTTGTAATAATGACGTAAACTGATCCAATTGGTTATGGATTTGCCTTTACCTTGCAGTCTTGCAATAAACGAGAGATTATTTTCTCGCAACTTCCAGCCACTAACAAATGTCTTTCTAATTAATAACTCAGCTAAATCACTTAACGTAACTTATGTTTTTTTAATATTCATTATTACAGCGCCACATTCCAACCTGGTGACGCCAAATTGAACTATTTACTTTTATCGCCATCCTGTTCCCCCCGGTCTGCATAGTGGATTCACCAAATTTCAGAATTCTACGGTGCCTCAAACAGGCTGCAGAGGGCTCTGAGTTGGGTAACTTTAATTCTGGCCACCCGGTACTTAGAAAATAGTTTACTGAATGGTAACATACAAATTTGTGTACCCAAAAAATAACATCTCAAAATAAAATCAGCCAGGGAACGGATTTATATGTAAATGCATGTTTATGCATGAGTTATATTTTGTATTATCTTTGGGGATCATGGCATGTAGACTCGAAAAATTCAGTTTTATTTTCCATATTTGTACATATACTATTAGATTTTGGCACATATTTTAGTTATTCTTACATATTATTCCCATATTTCAGAACATTTCTCAACATACACATACTCCATATTCGCGCACTACACGTCCCCGTGTGACCGAAATAGTTGGGTGAATTTCTTGTGAATAACTGACAAATTCCGAAGCGAGGTTAAAAACGAAAGTTTAGAATTTCTTTTATACCCTCCAATTGCGTTAATTACAAGTTTTCTGTTGTCCGAACAATGTAACGAACCTGAGAGTTTAAGGTTTAATATTTGTAAGAAGTTAAGATTTTTAAAATGTTTGTTACTTCCAATAATGTGCAAGTTGTCATGACAATTATAGTTAGATTGATACAGTTGTAGGAGGATTGACGGTGCCGGCTCATATCAGTTTATCAGTGGTTCATTTGATTTAATCCGGTCTTTGAAAATGTGTGCGGTACGCGGATCGTAAACTGTAGTATTACGCACGCGCGTTAAGGTTTACAACGAAGAGAAACTTCTGGGCGAAATGACTTCATTTTCTGAATGCGACATTGAGCAATGGCCTGTTTTTTTTTGTTTTTTTTTAACGAGTAGCGTGGAGGTTATTTTGTTTATCGTACAACAATCACTACGAGAAGGCAATCTGATACCACGCTTGCCTGTGTTCTTTTTTAAAGCATTGAAATGTTCTTGCTCTTTACTCTTGGCTGCATATTTTTGAAATGCAGCCAAGAATGTTGTCGAATCCACAAGCGCCACCACGGGAGTATCTAAATGGATGGTTTCTCAAATTTTAAAAGAATTGGATTGGGTTGATTTGTTGTTGTAAGTCCACTTTATGGACAGTAGGGTTATCGGGACTGGACCTACAGTTATAGTGGAATCCGAACCACTATGTACCTCCACCGGGAATCGAACCCGGGACCCCTTGATTAAAAGACGACGACGATACCTGTGCGCCTTCGGGGAGGCCAAGTTTTAAAAGAAGGAAAAAGAGTCGTTGGCGAAAGGCGAGGCGAATTTCTGTACTCCGACAGGTAGAAAACAGCCCACGAAAAAGGGAATACAAATTTCGTTGAAAATCCTCAGACCATTCCGCTCCCTCCAGGTCGCAACACTGCGAACCAACGTCGCTGCGGAGAGTGAAGTGGGGAAATGTGGTGCGAGATGTGCAACAGCTATTTGCAGCGTCTTGTTTTTAAACTTGTCAAGTTATAGTTCCGCGCCGGACAGCAGCGCCAGAAGCAACGATTTTGTGGCACACGTACGGGATTCGCTTCTGCTTTCTCCAAGACAGTCACAGTCATAAATTGTATGTACCTCGTGCAGTGTCTAGTATTATTAAAGAGATAAATTCTTACAATTTTAAGTCCATATTTAGCTACATATCTTGGTGAAAATAACTAAATATGTACTTAGCACGTTTTTACTACATATAAATCAGTTCCCTGGAAATCAGAAATACGACACCGAGTTTGCATACCCCCCACCCCAAATAAAAGCCAAAAGCTTAATTCGGCGGTGGTTCAGTGGCTACTGCAAGACATCCCGAATTACAAGTGTACTTCATTTATTATACATTTTACTACATCGAGTGTCGTGTTGTTTCGTCTCAGTGCTATCCAAAGCGAATCCTTCTCTTGTTCTTGCCGAAAGACCACCTTAAGAAAAAAAAAAGTACAGACATCCCGAAGGAGTGCGTCATCATAGACAATCGCATACCAAGGGCCCCCTCAGACGGTCTACCTCCATAAGCGAGAGGCAGCTCTCGCGTTTGTGATGCAAATCACGAAGGGGGAGACGTATTAAAATCACACTCCAGCCATACAAACTTTTTAGGCTTTGATGGGAAGGCCTTAAAACGCAAAGAGAAAAGGCAGGGAAAAATACCTGGTGGGTCAGATCCCCTCTTTTCCCTATTCTATTTGTCAACTTAGGCGGAACTACTTTTTTTTTTGTTCCTTTTTCTACATTGGTGAGGTGTATGAGCGATAATGCATTCGTTCTTGGGCTGACGAATATCTTAAGATATTTTCCCGGCGTTTCTTGCCTTTGAAGTTATTTTAAATATGTACAAATATATTTTGGAAACCTCGCTTCATGGGAAGAGAGAGAAACATTTCTCTCTCTCTCTCTCCTCTATTCCTTTCTCTCTCTGTAGTTAAGGGGTCCCGGGTTCGATACCTGGTAGAGGCAGATATCACAGTGATTCGGATCGCACTTTAAACTCCAGTCCCGATTAGCCTTTCTGTGCATAAAGTGGACTAACAACAACAATCTCCCTCTCTCTTATTTCTTTCTTTGTCTCCCTTAATATTCTCTCTCTTTCTCAACACAATCTCTCCCTGAGGGGGTGAGGGAAGAAGAGAGACAATATCCACAGGAAGACAACAATAATAAGAAACATTCAAGAAATTCAACAATTAAATGGCCATTTTACCATCATTCATTGTCATATTCTGGAAACATTTTTAAGTAGCATTCCTGCATAACAATCTTTCCATTGTACAACTGGAAATGGCAAAAGATTCTTCTCCCAGCTATGTGTATGGTGGCATTTAAGTTGTACACTATTATTGAGAAAATGGCACATTAATTGCGAAGATTTTGCAATGTCAACACAATGAGAAGGAAGCTTCACTTCTAAGATTCTGTTACAAATTAATTCATTGTAGCATTACACATTCAATGTATGAGTTGCGAGCCTTGCATTAAATGAAAACTCTGTGCATTCCTAGAAACCAACATTGATGAACCTGAATGGCTTGTTGCTTGCTTGGAGTACAAGAATTTCAAGTCCTGAAATGAACTGTCCATATATCCTGGTGGGATCTTGCGCACAGAAGTTTGCCTAAATATCACACTCGTCGTTAACGTAGTCATGGTTGTTTTCGAATAAATCAGAACAAATTTAAAGTGGCTGCATGTTTGGACTTATGCAAGTTGCAAGTACGTAGATCTTTTACACACACACGCACGCACGCCGAAAACCGAGTGTGCGATGCGTACATAGCTTTAGATTTAAGTTTAAAAGAAAGAAACTTCCATTGATGAGCATGCACCTCTTTTACTCGCAAAGAATTTGTATCTGTCAGATACCTGGTCCATGCTCCGTGTGCAGTCAAAAACAGTTATCAAGCCACGGAAGCGTTGGTTCGCGAGTACCCAACTTGTACTGCAAGCCACTTGTGTGTTCGATTACGTGGCGGTAACTGGAACTCTACACACTCTACACAATATCTCTCTCTCCTATCAAAATAGAGATCCGGGGGGGGAGAGAAGGAAGGAGAGAGAGAGAGAGAGAGAGAGAGAGAGAGAGAGAGAGAGAGAGAGAGAGAGAGAGAGAGAGAGAGAGAGAGAGAGAGAGAGAGAGAGAAGACGAAGAAAGAAAGAAATAAAGAACCTTGTATCTCTCTCTCTCTCTCTCTCGCAGGCCCGTCGCCTGATAATGGTCGCATGAGCACATGAACACTCATGTATACGTCTTAAATTACGTACATACTAAATGCACACACATACGTATATTTATTCGAAAAAAATCTATGTTTCATGCACGAGTATATATACACAATTTACTCTGACACGACTTCCTTCACGTCGATAACTCCTCTAGATAGTTGGTAACACTGACTCCCACGGTGTTCCACGGAGGGCGTTGAACACAATTGCTGTGCGTGTTGCATAGAGCTGACAGCTAAGGGGCTGTTGGCCACTATACCCCGAAGATGTTCACTTCGCTGTGCGAACACTGATGCAAGCGGAAATGCTTCTTACATTCGGCACCAGAGTGCAGCATATTCAAGGCATGTCTGGGGGGACTCGAAAATGTCTGTGCTATTTAGTTGCAAATTTTAGCGAGAACACCTGGTGGATTTTAAGGGGGAGAGATACAATTTCCCCTAGGTCCTTCTTGTATTACTTCAAATATAGCGTGAATTTGGGGGAAAATTGTTGAAAATAAATTGAACTGTTATTCACACTTTTTCAATTGAAGATGAAGTTACAAGGGAGAGGAGTAAATCTGCATTCAGTACAAAAATATTATTGTGAACACCCGTATGCGAACCGCACGCGACGCCACTACTCTCTCGTCCAGATGAGAACACCACCACCTCTATGATGTGACCTTACTCAGTATTAGGGATTGTACCCAGGCCAAGACGAGACGGAAATTTGTCTCGCGAAAGAAAAGTCTGTTTCGTTCTCGGTCTCGTGACGATGAGGCTGAATGATGAAAATAATGGCACAAGTGCAATGATGCATCCATGCCTTGCATGGGCTTCAAACCCGAGACAATTGACTTGATAGCGTGTTACCGTAACCACTCCATCACGGAAACCTGATTTTCTTTACAGCCTCAAATCCCAAAACATACAAAAAGAAATATTAAATAAACTATTCTTTGACCGTTGCAAGAAAAAAAGCAGACAAAGCAGATGGTTACTGACAAATCCTTCCATGGCAGCTGTGCCGAAATCTTACGCGTAAGAATATAGTGCACTATGGTAAAGCCACGCTACTCAACGTAGTTGCTACATTAAAGTTGTGGGACTTCATATTTTGAGCTGTACAAATACGACCAATATATTATGCGCAAAAAGTAGTAATACATAGGAAAGGAACTATTTTTCAGAAGTCACGTCACGTGGTTTCGTTAACATTAACGTCGTTCTTGCAGTGGATGGAGAATAAAAAAAATACACATATAACTTCTACCTACAAGTATCCATCCAAGTCACCTGTTTGCTCAAGATTTTCAAACCCCTTTTCATATAAAGTTTATCCCTAATTTAGTGCAAATTACGAGGGTGGTTCAATAATGAACGGCGTGTTTTTAGGTTTGAAGTTTCTCTGTATGTCACATTGTTACTGCAGTGACGTTAACAGTCCGAGAGCCATCCCCTTCAATCTGCGCATGTGTAGAACCTGCAGTAAACTCACTGCGCAACTTTCTGCGCAGAATGCTCTAGCAGGCTTTGTAGGCTCTCCAACTGGCCTCAAGGTCACATCAGATACGTTACGTGACCCATGCGTGTCCTGCACCACAACTCTTACAAATCTTCACACACTTCTGTATATTTATGTCGTTAGACATGGGAAAAAAAAAGGATTTGAAACGCTGACCACACGTCACTCAAACAGAAAGCCGTCTGGCAAGCTTGGGCTCCAATGGGCATGAATTAAGCTTTAAGTAAATCCATTATGCATGGTCTTCACTTTTAAATAATTTATTAAGAGGAGGAGGGGGAGTAATCTGTAATGTTACGCATTTATTAAAAGGTGGGGGGAAATATGTAATGTTATGCATACACTTCACTTTGCAGTAACGACCTGCATATTGTGCACCGAAATATCTTTCCTGGTTTTACAGGCGTGCCAATTTCTAAACTGACAACGGGAAGATGGCAACCAAAGTGAGATATTAAGACCCCACCCTCCAGATGTAACCTGATCGGACAGGAATGCTGTACGACTAACAAAATTAAAATGAATAGTTCCTTAAGTAACGAGGAAATCGTGACCACCAGCAAGATGGCCATTAATCAAGATGTTCCCGCATCCCAAACTGAACGATCCAATCACAAGGGAGCTTCCATAAATAAGAATTTAACGCACACACTTTTTTTTTGTAGTTGTTAGTAGCATGTACAACGCACCGAACACTTGTCACAGAGTGGCCATCTTTGTCGGGAGACATAAATCTTCATAACTCTCCCCGATCATTGTACGGTACGCCTACTCCTCACTGGTTTCCTTTTAAAAACCCCGCATACCATTTGGCAATATATCATGTTTAAGGATATTCACGAGACCGAAAGATGGCATTTCTTGGCACGCCTGGGATCGCACCCAAATAAATAGCCGAAATACCATAGGTCAACTGAATCAAAGTGGAGACTGTACTGTGCCTCCTTAGCAGATCATATTAATTCTTAAAAAAAATATGTTCAGATGGTGCGCTACAACGTTCAAAATCAAGAACTTAGGCCCTAGGAGGTAACGCACGATATTTACCTAGGACTACGAATTATCATGACTTACAAATCATCAATGCAAAAATATGCACTTATTGGATAAAATTTTCACATCTATGAAAGATATGCCCTAATAATTAAATCTCTTATTGATAAAAGTATGCTATGAATTTTATGACTTACAAATCCCCAAATTTTGCAAAATATCCACATATGGGCTAAAATTTGCATGAAAAATATGACCTAATATAAATTTCTTAATAAGAAGTGACATCAAAGTATAGCTATAATAGACTTGTTAATTTTATTCCAAATATCAATAACATATTCTGAAATATTAAGAGTATTGAAATAGGGCCAGTAATAAAAAGATGCCACAACTCCTAACCATACACAGGTCGCGAAATAAGGATTCGGTACAAGTAAATGCCCCGAAGAAAATCAGAGAAAATCCAGAAAAATGCAAAGTTCTTGGAAAAAGTGGTGATAAAATGCAAAATACCAAAAACACAATAATCTCAAAGGAATAATGAAGATCAATCGATAGAAGCAAGGCCGGATTGGGCAACTGGGGCAATTGCGACGGGGCCCCCATCAAATGGAAGCTGTGAAGGGCCTCCACCAAAAAAAAAATCTTTTAACCAGCTGGCTATGCTTGTGAAAAATTACATAAGAAGTTGTATTTGAAAAATAAAAAAAAAACTTCGATAATTGTCTCAGTATACTTTCTACCATGGATTGATTTGGCTGTGGTGTGGAAATAAGGCACACTTATTCAAACAATCAATTCTCAGATACGATTCATATAATAAATAATCCTACGAAGTACATAACTTTCTTTCGTGGAACTGTCTATGTATAATATTGTAGGTAAGGACCCGTTCCGCAGTACATTTTCCAATTTCTCTTTAGAATGTGTTTGGTCTTAATGGTGATAAAACTGCAGCGGAGAAAGATCGTTCTCAAAAATTAAAATAGTGAAAAACAGGCTTCGTGCTGCCATGGGACAGGATCGCTTATCCAATCTTTGTTTATTAAGCATTGAACATGAACTTCATCGTGAATTGGCCTTCGATGATATAGTACATGAATTTTCGGCGAAAAAGGCAAGAAAAGTGTGTGTACTATAAGTGTTAAGCCTTTGTGAATTTTCTTGAAGAAAGTGTAGTTACTACAATTTCCACACTGAACCAACCTGTCGGTAATTGTCCAGTAGATGGACCGTGTATATGCAGTGACATATTTAGCCCTACTCTTAATTGTAAATAATATAATTTATAATAAATTATGTACGTAAGTACAGTCTACTGCTCAGTTCTCTGTTTCCGTCTGAACCCCCTTAGTATTTACTATATATTGTAGTTGCGGTGTTCACTCTTCATAATATACTGTAGACATTTAGACCCAGAATTTTACTTCTGCTATGGCGCTACAATTTTCGTCCTGTACCTTTATTTTACTGCGCTATTCTCCCTGCAAACCTATCTGCGATATGTTCGATTGTGAATGACTACTGATTCTAAAATCAGGTCTACCATTTCAACTGCTGAAAATTGGTGGTTAACATATGGAGCTAATAAAGCTCCTAGTAAATAATAAAAAAAATGGGGGCCCCCACAAAATATTTTGCCCATGGGCCTCCACAAACCTTGATACGGGCCTGGATAGGAGTAACTGCAGTCTGTCTCGAGCATTTTCCCGCCAAAATGAACAAGAGATGGCGCTGGCTTCTGCACCCAAAGACGACTATTATTTGATTGCAATACCGTCAGTCGTTAATACTCCCACTTCGCTGCGATTCAGGTCCGTTGCGTAACGAATTACCTGTGCTTGGTACGAAACAAAACCTCGGCAGAAATCGAAGTCAAGGTCTTTCCAATGCTACGAGCCGCCACAGTGAAGCATTATGGGTAAAACAAAAACGGCACCGTGCGATAATAAAATAATCGATCATTTGGCTTTCTGTCACGACGTGACTGTGTATCGATGCATTGATATGTTTCAAACCGTGAATAGCTTCATTATTATACTTTACATGGATATCGAGTTACATCCACGGAATGCGTGTCCGCTGTTAATTCCGGTAAATTATTGCTTAACAGGAGGATTTCTTGGTTGAAGTTTCAATTTTGCTCACTAGATGGCACAGTCAAATGCATACGTTAATGTACAGAATTCTGAACACTGGAATTATATTTATACTTACATATATATTCAAAATTTATACCCATTATTTAGTATACATGATCCTTTTTACGTTAATTAAAATATTATGCTAATTCGTCATCGCAAATGAAGATAAATAGTACACAAGCACAGACTTCATGCACATTTACTTATGATATATGGTGATGTGAAAAAAAAAAAGAACAATATTAAATGTCTATGCTTCCACTGTTGATCTATTCATTTGGTGTTTTAAGTCCACATTAAGCACAGTAAAGCTAATCGCGACATGACCTACAGTTTAAAGTGTGATCCGACCCACCATGTGACTCCACCGGGTATCGAACCCTGGACCCTTTGATTACAAGTAGCGACAACGCTACCACTGCGCCATTTGGGAGGCCCCAACCTCTTCCTTTTGATTTAAAAAAAATGCTTACACGATTGTGAGGTGCTTGGAAAATGTTATGTAATATATTTCACGAATATATAATATGTAAATTTACATTTCAATTCAACTCGAATATCGCAGAAGAAAACAGTTTAGGCTGCAACACCCTAAGAATATATGTTAATTTGCTTGTATATTTCAAAATAGGTTGAGCAGTTTGCAATTTATCTATAACAAAATCGGTTTAGAATAGAGTACTGAGTACTTAATGGAACTTTCGCTTGCTCATACTTGATCGAATCTCCCATGCTCGTGCGTGGTATTAAATATCATTTCAATCTTGTATGTTTGTGCCGGCATAACTCTCGAACGCCTGGAGCGATTTCAACCAAACTTGGAACACGTATCACTTGCAATATGGAAAGAAATACTGTGGGGGTAAGACACCCCAGGCACCCCTATGAGTGGGGGTGTGAGGGGGTGACATGCAAAAATAATCTAAACGACCGATATTAGTGTGGAATCCATTGTTTTCGGGGTTGCTAGGATGAATATTGACACTCCCAATGCCGTTCAACTCCAAGACATCCCTGGCACCCCTAGGGGTGGGGGTGGGAAGGAGGTGACATGTAAAAATAATCGAAAACGACCGATATTAGTGTGGAATCCATAGTTTTCGGGGTCGATAAGATGAATCGGGACACTCCGAATGCCGTTCAATTTATTTATTCTTGCTCCTGAAGGTGGAACTCAAAATGTTGTTCATAAATTGTTGTTACATTTATATTATAGTGAATTTGTAAAAGATATTACTTTATAATTTGCATACTGTACTTATACTTTTTTTAAATACCTGTAAATAAAATTAGTTACATTTTACGCTATAGTTAGAATTCATTAAACACCCGGGGCAACGCCGGGTAACCAGCTTGTGTAATAATAAACGTACAAATATGTATGTAAAAAATTTGTCAGTTTCAGCCCATTTATTTTCATATATAAATTACATTTTAACATGGAGATAATGACTATGTTCACTTAAGTTTCATTTTCACTGCATCTTTCTACACTACTACAGACAAATTACGGTTATTCGTGTGCTACTGAGCTTCGAGCGTACACCGATCGTTTCCCTGTTCGAGCGTTATTCGCTCGAGCGAAGACACTGCTAATTCCGTAAACCACCTAGCGTCATCCGTGCGAACTATTAGACGATCGAGCAAAAAGGGCTCGATGCAGCACTAGAATCTTGGGATTTTTAATCGTGATGATAATTTGATTAAATTAATAAAGGTATATATGCAAAGGAATATCCATAACCAGGCTGAGATAGTTCACGAAGAAACCAACCAAGCTACGTCATTATGAAATTACAGCAGCAAATAATAAATATTCTTCGATAGGCTATATTTTCCAGTAAAAGACAGCCATACATCTTACACGTGATGCCTGCATAAGTTTGGGTGTCTTCCGGAGAAGTGATGACTATATAAGTATAAAATTGTATCCCGAATTCTGAATAATAATTAAAAAAATACTCTGATAAGATAATTCTGAAATATGGATAAAAGTTACCGTTACCCAGACTTCTGAAATTTGAAAAACCTTATCTGATATCCAGAATTCTGAAATTCGAATAAAAATATTGGATATGTATATTTCTGAAATCATGGTAAAAATTACGTTGTATACAAATCGTTGAAATCTAGTTAAGAAAACAAGCGATACAAAGATTTCTGAAATGCAAATAAAAATATCCGATATCCAGATTTCTAAAATCAAGATGGAACTTATATCAGATCGCTGAAATTTAGATAATAAAAATATTGGATTCCAAACTTAGATTTAAAGTAATTCGATATACACAATTCGGAAAACAGGCTAAAAAATTGTCTGGTATCGACATTTTCAAAGGGTATCCACAATATATATTTAGAATTGGTCGTCCATGAAGTGAGCATAACATACCGTTTCGAACTGTCTCTAACAAATCGTTCACAATTCGATTAATCGATAACAATTTCGATCACTCGAACCTCGACCCATCCACCACAAGGATATTCACAGGAGACGTGGCTGTGAGAGACAAGAACGCAGAAAAAAAATGTTAAAAAAAAAAGCATAAAAGGGGCGGTAAGGCGGGAACCGGGGCAGTCTCCTCCACGCCCCTCTATCGGAGATCCGCGGAACTAAACGTTAATAGCGGGACAAGAACGGACAGAGACGACGCCGTAATGGTCAAATAAGGACCAGCCTGATGAAAAATACACAGGCTTCTCCTCGAAGCTGACCAAACCAGCGTTATCTGATTGAAGTTTTGCTCCGAGGCCCTGAGGCTAGAATTGGAAATGGCCAGTCTTTAGCAGGCTTCCACGGCCGGGTCGACATGGAGGGGTTAAGAAGCCTCCCAGTGTATGGACGTCACTTTGGCACTTGAGCCGGCCACCGTGGCGGAGTGGTTAGCACAACGTGCCCGGATTACAGCGGTTCGAATCTCGACTTAGCCATGGGTGTTCATTGCGAGTGTCATCAATTTCATCATATGATCCGCATCGTCGCGATTAGCCACAAGTGGCAAAAAAAGCGACGATAAATAACGAAAAATCGAACTTTTGCATCTTAGTGCATATCTAATTCTCTTTGTTGAGGAGGGCACTGGCCCCTGAAACTTCCCTGAGGCTCCACCAAAATTCTCCGTAGCTGAGAGGATTTCAGAGAAAACTTGGAATATTTTTTTGACAAAACTTTTCATGTAGACAACAAACGGTTATACTTCTTGGTATATAGACTAAGTTAAATGTAATACGCATGTATACATTTTTGTACACATGGAAAAACTACTATCGTTTGCACCTCATATGGGGGGGGCGGTTAATGCAATGGATATATAAAGTATGTCACGTTGGCATTGAGTCGGTGTGTGAGGGGGGGGGGGAGGGGTCGAACCAGTCCGTCCACTCTGAAAATTCGTTCATTTCAAGTTATAGAACAAAATTACATAACTTATTTGAATTGTTAAGATTTTTAAAAATTCAGTTAGTATTCGAACAGAATAACCACGAGATCAATTAAAAACTGTCGTCGCAAAAATTGTAATTATTTAAACTAAAGAAAATTAAGCGCATTGCTTTCCTCCGACCACTCGCTTCCTCCCCTTGTCTACCGTTGTGTACAGATTCCCGAGACGGTGTAAGCAAAATGAGTCCCGGGTTCTTTACACACAAAGCGGACTTCAAAAACAAACTCCGGGAGAGAACGCAGTTGGCAACACTGTTCCCACAGTCAGTGTGCCATCCCCACTACCCAAGGTCATCTTCTTCTAAACAGATTCCCTTCTATATCTATAATTAGATCCGCATTGGGCAATGCTTATGCTTGTTGTCCCTCTTTCGACTTATGAGGTCACTACTACTGCAGAAAAATGCGTCTCATGACCTGTTCCTGTCATGGGAACAAACATCCCAGAGCTATGCTCCAAAGTTTAGCATGGTCAAAAACATAATTCATATTGGTTCAACCTGGACACTGTTCAGGTCTTTCGTGAAGTTCATTAAATTCTCTCGTTCTCTAGACACCTTCTTCTTCTTCATTGCCTTTTGCCATCAGGCGTCCGGTTCATTCGGAATTTCTTGTACTACCCTACTTTACCAGTGCATCATTGGTTGTTGCCGACTTCTGTGGCAGATGGCACGAGTGGTTAGAACGGCACGTGTGGCGCCAGGGGTCCCGTTTTCGAATCCCGGCTTGGGCATGGGTGTGCTTTGAGAGTTAATTTCATTACATCACTTATCCTCATCTTCGCGATTAGCCAAAAGTGGCAGAAAAGCGAAGTAAAATAAACCAATTCAATCAATGAACCATACGGACGTGGCAAAAGAATTTTCATGAGACAAATTTTAAAAATCCAGGATTGTATTTATACGAAAGTTTCGTCAAAATATAGGAAAAGTTTCAAAAGATTGGTTGATATATAACGAGCTCTCGTACCATCCTTACGAAATCACAGACATCCTCTCCAGCGAGTCCCTCTCATTAAGAGGAAGGAAGCAATATGCAGTGTGTGTGTGTGTGTGTGTGTGTGTAGACGAGAGAGCGAGAGAGAGAGAGAGAGAGAGAGAGAGAGAGAGAGAGAGAGAGAGAGAGAGAGAGAGAGAGAGAGAGAGAGAGAGAGAGAGAGAGGAGAGAGAGAGGAGCAGATGTTTAAGAGTGTGCATAGGTTTTCTCCTTTAACCAACCTGAACACCTGCTTTGCATTCGAAAGGGTCTTCCGTGCCCAACTCTTACAGGGAGCTCGTTACCTCCCTTCCTTCCATCACACACACACTCACATGTCTCTCTCTCTTCACGTTTTGCATGTGTGTGCTAGTCTTGATCTTATTTCTGGGTGGCTATTCATCAAAAACTGCATTACTTGTATGCATGGAGATTTACTTTCGGCAAACTCAGCATATTAATGAAGAGATGTTACAAGTTCTCCCCCAGTTTCCTGTTTGGTAGAGATGTGCTGCAGGAAGTAATAAACGACACAAGTTGATAGGCCCGAACTGATGATATATGCATGGAAATGTAATTAAAATAAGAGACAAAGACGACATATTTATTCTGAATCCACTGCAAGCACTATGTTAATGAAACCATCCACCTCTGAAAAATAGTTCCTATGTCTCACACACAACAGTGCGTTCAGTACTAAGGCCTGCAAATTTGTTATTCTTTAGGTGACGTGTGGTTGTCTGACTTTGGAGACCAGAGTCTTAAGGGGTACAGGGGGTCCGACCCCCCCCCCCTCCTCCACCAAGACTTACAACGTTCGAAGTACAAAACTTAGCCTTTGTTGCGTCATCGATGGTTATTTATGAAAGAAAAGAACTACATTTTGATCATACGGCTTTGAATGACAGTGTCAAAGATTTATGCACAGTACTACTTATAATAAAGAATTGAATATTTATTGAATAACAAAAAATCCAGATGACGTGAAGTTCCCGATTAATATTTTGTGCATATAATGGGTATCTATTTGACATTAAATTTCCTTGCTAGGGCACTTGCTTTTATACAAATTTTGCCTATCGTAGCTACACGTAAGCTAGATAATGAATACGTGCTGTTATATCTATTCTTAAGCAGTCGTTTTACCTATTTATGTAATAATAATGCAATATAACATTTTTATTAATATTATTGTAATTTAGTATAATTTTATATATTTTGTAAAAATTTTACATTATTATTATTATTGGTTCACTTGAATAGGACGCCTCCTCCCCCAATACATTTCCACATACGTGTTTGTCTGCCACTGTTGCTTTCAAGTAGCTTCCCAATTATCCACAACGAAATTTTGGGGTTTCCAACGTTCAGTTGCGGAGTGTGCCAATTGGCGGACATTCGATGACGCTATTCAAGTTTCCGGGTTCGATTCCTGGCCTGAGCATGGATCCTCATCGTCGCGACTATCCAGAAGTGGTAGATAAGCGACGTAAAATAACGAAAGCATTATATAATCCAATGGGTACCATCGGTGCTTGGCAAGCAAGTGATAATCTACAGGTGCGTCCGTGTAAATTTGCCGAAACAGAGGTTCGAACCAGAGTGCGACATTTGAAGCCGTTCTCCCAGACCAAGACAAGACAAGCCACTATTTTTATTGACCAACCCGGAGGCTCTGTCTAGCAGCGGTGCTTCAAGTTTGAACCGTGCACCGATAGCAGTACTGTGTGAATGTTTCCTCAGCATCTCATGATGCCCCCCCCCCCCCTTTTCTAAAAAAAACACCACCTCCGTCAGCGTGTGTGAGTAAGATGGCTATCACGAGGCCCGAAAAACCACCTTTGGATTCCTCTTACTCTCTCCCGCTTGGCGTTCATTTGCATAACAGCGTTCCCCCCTGCCCGGCAAGATGTGTGAAGGTGTAATTTAACCAGACCTCCCCCCCCCAATTCCCCCCTTCCAGAAACGGTACCTGGGACGAGACCAGCAAGAGATGCGGCATCCACTCCTCTTGTCTTCTTTGGCCCTGGGCAACCGACACCAGACTTCTTTTTTTCCTTAACGGATTCTTCCATATTGAGATCGGAATTAGGAGAGCTGGTCGTCCTCCAAAAGCTATATGTTTTAATTGAAATAACGTTGGTGAATTTAAACTGAATCATTCACAACAAGACCAAAAGCTATATGTTTTCATTGAAATAACGTTGGTGAATTTAAACTGAATCATTCACAACAAGTTACCGTAACCTTTACAGTCTTCAACCGTTAAAATTTAACAGTCTGCATAATAATTTACGAATAACGGATTAAATTTTCACTAAGCTACACACACACTATTAGAAGTTACTGTGTGTGTGTGTAGTACAGCATTGAGACATACGAAGCAGTGCTTGATCTATGAACCGCAACCCCCCCCTTTTCCATTGCTCCCCCCCTGAGATTTCTGGAAAGAGTTAATGTAATTCGAATACGAGTAGTGGAATTGTAGAGATATCTTATAACAAAAAGTATTGTTTTCTGTGACTCTCAAGCAGTAAGTTACAGCAACTATTATCATTATTACTACTATTATTTGAAGTAGGGTTACATTTAAATACTAATTATCTAGAAATAAAAACAGATTTTGTCCTAAATGTTAAGTATACAGTTATGCAAATTGTATATAGATAGGTTATACAGAATATGGAAATTACAAATGTATGTAAATTTAAAAAAAAACAGTAGTAGTAGTAGTAATGTAATAATGATAATAGTAACAAAAATAAAAACAATAGCAGTAGTACTAGCAATTATTATTATTATAGTTTCCGAGACACTGCCCCTGATAAAGAATCCTGTGGCGCCCTTGTAGTACACGCCTACTTCTTCAATGTTTCACAAGTTCTTTTTTTCACACACTTAGGGAGCTATTTTCAGACATTTGTGACGTACATCTAAATGCAATTATTGTGAATATATACAATTAGGCACGACAAAAACAGAAGATAAGGGCCTAAGAGTAGTTGAAATTTCAACGTTAAAAGAAAAAGGGTAGGCAAGAATTATGTACGTGACTGTAGACCAAAAAGAGAAAATAAAAGGAAATAAAGGGGTAATTGCATGAAAGAACACGGTTGGAAATGAACCTTGTGGTTTTCAAACATTCAAAAAAAAGGTACGAATATACTGAGGTAATTTCTAGACCTGTATTTCCCAACTGTATTTTTCCTTTCTGATTTGTAAGAAAATGTATACGATGCTGAGAATAATTTCAATTGTGCACTCACACCACAATTTGTGTAACAACGCCTATTCGAGTGTTGCGGAAGTAGTGTTTTACACTATTGACTCTCTGGCAGTCAGTAGTGTAAAGATACACCAAGGATGGAGCTAAAACAAGTCAAATTGCGCGTTATAACGCAGTGGTGTATTTTGAAAATTTGACCTGGCTTAAAGCAACAATTTTTATTTATTACATGTAGTTATTATGAGCTCCATCTATATAGATGTAATAGAAACAAAACACTACTGCAGGCATGCAAGTCAAACAAATAAGAGAAGTTCAATTTTTCCGGTAATTTCTAAAATTTTTCCTTAAATCTCGCTTTTTACCTGGATTGGACATATTTTCCATGCACCAAGAAAAACTTCCCTCATGTAGCAACAGTGTCTCTGCCAAGCGCGGAACAGAAAGCAGGAAGGAAGAAGCAGTTTTCTCCTGCCAACGCTGTTTGCAGACAGCATGTTTTTAAATAGCCACTCTCTCCGGCTCCCTCGCCCTCCCCGCGTACAATCGGGGGGGGGGGGACCCGGTCGCCAGAAGGGTGCGATGGACAACGATCGGCGGCGTACATAAATGAGCAATTACACATATATTGAAGCAAATGAGCAATTACACACATATTAAAGCTAAATACATAAAAAGTATGAAAAACGTTGGTTTCCCAGGAGGTAAAGGCGGTAACATGGAGAATACGCCACTGTTACCACCAGAAGTTATGTGACACCGTAGCTTCAATCAGGGGTACCCACAGGATGGGGGGGGGGATTCCTGACGCGCCTGCGTCATGGGAATTCTTTGGGGGGACAAAATTTTATACCAATTCTATATATCTTCACGCAAAAATGGGGGGATCGTATCGTTTGATTGACTTGTTATTGATTTTTAGTTTTGATTATTATGTACAGTTTTTCTACATACCTGTGGGTGATCGCGGCGATGAGTTGAAATGAGACACCACCTCTTATGTCTTTAGAATCGGTTTGGATGGAGGGGGGCGTGGTATCGCATTAATACAAAGTTAGTCTAGCAGACAAACTGTACCGAAAAAGATTAACAATGGCAGCGAGCCTAAGTATCTAAATATACAGTATATTGCTTAAATATGTCTGTATTATTATACAGGGACGCAACCACAGGGGGGGTAGGACGTCAATTCTAGGGTAGCAAGGAGGGACAAACATTGACGGCCAAGGGCACCTGCAGGGGGGGCACAGAGGAGCAATTACCCATTCGATTTCAAATTTTATGGAAATATAAATTCTTTTTGTATAATTTTCTTGCTTGCTTCGCTCGCATTATCTGCTCTTCTCGTTTTCGTCAAGTTCAGAGCTGTAGCTAGGGGCGCCGGGAGTCGGCCATGGGCGCCAATCATCTTAAAAAAAATTGTAAAAGAGATAATGCCATTGCGTCCAGTGAAATTATTTGCGCCCTATTAAATCAATATTGTTTTCAATTGCAAAAATCGGATCTAAAAATTGTTTTGCTCGCTTCGCTCGCATTCTGCTTCTTTTCCGTAATGTGATGTATTTAATATGTGTTGTATATTTGTATTGAATAAGCTTTGAATACGTACACAATTTAGTGTTAGCTTGTTGCATATGTATTTTCTATTTTATATCGCTCCATGTTGCATATGTGTAGAACATATGTTGTACATAAGAGTTACACATGTATCTTCGGAATTCATTTATCATTCATTTTATGCCATTCAAAAATACAGTTTGTGTGCTTGATTTCCATTATTAGCTAATGACTTCTAACCACTTTTTGCGTAATTTACGAGGATAATAACGTATTTCATAATAAGTAATAATAATAATAATAATAATAATAATAAAGCCATTATTATTATTATTGGTACGTTTATCCTGGTACTTGCCCCCCACCATAAATTTTTGGTTGCACCTCTGGTATTATATTTTTCCGCAAATTTTGTGCAAAAAATAATTTGAGTAATTCATTCGGCATAAACAAGGGGATGTTCTACCTTTTTTGGGGGAATGTGTCACGGGGCCTTGGGGAGGGGGATGGGCTTCAATGTTTATAAAACCACGCTTGGTATTATATTGCAGCGCACACGAAAAAATTCAATTTACACAAATGATTTAAAAACGTGACAAGTGTATAAGGGGGTTGCAAGCAATGCCCTTGAGCATTACGATACAGTGTGGTATGCTTGATACGGATCTTTCGCCATATTTGTAACTCTGATCTTTAAACTGTGTTGCAAGTGTGCACTTAAAACTGTGTTGCAAGTGTGCACTTAAAACTGTGTTGCAAGTGTGCACTTAAAACTGTGTTGCAAGTGTGCACTTAAAACTGTGTTGTAAGTGTCGCCACGGGGAATCTTGAAATTCGCGTACTTTCCGACCATAACTACAGACACCCTGGCGCTTTTTCACTTATTTAAACGTTTATTACTTCCTAAAATATTATTTACGTCACAGACAACTTTTTTTCAACAGGAGAATCCGTTCTTTAAACAAGTTGAACTTCACCGTTCAAAATGTCATAGCTTCCTACCCATGACGTCATAGCCAATTTGATGAACCACTCTTGTAGTCGCGTTTCACCTAATTGCTTATCAGCACAATAGAATGTGATTTTTGACCTGACCGCCATTTTATAGGCGAAACGGACCTTTTCGCCAAATCGCATTTCGCCTAAACTGGTTGAGAGGGAAATATTTCAAATGAGGGAAATTTTAAGGTCTCTTCAACAGCGAGATATGTACTCCGCTTTGTAATGTTAATTCATCCTTAATTACAACAGTGTTAATTTTCCTAACATATTGTATTCTAAAATAGCCAAATAAAGATTTCTTATTCATTTTCTCAATAACGTATACATAGGAGATTTAAACAGAAACCAATTCGAAAAAAATAGTTTCTCAACGGTGGCTAACCGGGACTGAACCTACAGTTTTTAAGAACATTCCCGGCAAACTTCGAAGCACATAGCTACACATAGAAGTTGAAATGAATGGAAGTACGGTTAGTGCCCTATTGATGCATCAACTGACATTACAGTAAAACCTCGTTAATCCGCACTAATGTGGGGATAAGTTGACCGGTTTAACGAAAGTCCGGATTAACTGAAATAGCCTAAAAGAACAGTAGAAAATGGATTAAAACAACTCCGTTTCTAGCAACAAAACCATATTTATTATGGTGTATTTAAAGGGCACAGGCCTAAATACACTATACAGTAAGAGCAATACTGTACATACAATGCAGTACGTACATATGTGATACCCATATTATTATGGTGTGCGATTGTTGACTTCTAGTCACATTTGCATTCTGCTTTTTTTTGCGCCTTTTGCCTGTCCGGCTTATCAGAGTCCTGATTAACGAGGTTTTACTGTATTAAACTTTGTTTTTTTTGCATTTGATGTATTTTAGTGCATCACACTAACAGCAGCTGATTATAAGCTCCCTTTCATGCATTTTTCTGTATTTTGATGCACAAAAACTGCATCATTAGCAGTTTATCCACCTTAGCGTGTTACTGGATTAAATATATCTCATACACACACACACACATTTTTGTCAACTGACAAATGTTTGGTTCTGTGTGTATTGTATGTAACAATATCTACTGTGAAACAGTCCTTTAGGATTTAGTATTGTTCCTATACTGTTCATATTATTATTACCGCCAAAGGCGAACTGTGATAGCTAGTCGGACCCGGGCATATTAGCGCGTGAGTCCCAACTAGTGTTGGGCGATTGTCCAGATGATATATCGCGATATTGAAAAAATATCGTCCAGGCGATATCAACTACACGATATTTGACGATATTTATCATGGAGACGATATATCGCCGATATTATCACGATACGGTTAAAATATCGTATCGTCTGTGACGATATATCGCGATATCAAGTTTCTGATATCGTCCATCCCTAGTACCAACCTAAAGGTGTAGGTGTTTAGCTCTTCTGTATTTTCCCCCTTATGCTATTTTCAGAAATATTGTTATGCATTTTAATGTATTTTCCAATTTCGAAACTGTCATAGCATTCAATTGGAACAATGATTTAGTACGTAACCTAACCGACCCTTACTTTAATTAGCGCTTAGCATACGACTGTTATTTGGCTGATGGGACTCTTCGCAATTAGCATCGCTATATGTTCCGATATGTTTGTGTTTACGTTGATCACCGTCAACATTTCCCTCACTTGTAATATTTCCCTTCCACCCGGTTTAGGCGAAATGGGATTCAATGAAACGGCTTGAGACTGGCATGGTTAGGTTGTTGTTGTTACTCACTAACCTTTCCTTACAATATTGAGCTTTTTCCTACAGACACAACCACGATAAGAATGACCATCGTACAGTGCGGCAGGTTTTACTTCCTCCGTTTGAATAACTTCCATAATTAAGTAGCACCAGAGCAAGTGTGGATCAGCAATGGCAGATTTCTAAAGCTTCACCCCTTAGCAAACTTCCGCTGCTATAGTGCAGGAGGCCTTAGAAAGATCGCTTCGCGGGCTTACAGCAGACGACCAATCAGGTCCGCGAATGAGGGAGCCCGGTTGCCACAGCTAGCTCTCGCTGCACCCTTCTGGAAGGGTGAATGACCTCTGCCTCTTGCTACCTCGGCCTGTTTGTTCGGCTGAGGAGCAGACGACACGAGAGTATCGGCAATAGTGTGCGAGCGACGTCTGCTGTTAGCCCGCGAAACGCTCTTTCTACGGCCTCCTGCACTATAGTCGGGGGAGGGAGGGGTATTCCAGATATTTGTGACAGCTGCGCAGAAAACCTGTATTCCGCAGGACAGATAAGCAGAAGCCTGGATTCAACTTTGTGACTTCAGACTTAGGGGGAGGGGGGTGTAAGAATGAAGGGTTGTCAATTATGGCGGGTTAGTCATGCTGATCGTCGTCATTGTCCTACCATTAATTTTAAAATGACCTACACCTTCAAAATCATCGCAATTGTCCGGATTTTGGCCTTATCGCAATTGTCCGCCATCGCTATTGTCCTAGATTCATCAGACCTGATTGCCAGGTTCTGAGAAGCCATTTGGCGAAACGGGATTAGGCGAGATGGGATGCGATCACCATACGATGCGAACAACATACCAATGATGCTCATCGCCATTACGCACTAAGCATTGATTAGCATTCTCATTAGCACAATGAACAACTCTGAAGCAAAAAAAAAAAAAAAAAAAAAACTACAATAAGAATGTTACGAAACTTGTAGAATCGCAAAGTGAGACGTATATTATAAATACTTTTTCCTTTCCCGGTACGTGCTACTACTTCCAGGAGCCCGGGAGCAACACAATGTCGCTGCTTCCTCATAACACTAATTAAAGACATAAAAGTTCAGAGCAATTATTACTTACAAGGTACATGGGATTTTTATTACAGTGTTTGCACTACTTGTAATGCACATTAGCATGCATAATGTGCATGTAAGGGCGCAATATTCTCATTAATGCTGTTCTTTTCACGGTGTCAAACACAGAGATATGCAGTCAGAACGATAAATTGCTTGGCTGCACATGAGGTCTCGCAGCGTGAAACTATTTTGGATTTTTCTGGCAAGAACATTAAAAGAAAAAAGTAAAAACGGCGTCCAGTGGCGTCGCTGGATGATTTCGTTCCGGGGGCTCAGGTAAGGGCGTATTGAGAGGGCTATTTTGGGGGTTTCAATCCCCGAAATAGAAATAAAGCTCTAAATATTACGCTTCCTTTCCTATGAGCTTCACCCCACCGCAATATATATTTTGTTACCTTTCTTACAGCCTAACAAACACCATTAAATGATTATGAGATTAATGTACTTTCACCAAAAGCGATTCTGACATTACAAAATCCTTATGTACATTATTTTATAAATTATTTATTTAAAGTATTTAAATAAGCTTTTTTTTAAAAAAAAATCACCTAATTTAAAACTTGCAAAATGTGCAGACACCATATCCACTACTTGACACCAGTGATGTGCCGTAGACTATACGTTTACGTCTACATGCGTTGTCTACACGTAATCTACGCGGGTTGTAGTTTACATAGACTACGTAGACAATCTAAAGTGCATTAAAATTAATTTTCAAGGGTTTCATGAAAAAAAAGTGACATTTTCAACTATATTGGTTCCTAACGAAATAAAAAGAATCCTATTTACAACAAAATTTGTCTTTTTTTCTATTATCAACTATGGTATGCAAAAAACAACAACAGATGGCAGTCGTGAGGCACGAGTGGTTTTTTCCCCATAAAACACTAGAATATTTCCTATATTAGGTTTCTTCCTAGGTGAGAAATTCTTCGAATTTGGAAGAAAGAGTATGAAAAGTTCTCCTCACACATCAGCAACTGATACGCAATATAATTTTCTTTTAATTCCACGGCGCCCTTTGTTAAGTTATAACCTTTCGCCATGTTGTTTACATAGATTACCTAATCTACATGTATAAAATAGTCTACGTGTAGAATGTAAACTATCGTTGTTTACGCGAAGATGTACATCACTGCTTGACACCAAATCGAGTAAGTAGACGAGTTGGTGTTGCACCGTGTAACGAACTGGATTCCACAGTCAAAAAGTGAAACGACGGGGCTAATGTTCCTCTTCGGATCGAATCCGATACCACTTGCATCTAAAGCTGAAGGATTAACCATTCCTCTAAACGAAAATAATGAAAACACATGATTTAAACTTCGCGTTTCACTGTACAGAACGCGCAAGTGCTTCCATGGACATAAATTCTCAACTACTTCATCTTCTAAAATCACGAGGGGTCCACCTCTAACAAAACGACTACTCTTGTTCTTTTAACTTCCACTTATCCAGCTACATTGGCGCCCTCTGTATTGTGGTAGACTGAATTGTCTGCGTGAATCTTTCTGTATTGCTATCTCGCTCCATTCCAGTCCTATCATCGTATGTTTGCCGTAACGTAGTGCCACCCGAACGATACGTTGGTAAACGTTGCTTCTTGCCGAATACCCATGATGCAATGCGGCTTTTCATCTTCTAATTAAATCTACTGCCAGAAATATTTATGCTCTTATGTCAGGCTTAAAACTGGTTTTTTTCGCAGTGTCTTTAGCGCAAGTGAAGAGACAGGTACCTGATCGTACACTCACTCACTCTTTCTCTCTCGCTCACTTCTTCCACCCCTCCATTTCACAGTGTTGCAAACTACTGTTCGGTTTTGTTACCGTTAAATTCTTTTCGGGAAACTTGGTGATAGGTCTGTAGGAAGAGTAAAAAAATGACCGTCATTTTACTGCAAAATCATCGCCACCGTAAAATTACAGTTCTTCCACAGTAAAAAGACTCCACAAGCAAACTGTGCTAACCACCCCGCCACATATAAGCACAGTGGTAAACGGGTAACCCTTATCGCACAACACTAGGACAACCTTGTGTTCTGACGTCACCGGGGAAAGCTTTGTCAGACTAAATGCCTAAGTTGTTAGGCTAGATAGGTTTAGTTCTCTTAGCATAAATAATAATTTTTCAATGTATTTATGCTAATAGAACCAAACCTACCAGACTTAACATAACAATGTAGGCATTCCTCGTCTGACGTCATTACGCTGGACATGGACGTCCGCAGGTTTTTTTCCAGGGAGGGGCAAGGAAGGATTTTTTTCCAGGGGGGGTTAACGAAGGCAAATTTTTCCCAAAAAATAGTGTTGTTCCCTAAAAAAAACATTGCATAACTTTGAATTTGTGGTGTTCATGCAATAATTAACACATATTATTGTAGCTAAAATGAAATTATATGTGTGAAATACATATTTTTTGGTTGACTTTCATTTCCCAGGGGGGGGGGGGGGCACGGCCCCCTCTTGCCCCCCTTCCGGACACCCATGACGCTGAAATTTTAGTACGATGCAGGCAGAAAGGTTTTAAAACACAAATCTTGATTTTCAAACTTTTAAAATTTGACAAAAAACCGTTCTTATCAATTTTGCGAAACAACTTTTTCTTAGCATTGGGTAGTCCTACAAATACAATATTGCTCTCGTTATCAAGCTCTTTGCATATGTTTTTAAAATCCACAATTGTCAATTCACATTGCGAAACAGTTTCTATACATATTATTCAACGAAGCTGTTCGTTGAACGTTGCAACACCGCACACAGCGATATCCGAGATGCCCCTGGTGCTGCGGCGCTGTGCTAAGCACTTCGCCACGGACGTCAGCAGGTGAATATACTGTAGAATGAACTTCCGGTGAACATTTTAGTGTCATCACCGTAAAGATACGGAAACTTTTTACAGTGACAGCCAAGACAAAGGTTAAAGGCCAGAGAATGGTCTTGATTGGATTGAACTTTCAAAAAAATGGGTTGCTGCAAGATCTTCGGTTTTAGGAAAGTTAGAGTTAGTTAACGCTAAGAACATCATTAATTATTATTAAAAATACTCTGGAGAAATTGTTTCAATTTTGGAATTAAATACTTCAACTTCCCCAAAACACCAATTAATTCCTATAAATTACACTCAATTGTATCTTTTTTTAAGTACTTGCGTGTATACATTTCCGTGTGTGTCCGCTCTTTGCACTGAGCTATTAATATCTAGAAGATATAAAAGCGGCCCGCTCTGACATTTTATTGCCCTCCTGAGTGCTTGGTTATCCCAGGAATCCACCGTTTAATTTTTTTGAACGCAAGGTGGAACATGCCGTATTTGGAGGGTACAACATCTCTCCAACTGCTTCGGTAAGCGTCTGACTGCAAGTTCGGAGCGCTTGAGCACTTCGAATAGGATGATAGCCATATTTTGGGCAACAATACTAATAAATTTGTTCTTGACATACCACTTGATTGTCCAACAATGATCGAGGGCCTCCCCGATGGCACTGTGGTATCGTCGTCGCCTTGTAATCAAGGGGTCCTGGGTACGATACCCGGTGGAGGCACATAGTGGTTCGGATCCAACTTTAACCTGTAGGTCCAGTCCCGATTAGTTTTAATGTGCATAAAGTGGACTTAAAACTCCACCTCGATCAAATCAAAATCTAACAATGATCGCTTGAACCCTGTTTGTACAGAGTTTTCGCCTCGGAAAGTTTACTTCACTCTTTAAATGTTAACACACGCATCCTCACTTTGTCGGTTGCACACTGCGGTTTAGTGGGGTGGTAAGAATTTGTAGGGGATATTTTGAAGGCGTTGGATAGCAAAATTTTAGTTCATTTTATGGCACAAACGCAGGATACTAAATTACTGTGTCATTCGCATGCTATGAAAGTTTCCAAATTGTAAAGTAGATTAAAATGCATATTTCTGAAAATAGCAAGGGGGAAATACCGAAGAGCTACACCTACGCCTTTAGGTTGGGACCCACGCGCCAATATGACAGGGTTCGACTAGCTAACACAGTACGCCTTTGGCGGTTATAATAATATTAACAATACTAAATCCTGCAAGGACTGTTTCTCAGTAGATGTCGTTATGCACAATATACACAAAACCATTTTATTTTCTCCAGTAACACACTAAGGTTGATAAATTGCTAATCATGCAGTTTCTGTGCATCAAAATACACAGAGAAATGCATCAAAAAGAGCTCAGCTGCTGTTAGTGTGATGCACTAAAATGCATCAATTTAACAATGCCAGTTGATGCATTAACCTTACTTTCATACAATAAACTTCTATGTGTAGCTATGTGCTTCGAGGTTAATTAATTAATTAATAATTAATTAATCTTTATTTGGCTATTTTAGAATACAATATGTTAGGAAAATTAACCAAGGCAACTCATGGACACCCAAAACCCTTACATAGATGCCATCTACACCATGGTCCAAACAATGATGCAAGGAATTAGAGGTTTATGATATTCTATTCACATTTTCTGAATTTACACACAAAAAAATTAACGTGAAGGGATTAACTACAAATTGCCCGCTAGATGGCAATAGTTATTTTCACTTTTGTTAAGTTACATGGATTTGTCGATAATTTAGTAAGCAATGCTTAACTTTTTAATAAATCGAGATGTTGTCTACTTTTGTTAAATGTAAAAGTATATTTCAGAACATTTATTATTCAAGTGGAGAGAGAGGGAGATAAGAAATTGCAGGAGCAAAAGCATTTTTATGTCATTCAAATTTATTATTTTCGGTATATAAAAAGATAATATTTTGATGTTGCATGTTCTATTTCGTTCCCTTGAAGATCTATCTTCACGATGTATGTGTTCGTACGTACGCAATCTGACAAAAAATTCTCCCAGGTTTTCTAGGCAATTTTAAAATAAATTTTCAAACAGTTCCATACGGAAAATGGCACATTTTGAATGAGCGTTTGACTTCCAAGTACAGTTTAAAGTGGGATCCGAACCACTATGTGCCTCCAAAGGGTATCGAAGTTGTGTTGCCTCGATTACAAGGCAACGACATTACAACTAAGCCATCAGGGAGGCCCTACTTTTGAATGCTACACTGTGCTATTCAAAGGAATAAAATCTATCCAGCAGTACAAACTGAATGAAAAGAAAAAGGTAATTTTCTGCCTTTTCCAGGTTTTCGGCTTTTTTTTTCAATATTTCCTTATTTTTTCATGCCTCATAGGTTGACATTACATAAAAATTGCATCCTACTATTCTAAAGTCTGGAACAAGTCGATATGCACTTGGTCTCGTCTCGACAAGCTTCGAAGAGTCTGGGTAAAGTCGACGCGCTAGCTACGTTAACGACAGGCTGGCTTTGAAGTCCACGGAGCGAGCCCACCAGCTGCAACATACACTCTGAACCCACACTGTTGCCACACATCTACTCTACGCCACCTTGTCTCACCGCGTTCGCACGGCCTCCACATTGAAGTTGCAAAGTACGGCAACAGCGTATCCGCAGTCATGTGACTGAGACTCCACGTGGAGTAGACGAGCAGAATGACAGCTGCGCCCATTGGCTGAAGGTTGAGTGTGATTGGACGAAAACAACTCGCTCGCTGTTTATCCCAACCCACGCTCGTGGCGGCAGCTCTCTTCAGATCTTAGGACGTTAACCAAGTAAAAACACAACACAGCGCACTATACGGTGCCAGGGGTCCCGGGCTCAATCCCTGCCTGGGAATGGATGTTGTCTATAAGTGTCCCTTCACCAATTTCATATCGCAAGCTACCTATTTTTAAAAAAATCAATTCAAATCATTCTCGCTTCGATCCTTAACCAATGATAACGGTCATCTATTCTCTGGCAATGCAAATACATGCACTATCTTCTGAGATGCTCTATCTGGAAGGTACAAAAAGCAGTCTTGTAGGAAGTGACGTCACCTAGTGAAGTTCGAAAACGCAAAGTGCACGAGCAATCGAGCCCATAGCACGTTGTAGTCTTCCTTACTAGACTTATGCTCTCGTTGTTCATTTGTTTGAAATCGTGGAAGTCGAAAGTCAACCAGATGTTGGTTGTAGTTCTTCTAATGTGTGGGTTGTACTACTTCTAATGTGCGGAAATGTCAGTATTAGAACTTTTTAAAATGCTATGTGATATCTATGGTGAAAAGCAAGTGTTTAAAGCCTGGGGAAAACGATATTGGCGCTGCAGTCGAAGTGTAATTGCATAATTTCCGCTTCCAGTCCAAGGCTTCAAAATTGGACTGCGAGACCATTCTCACACCTTTAGGAGACGGCCAGAAATTCTATCGAGATATCCCGATGACAGTTGCGGCGCGTAGGAATGTAGTGCGTGTAGTAAAGCCACTTCTCAAGTCAGGTGGCTTTGTTTAAGTTTTACTTCATTCTTGCAGTGGACGGAGAATTGGTAATGTCTCTATCCAGAGGCGGAGCTAGGGGGATGCGAAGGGGTGCATGTTCCGCACCCCTTTCGGCACCACTTTTTCATAATCTATTTTCAGAGCCGAAAATACTATTAACTCTTCACAGAGAAAATGTTTGGAGTAATCAAAAAATAGTGTATGGCGATACACAAATGACATGATCACATTTCCTTATGATTAACAAACAATTTGTTCAAAATTAATAAATTTAATAACCGGTACTAGTACTTTATTTTAATTTAGTTACCAGAAAACTTAACCACACGGGTTTTCTTCATTCAACCGAAAACATTTACAGTGTTATGGAACGTTGTATTACACAGAACACAAAACGTGTCAATTGACACATACTTTGATTTCAACAACACGTTGTGCATAAACTGCAAATGAAGCACCTTTTCATGTGTCAAAATACACATAGGAATGTTTTAAAGGGTGTTTTTATGAGATGAAGTTCCGTGTGATGCACTAAAAATGCATCAATTTTGAAGATCAGACAAGATCATTTCGAAGATAACAAACTTTCACTTTTAATGAATCAATTGACACAGCTAAATGTGTAATATTGTTATCTTCGAAATGATCTTGTCTGATCTTCAAAATTGATGCATTTTTAGTGCATCACACGGAACTTCATCTCACAAAAATACCCTTTAATACATTCTTATGTGTATTTTGACACATGAAAAGGTGCATCATTTGCAGTTTATGTACAACGTGTCATTGTGTCAATTGACACGTTTTGGGTTCTGTGTGTACCTTATGAAGACCACATAGTCATACTGAGCGTTACATGTTAGTTACTGAAGAAATTTTACAGGAAACTCATTAATAGGGACGTGAAGTTTCAGTTTTATTTTCCCTTTAATTTCGATGTTAATTAATTAAAAATCTGTTTTATTTACCATTCCTTCTTTCCTGAAGATTTTCACTTTGTTTTAGTTCTGGAAAATTGAGACAAATTTTAGTTTTAATGACAAAAGAAATATGGCTTACCGTTGTGAGAAATAACCATATTTCTTCCATTTGGAAAATATGATTGATTGACTTGTTTCATTTTACTTCGCTTCGTGTCCCACTTTTGGCTAATTTGCGAAGATGGGGATCAGTAATGACATGATGAAATTCATGAAGGATACTCACAAACATCCCTGCCCAGTCCGGGATTCGAACCCGGGGACCCCTGGCGTCGTAGCGCAATGTGCTAATCACTCCGGCACTGGTGGCGGCCCATTTGGAAAACTATTTCATCTCATCAACAACAACTAAATATGCGAATTCTATTTCAGGACGAGGTTAAACACTGGTTAGTTATGTCTGCGCCAAACTGGAATAAATGAAGAGTGATAATATCTTTCGAATCGAACTATCACCCACTACCCTACAAATGGTAATAGCTTTTAACAGAAGAAGTGTTATCCCCAGTTTATATTGCATATATCGCGGCGTTTTTCGCGTTAAAGTGCAACATTCGGTGCAATTCTGAAAAATGGCAATTGAATCCTTTACCTACCCAAATACACTTTAAACACTTTATTTTGCTTTTCTCCATTTTTCGGTGTTATGGTTAAAACTAAAACTTCACGTCCCTACCCATTAATACTAACTTGAAGAAAGGGAAGCCGCATTAACTTCCCCGTATATGTATTTTGCTACCCCCCCCCCCCCCCCCCCCCGGGTTGTACACCAGTCGTCAGAAAGTTAGTCCGCTACTCCTTTAGTCGGGAACATGAGAATCTTTGCAAATCATCAGGGCTTGCCGGGTAGAAAAGAAACAACACAGTATTCCAAGTTAAACGCAGTTTTATAATCACTTATATTTCCTATCGTATGTGGACCTACAAGCAAGGTACAGATTTGCTTACGTTTCTGCCTGAAGTTGAACAATTCTATAGCATATTAAATCACATCACAATCACTAAACACACTTGCATATAGAATTAACGTTGGAAAAGACAATCGTAAATACACGAAAGTTTCTGTACTTAATTATTATTACCGAGTAAAGCCAGAATGAAACGAAAATAATTACCAATTACAGTTTTCGGGCATTCCATTAACCGTTACCACGTTTCTGTTGATTTCTCAGCTTCACCTGTTTTCTAACTGAGTCTGTCGTCAGGTGAAAAACATTCAGGTGGGTTCACTTCCTCTGCTGAGATGAGAAAGTGACGTCAACACGAACAGATTATGACGTATTTGTAAACATATATGCAAGTTCCAACCACAACTGTATCAATCTAACTATAGTTGTCTGTGACAACTTGCATATTTTTTGAAGTAACAAACATTTTAAAAATCTTAACTTCTTACAAATATAAAACCTTAAACGCTCAGGTTCGTTACAATTTTGTTGTGGTCAAACCAAGCAAGACACATATTAGCATATTCTCATAGACGTCTACTAAGTACATTGGTATTTTGATAAAGTGACTTAAAGGGTCCATGCTGGTTTCATTTTTTCCATAATTGTAACATCGCAGTCCTACATTTCATTCCGCACCCACTCAGCACCCGTAATTATTTGACCTTGGGGTCGCTGCTGTGTCTATCCGATGTCCTCTCGTGCAAGCTGCCCACCACCTTCTTGCAAGAGGACCACCCCAGTAACATACATCACTCCGGACAGGTCTTCTAGGGGTTAAACACCCTTTCAATGAACCATTACCCGCAGTCAATGAGGCTGTTGTTGAAGCAGAAAGGGGCGGCCAGTTGCGACTACCCTTTCGCCACTGGTTTGACCTGCGTATATTTCTATGCGCGTGTGCGTTTACCTGTCAAACAAGAAAGTAAGTTACAGGTCATTGTATGGAGGGAGGGGGTACTTCACATGGGGTGGCAGAGTTGAATGGTCGCGTGCCACAGAGGCAACATACGTTTGTCACTTTCTGTCGCGGTGCGGCAGCTACGTAGCACGATAAATTAGAATCAAACTTTGTCTAAGGGTGAATTCACACCGAAGAGACAAGATGCACGCGACACGCGGCAAACGACATTTGATTCTTTGCTCAGTTTGCATGATGGTACCGATATAATTGCATTAATCAGTTTATTAGTCACCCGAAAAAAAACGCTACAAGATACATTGTTACATCTACAACACACTGTAAAATGTGTGCATTAATCAGTTTATTAGTCACCCGAAAAAAAACGCTACAAGAGACATTGTTACATCTACAACACACTGTAAAATGTGTGCAAGTTATTGAAACTCGGGAGAGGTATGTCATGCCTGAGAAAACCGAGAACTAATATGCACCGACCTCGAACTGTATACGCTAGACTTTTCAGCCTGAATAAAGTGAATACCTAAACACTAGATAAATGGTTCTCAACCTTCGTGAACCCATGTCACGGATTTTTTTTTTTAAAGTCAATGCCCTTAGCCGAAGAATTTTCCTCGTAAATTTTTACAGTATTGAAGATTTTACGCATGAATTAACATCCTACATATGAAATTAAATATTGATAAATAAATTCTAGCATAATCATAAAGGGTAATAATAGTTCATTACGTGTGATATGGAAGACAAAGTGGTAACGTCGTCTAATAATTAAGTAGTCCTGGGTTCGATACCCAGTGGAGGGACATAGTGACACGGGTCCCACTTTAAACTGTAGGTAGAGTCCTGATAAGTATATTTGTTAAGTATATTTGTGCATAAAATGGACTTAAAGAACGAAAACTCACAACTCAAACATGATATTGGGATCATGATGGCACTTTCATCAGACATTTCGTTGCTCAGTATAGTTGATACGAGGGCACGGTATCGGGTATCGGGTCGCGGCCCGCCGGTTGAGAAACAATGCACTACAGTACTTTACCATGTTGATTCATCTATTTTGGACTAAAGTGCCTCCATGTGCTGGCTTTTTCAAATAAAAACAGTCACGTCGTAAATAGCGAAAACACGGACTCCTTGCACGATATTGAAGGCAAATTACAGGCCATAACTGCATCAAAAAACTTGATAAAGCGAAAAGAACGTTGTGTTTATAAATCTTTTAAAACATTGTAGGTACATATCAATACTTTATTATGTCAACAAATTTGAGCTTCAAATACATTGTACGGCCTCCGGTTAGGCTCTCTTCTAAGTCCAAATATAGCTCGTTGGAGTGAAGCATTCCCTGCGCAAACGCTAACAACAAACTGAAGCAACACGATGCACGGTATTCAGAAAAAGGCACAGTCCGAGAGACACGTAAGCGACATGCAACACGTGCAGCTTGCCGTGTCTCTTTGGTTCGAAAGGTTGCATTGATTCGGTTCGCTTCCAAGCGACACGTGTCGCGTGTCTCTTCGGTGTGAATTCTCCCTTAGGTTCATTTTATGCTCAAGTCGACCTCCGTGGGGGGAGAGAGGGAGAGAGAGGGAGGGAGGGGAGAGAGAGAGAATTTCCCCCTCTCCATCTTTCTTGTAAGTCGCCAGGAATCCTGTGTTCGAATCCCGGCCTGGCCAGGATTGTTCTTTACGAGTGTCCCTTCGTCAAAATCATACTGTCTTCATTTAATATCAACGTCGCGATTAGCCAAAAGGATTTACAAAATTAAACTTTATTATTAGAATAATTAAATCAAGAAGACTTAGGTTGGGCATACCATGTGGCACGAATGGGAGAGGAATGAAAAGTTTACAGGATTCTTGTTGGGAAACCTGATGGTAAGAGACCTGTAGGAAGGACAAGATGAAACTGGATGGATAACGCTGAGATGGATCTAAAGGAAATCGGTGGAAAGATTCGAATGATCTTGCCAACGATAGGGAAACTTTGACTGACTGATATGGTTTATTCTATGGGAACTTGTGATGATAGGGTGAAATTAATGAAGGGGCACTCACACTGTATGGTCACCGACGATAAAACTAGCACACCCAGATCCTGAAATTTGGATTTTCTACAATGAGTTCTGTGTGTTGTCTAAGTCAGAGGCGACAGAGAACTTCAGCAACACACACAGCGCATTGTACGAAATACATATTACAGGATCTGGATGTGCTATTTTTTATTTCCGGTGATCGTACAATCACGACCTGACCGGAATTCAAATCCGGTACCCATGGCGTCGTAGCACGCTGTGCTAACCACTCCTCCACGGACATCGGAATAGGTTGATCGGGAATGGGCCTACAGTTTAAAGCAGAGCTGTTGCAGGAATTTTATATAAAAATTCAATTCCGGTCCAGTTGAGAAAATATGCAAGTGTAAATGGGTTCTGGGACGTAAATAACCTTTTTACCTGTATAGTCTATATCAATTCGGTCCAGGAACCTTTTTCCCGGTTGAATTTAAATACGGTCCAGGAACATTTTTTTTCAATAACACAATACGCAACTTGGACCGAATTTAAATTGTGCAAGAGAAAAAGTTTCGGTGCTGTTGCGGAATCCAATAGAACCCATTAGAATTTATGAGTTCCTAAACAACCCTAGTTTAAAGTGAGATCCGGCCACTGTGCAATGTGCCTCCACCGGGGATCAGACATAGGACCTCGTGATTACAAGGCAACAACGACTACGCCAACTGTGAACGTGAAACAGATGAACAAACAAAACACAATCCAACTTCGATTCAGCACCCAGGATTCGAGCACGGAACCCCTGGCTGGACAGAGAATATGGCATTAAAATTAGTATCAACTTGCCTCATGACGCGTTGTCGCATTGCACCAACCACGTGTTGAACAAATCTTACGTCAAAAGACTTTGTACACGTATTACTATTTTACTGGCCAATCAGTTGATATCTTTACTACTTTGAACTATTTGACACACGTTAAATTTGTCCTACACCGTAACTTGTATTATCTGATGTTTTGTGTTTTGCTTATTGCAAAATACCACAAAGCTTCTTGCTGTAAAGATTACCAGAGCTTGCTTACAAATTGCCAAGTAAGCTGTGATTGGTTTATTCTTGAATTCATAATTTTCTTCTCTTTCTTCTATGTAATTACTACGACAAGTGATAGAGAATACCTATAGAATCAAATAATTTGATGACATGTTCATGAAGCTCCCTCTCGTGTTAATGCGAGAGGTCCCGCGTACGATCACCGGAGCTGCCCTTAATCTGTGCTGCTCGAACATGGTGAGGATATTTTGAGAAGGGACTCCGGTCTCGAAATCTAGAAAACAGTGCCGATGAGACATGATGTGGTGAGAACGCAATACGCATTGAAACGTTCACTTGGCCAACACTGGCCCTAGGAGTAATGGGCCACTGAGTTCAGTTTGGTTTAAGCGACATTTTGCATATTTCAATAATATTCCTTGTGGCGTGGACTCTTTTGTAATTGAAGTTTGGTACGAAGTCAACTTCAATGTTTTAAGTAACCTAATTGCACATTATAAGGTACAGTTTCGACTGTAGAAAGTCCCGTCTGGGGTATTTATTAAACCAACCGCTAGATGGTGCGTGTGAAGGCACATGAATATCTGAATCACTACATTCTGACAAACACGACTGCTTTACTCTATTTACTTCATGTAAATGCATCGACAAATGTCAAATAACCATCAATTAAGAGTCTTCAATATTACGTATATAACATTAACTTTTGACACTGTACAGAGTTAGAACACGTATGGGAAATAAGCCAAAATTTGATATCTACGTAAATCAGCACAAAAAAATGTCAAATTTTGAATACGCACGTGTGTATGGCGTTATTATCCAAAAGGTTTATTATACAAAATTTACATATTTGTCATACTAGTGACGTTATTGAATTTCTACTTTACATGATCTTGTTTTTAATTTTTATTTCTATAATACTTACATTAAATTATTATTGCTTGAATTCACGAATGCTATTACTACTGCACAACTAACGTTTGTAAATTTTACAAGGTTCTACCGTCAAAATTTGAACACTGTGTATGTTGACGACCACGGGAAGCAACAGTTTTCTTTTCCAGTGAGCACATGTGCGGTTATTTCGTCTCAAGTCTACAGTATATTTAGACGGATCGATACACATATCTGGGTAATCCAGGTTTGCAACAATGCACAATGATGAGGCCTACACACTCGTGTAATATGTCCATCTTCCAATTGATATCCAAATATTTTATATTTCATCATATGAACCATCTCGGGGCATCCCCGATGGCGCAGTGGTAACGTCGTCGCCTTGTAATCAAGGGGTCCCGGGTTCGATACGCGGTGGAGACACAGTGGTTCGGATCCCACTTTAAACTGGTCATAAATCACTAAACAATATGAAACCAATAATACGCCAATAATACAAGACCATTGTTTTTATTAAACTATAAAAACTTATGTTAAGAGTATTATTTATATTAATTATTTTATTTATTAGATTTTTATGTTTTATTTCTCTTGTAGGTCCAGTCCCGATTAGCCTTACTGTGCCCAAAGTGGACTTAAAACACCAACTCAATCAGTCAATGAATCATAACCATGTTTTCAAAAGCTGATTTACATTAACTAGGTAACAAATATTAAGATTTATTGTGAAAAACAGCCGTTTCTTCGCGGTAATTTGAAAGCACCAGAAATTTACTAGAATAGAATAGAATAGAATTTATTTCCAGTATGAGCCTTTACAGCTATACATACCATACAAGTGCAAAATTTTCGTGTACTTTCCCTGCACCCTTCCTCCTTTTTAGTCTGCTTCCACCTTCACCACTGCTTGGGAGTTCACAAACACTATGTCATTTGCAATCTTTCCCTATACTTGCCCTGTTACCTGAGTGGTTCCTAAATTTTTTCAAATTTATTTATTAATTTAGTACCCCTCCCCCCTTTCACACATGTTCGCTATCCCCACTGAGCTTCTTTGATCTCATTACCCAGGCGTAGTGTAGGAAAGTTCCCAGATTCCTTATTTGCGCCTCCCCCCCTGTCGGTCTCTCCCTCCTAATAACGCTTGTCATTATATTCTCAATGTTATCATTTATTTCCCTGATATATTTTTGTCTTGCCTCCCCTGTTTCTTTACACTGGAGGAGAATGTGAAATTTCGTCTAGTCTTCGCCGCATTCGGGGGCGCAACCGGGCGCCCAGTACAACCAAAGTCTTATTTCTGATTATGTTATGTGTGGCTATTCAAAGAGTTTCATTGAAGTTACTGCTGCTGTATAGCATAATAAATACGTTGCAAAATCATGTAGCAATTTAAGCTATTACTGTTGGTTTGATATCATTATGTAGGTATTTGAAAAGATACATATCTAGAATAAATGTGTTTCAATTGGGAAGATCAGCCAAGATCATTTCAAATATTAAAAAGTTTCATTTTAATGCATCAATTGACGCAGATAAATGTGTAATTTTGTTATATTTGAAATGATCATGTCTGATCTTCCCAATTGATGCATTCTAGTGCATCAAACGGAACAGATTATGATGAAAATTTCTTTTATGCATTTCCGTGTGTATTTTGACACCCAGAAGTGTTTCATTCGCAGTTTATGCACGTTACCGTGTTATTGGGAGTCAAAATGCATGTGTCAATTGGCACATTGTTCTGTAAGAACTTCTGGGAGCCAGAACATACGGTTTATGTTCAATTTGATGAGGTATAGCTTTTGATTATCGTAGTAGAACATTTATCCTTTTTTGGCTTTAAAAGTGTTTATTGAAACATATTTGAGGAAAAGATAATTTTGCTCTATGTGGCTTGAGTGTGTTTTGGAAAATAAATGGTGTTAGGGGTATATTTATTCAATGAAATTGTTTTATATAAGGATAAAAATAATTTGAGTTAGATATTAATTAAATAAATATTCTAAGTGCAAACACCTAATACGAAGCTGTATAGTTCCTTATTAAGTATAATGTAGTATTATAAGTTAATCATAATATTATATTTACTAATATATTTATTGCAGGGGTTTCCAGGCGTTTTCGTTTCACGGTGTCCTTAGCGTTTCAAGATTTTTCCACGGAGCCTAAGTAAGGATGTAGGCCTGCTTAACACTTGTAATACTCAGTTAGTGTGGTTAGGTTACTTGCATTAAGTTAAAAAATGAACACATCTTTCAAATTCAGACATATTTTGTGTGTAAAAAGTACTAAATAAGCACATATGTGGAACAATCATATCATTGACTAGCAAATAAGCGTGATCTCAGTGCAAGTATTGGAACACAAAAGCCCACTTTCGGAACCACCGCTTTATTACGCAGTAGACCCGGGTTCATAGTCCTGGTCGAGCCTGCATTTTTCAACACTTATTTATTGTATAAAATGGTATGGTTATGTAACATGGTCAGGTTTGAGGGGGGGGGGGGTGGAAAGGAAGGTTGGCCAGGGTGGGAAGTAGCGGGAGAAGGCGGTACCAAAAAATCCATCTCGCCGGGGGTGAAAATTTTATCTCGAGCCCACCCTACATGGACACACAGTTGCGAGAACCCTCCCCGAATCTGTAAGAAGGTGATCTGGATGTTCACTTCCCGACTTCTTCTTCTTCTCTGAAAAGGAAACCACTGGAAACATGACAACCAGGAAGAAATCTTGTGTCGACAGGAAACACATTAGGAGCGAACTGGACAGTCCCGTATGTGCAAAAGGAAGCGGGTTTCCTGTGCTGTGACAACTCCATAAAATATTTTTATGGTGGTCAGCGGTGGGAGTGGTGTCTGAAAGCTTCCCCTTGGAAGACCAACGGTGGGTTGGCGTTCAATTTATGCGTCCGTTCTTATTCGGTCTTCATTTGTCTTCTTGCATATTGGTTCCTCCAGGTAGTGTGCTCTGGTTCTTTGGCGGTGTCATGTTACTTTCCCTCCCCCTTCTGCATCTGCTACTTACAGGATGTCTCTCTGTCTGGGACTGTTTGCAATTACATACTGGTAGCTCCATAATCGTGCTCCGTTAACACGAGGAACACAAGGAAAAATAAGGAAAAGATAGAAGAAATGTAAAGAAGAGCATCACAAATAAAAGAGAAAGGGGAATGAATATAGAACGAGAAATACAGAAGAGAGAAAGGGACGAAAACACGAGAAAAATGAGAGAGAGGGAGAAGAAATCCAGAAGAGAGAAAGAGAAGAAAACACGGGAAAAATGAAAGAGAGAGGGAGAAAGATATATAGAAGAGAAAAAGAATAAAACAAGAAAAATTAAAGAGGGAGAAAGAAATATAGGAGAGGAAGAGAAGAAAACGAGAAAAATGAAAGAGAGAGGGAGAAAGAAATATAGAAAAGAGAAAGAGAAGAAAACACGAGAAAAATTACAGAGAGAGGGAGAAATAGAAATACAGAAGAGAGAAAGAGAAGAAAATATGTGGAGAAAGAAGAAATATAGAAGAGAGAAACAAGGAAACACGAAGGAAAAGAAGACAGAAAGAGAATATATATATATAAGAGCGTCACGATAAAAGGAAATATAGGATAGAGAGATAACAAAACACAAAAAAAAGAAGAGAGAACGGGATATAAAGCGGAGCGGCAGGAAAAAAAGAGAACGGGAAATATATAAGCTAGAGAGAACAAAACACGAGAAAGAAGAGAGGGATAAAGGAATATACAGAAGAAGAGTAAATAAAGAGAGGAAAGCACCGAAAGATAAGGAATGAGAAGGGAATATACAGAAGAAGAGTAAATAAAGAGAGGAAAGCACCGAAAGATAAGGAATGAGAAGTGTACATAAAAATGAAGAAGAAACGGAAAATAAACGGAAAATAATAACAGAATGAAGAACAGAGGAAGGAAGCCTGAATGTTTAGATACCAATACTGAGTTAAGGAGGATATATAAGGGGAGAAAAAATAACTCTTTTCCACTTTTCCCACGGGGTGGTTAACAGTCATGTAGCCAAGGGGTGGGTTCTGGGGTCTGAAGCCCTGCCAAAATTCTACAAATGTTTCGTTGGAAATGGTGGTAATGAATTTTATTTTCTTAGCAAGATTAAACATCTTGTATTATAATAAGTTGTAATATACTGAGAAATTCATCTTCAGAGTTTCTCCCCCCCCCCCATAAGGGCACTAGTGATAATCTAGGGATGGACGATATCGGAAATTTGATATCGGGATATATCGTCAAGAAAATATCGCATCGCCACAGACTAGTGTTGCCCACGGGACGAGACGGGACAGGCTTTTAAAAATTCGAGACGAGACGAGATTGACCATGTGTCATGAGACAAACGAATATTTTCGAGACGAGACAGCATTTCCACGAGACTTCCACGAGACGAGACAGGCCAAAGTCTCGTCTCGTGGGCAACACTACCACAGACGATACGATTTTTTTTCCGTATCGTGATACATAATCTCCACTATATATGTCGCCAAATATCGTGACAATATATCGGCGACACGATATATAGCCAACACGATATACAGCTGTCATTAAAATATCGTGACGATATATCTCAGAGACGATATATATCGCCGATATTGCCAAAATATCGTGACGGACACGATATATAGAGTTAAAATATCGTGACGATATATCTAGTTGATATCCTGGACGATACTTTTTCAATATCGCGATATATCGCCAAATGATAACTTACAAGTTTAGCATTGTGGAACTCAAGCAGTTAGCGTATTCGTAACTCAAGTCGGTGGGTTTTAACCGAAGTTTTGATTGGCACACGATATTCCCAAATCCCTTGCGGCTACTGAAACGCGAGTGAGACAACCAGCGCCCCACCTTTGTGGATCGTAGAACTGTCACGATGGTAGATGCTAAAGATAACTTGGCCCGTTTTGACGGAGGAACCTCGCCTCGGAAGAGTTAAAGAGTGTGGCGGTATCGGCCCGAGCACTCCAAGGCTCAACAAGTGGAGACAGTGTAACACACATGCACACACCTACCTGTAATATGGGAATCCTTGAGGTACATGAAGGTCCATGGGCATGGCCGCGGGGTGCGTGTGGGGTGCCGGGTACCCATCGCCCGTCTGCATCATGGTGCTGCCGGCAGGGTGCACCGCCCAGGGCGAGAAACTTCTTGACGGATCCACGTTTGCAAAAAAAAAAATCACCTTTTTTTCAGGGGGAGGGGGGAGATAACGTAAGGGCTGTTTTCAGACAGCGTTCACAACACCAGGATTGTCGTCACTCATGGCTTTTTTTTGTTGTTGTAAAGGGGGGGTTGAATTGCCACACTATTCTCACTGTTTCACTCAACACGACACAGAATACACCTTGTACACGCGTGCACGGAACGTAGACTGGGTCATTGAAAGCCTCGCGCTGGGCAGGGCTTGCAGAGGGGGCGTGTATCGGCGGTCACGTGATCTCTTCGGCCGGCTCCCGGATGGCTCGTCGCCACTCCCTTCCCCCTTTCGCGCGCGCGCGGGGCGTCCCTTCGCTCGAACCTCCTCTCTTGCCCATTGATCCTGAGTTCGATCTCTTGAGTGTGCGCTTCGCATCCCCTGGACCCACCCTCTCTCCTCTCTACGATGACGTAACGCAAAGGCAAACAAGGTCGCACTTCCCAATGCAAATCCCCTCATCTCCTCAAGGGTTGACTCAGCAATTAACGTCAGAAAGATCGTTAAAAGCTGTTGTGTTTGACAAATCCCGGATCGCTTTCAATGTCGCCGCAGGCTCCTGCGAGCTCGGGAGATAGACCTTGAAGGTCGCACCATCAAACGTGGAAGCCCATTCATCTGCGTGAGCGGTTAACGTGACTGACTCGTGGTTTTTGATTGATTTAGTTGATGGCCAAGTCCACTTTATGCACAGTAAGGCTAATCAGGACTGGACCTACAATTTAAAGAGGAATTCGAACCACGATGTGCCTCCACCGAGAATCGAACACGAGACCCCCTTGTTTACAAGGAGACGACTCTAGCGCCACCGGGGAGACCTCCTCGAGGGACATGGGTTCGATTCATGGCGCAGCCATAAATTTTTCTACAGAGGGAGGGTCAGACCATTGATAAAACTTTATTAATATAACAATATAATTACTGTACCATTTTCCCCCCGAATTTATTATTACTACTGTTGTTGCTATACAAGTGAGAGACTTACCCAGTCCAAGAAAATTGTGGTTACGATCCCACTTTAAACTGTAGGTCCAGTTCCTATCAGCCTATACGTGCATAAAGTTGACTTTCAACAACAATTCAAACACACAAATCCAATAAATACATAGGCGTAACTTGGCGGAGCCAAGGGGGGCAACTTCCACCCCAAAATTTTGAGGTTTGTTAAAGTTTATAATTTAAGGATGCTTTTGTTAACATCCTGAGGCCCGAGGAGCTAAGCAATAAATAATAATATTTGTGATTTCGCAAATGTTACAGTAATCCTACACACTATTTTTATGGGCTGAAAAACTTTCGACTCGTACCTGCCCCCCCAAAGTTAAATCCCAAGTTACGCCCATGAACAAACTCGCAATTTAACGTGGAAACCCATTCATCTGGGTGAGTGGTTAACCTGGCGGAATCGTATTCGAGGGACTTGAAGGTTCGATTGGGCTGGATAGCCAGCCATTCTGACTAAGATTCTTTCGTGTTTTCCCCTCAGATTCTTCAGGTGAATGCTATGATGGTACATTTTATGAAGGACACTAATATTTCGCCTACTTCCGTAGCGGAGTACTTAGGGCTCGACATGACGCCAGGGGTCACGGGGGTCTTTGCCAGTTTGCATTCATCAATTTCATTACCCAGGCTTACCTTCGCGATTAGCCAAAATTGGCACAAAAGGAAAGTAAAAGTCCTCAGAATGACCCAGTATAGTGGACAATTGGGGTGTTACATGAAGAGAAGTATAGTGGACAATTGGGGTGTTACATGAAGAGAAGTATAGTGGACAATTGGGGTGTTACATGAAGAGAAGTATAGTGGACAATTGGGGAGCTACATGAAGAGAAGTATAGTGGACAATTGAGGAGTTACATGAAGTGTAGTGGACAACTGACGAGCTACATGAAGTGTAGTGGACAATTGGGGAGCTACATGAAGAGAAGTATAGTGGACAATTGAGGAGCTACATGAAGTGTAGTGGACAACTGAGGAGCTACGTGAAGTATAGTGGAGAATTGGGGAGCTACATGAAGAGAAGTAGAGTGGACAATTGAGGAGCTACATGAAGTGTAGTGGACAACTGAGGTGCTACATGAAGTGTAGTGGACAATTGGGGAGCTACATGAAGAGAAGTATAGGGCCCCCGTTCTCGAAACCAGAATTCAACGACGATGGGACTCGATGCGCTGACCACGCGTCGACCAATGAAACAGACACTCTGGTCCTTACAGGGCAGTCGCGCCTTGGGGGTTATAGTTTGTAGTTAAATGGGGGTGAATGAAACTATCACCATAGTTTGCATTCCTCCAAAAACTTAAAGTTCAGTACCAACTATAGCGTATGTGTGCAAAAGGAACATTAATACAAGGTTGTAACGTTTGTCTGACCAAAATTACCGGTAACTGCGGACAGATTTTTGGCCATAGTGGTGTTGAGGGAAGGAAGTGCTTCACTGACAGAATTAGGTTATTTTACATCGCTTTTCTGCCACTTTTGGCTAATCGCGACGATGAAGATGAGTGATGGAATGATAGAATTGATGAAGGAACACTCGCAAAGAACACCTAGGCCTAGACCGGGAACGAACCCGGGACCATGGGCGTCGGGAGGGGGGGTGGACGGAGCCCCTCCTGGAAATTGACATTGTTCATTTAAAGATAGAAGAAAGCCGAAAGTTTGTTACTATTATTGTTAAGAACAGAAATAAAGTTCATTTAGTTAGTATTCGAACAGAATAATCAAAGTAAAAATGCATTGCATCGAAAACATTGAGTGAAAAATACAGGAACAAGCTTTTTTTCTACCATTTCATCATTTTCAAAATTCTAATAATTACAGTCGTAGGCGAGAGGCCACACAACACACTTTATGAAAAATAAATTTCCCCTAACATTTCAAGCCTTTTCTTGAACGAGACGTGCAAAGATTAATATCAAAATGCATTCAGATACTAACTGCATAAAATGCAAAAGAAATAATGGAAAATAGTTGTGCTGCTATTCACTAGTTTGGTGGATCGAGTCTCCTATAATAATAATTATTATTATCATTATTTCGAATAAAATTTATTTAGTTAGTTTATAATATTTATTATTGTATAACAACATTTATAACCATGGCAATGGTACTTATTATTTATCTATAGAGCATTCCCTGGCATTCGCTACGAGACTCGGCGGCAAGCGGCCCGGCATCAGCGCTTGTCTTTCCCGGTGAACGGGTCCGCGACAGTCGCTTATATTAAACCTCGTAAAAAAGCTTAGAGTAACAGGGTCAGTTCTGAATAAAAGTGGAAAGAAAAATGGGGAAATAAAGTATACAAAGACAATCCGCACACCATCCGTGAGTTAAAGATAGTATTGTACGAAAAATCGGGAGAATTACAGTAGACGAACTTGCACGAGTAAATGCCAATTTCCTTCGGAGATGCCAGGAATGTGTTGCAGCAGAGGGACACCATTTTCAACACCTTCTGTAGTCAAGGTTAGTACACAATATGAAAACTGTAATTTTAATAGCCGACTCTAGCGACTGTCGCTGACCCGTTCACCGGGAAAGACAAGCGCTGATGCCGGGCCGCTTGCCGCCGTCTCTCGTAGCGAATGTCAGGGAATGCTCTGTACTATTCAACTTTTATCATTTGCCCGAAACCCCCCTCCCCCCCCCCCCCCCCCCGCAAACATTTCTGGCGACACCCATGCTCGGGACCCCTGGCTTTGTATCGCGCTGTGCTAACCATTCCACCACGGAGGCCAGTATGGTGGAATTATATGAATGGGCACTCACAAAAATACCCATGCTACCCTGGGAGGGTAGGGTTTTTGGGATACACAATTTGTATTAATGTGTAAATAATGCGATTTGTATTATGTACCTTGATATTTCGTGGAAAAAAGAATGTTACATTTCTTACGTCGGTTTCCTGCCCCTAAGTTTTAACGCGGCGATGAGGATGAGTAGAAATATGAAATTTGAACACACGTCCAGACTGATGCAATAACCTGGACCATTTGGGGAAAAAAGAAAGAAAATCGAGTGAAGATGAATGTGGTAGGACCAGACACATTACCCATGTCAGACATCGTGGTAGTATGATCAGCACCATGCTCCAGCCGCCTTTATTCACTGGACACCGGATTCCCCTTACATCAGTTACTTGTGGAGGGGACTTCAGTGGAAAAATTCCGGTCTCTGAGACCGTACACTCAGCATCTAACAAGGCGACAAAGACAAAAACTTTATCAAAATAAGTTGTTTCCCAACAGCACTCACTCCATCTGTTTGGGTATGGATAAAATAAAATGGATCTGAAATTTTTTTGGTCAAATGTAATTACCTGAAATATTGTATATGAAAAGACTGAAAGGGAGTTTTTATTTTTATACACTACTAACAGTTTGGTACAGTTTTCACTTTTCTACATGGCCTCCATTGCGAACTCTGCACAACTCATAACTGTGATTCAATTCATTCCACGTCTGGTGTAACATCTCTGGGGCAGTGGCGGTCCCTCCATGGAACAGAGGGAACAGGCTGTTCCCTCCTACTTACTGCGCTTTTGGGCTATTTAAATTATTTATATTAACATAATAAGAACACTTTTCTCTCGAAATCAACGTTTCCAAAAGTAACACTGAAGAAAATCTTTCACCGTGGCTGGACGTTTGTTGACGTCATCTACCCCCAACGCATCATGGTTCTCACCCCATGCTCTACCATGGTCTCTTAGTATCATGCCCTCTACTGTCTGAAGCCGAGTATTTCCGACCACGCTCGAAGATAAACGATCCTCATGGTGCCGCGGAAGCTGAACTCTCTAGCTGTTCCCTACGAGAGACATAGCGAATTCGTTTTCCTTCGAGTTTTTGCTATGTGCTAAATTTTAATTGCGTCGTAGTGATGGTTTTGAGTGTAGTAAGTCTATAGTTTCCTAATCTCATTGTAAAATTGCGTCTGTCATTCATAACGAACTGGAAAAATCTTCTACAGTCTAAGCGTCTGCTAAATGCCTTGGCTAAACGCTGCGAAATAGCTTGCGAGGGAACAGCTCACATCCACCTGTTCCACCAACCCCAAGACCAAAGTTTCAAGGCATGCAGTGGCAGGACAAGAAGCGAATGTTGCGAGTGTTGTACGATCGACCGGCTGAGGACGAAAGCCTTTAGTTCATTGAACTTTGCAGAAAATACAACAAACCAACACATATTCTAACTGAATTAAAAACTAAAACGAAATCATACACAGAGCAATTATTAACTGGATATTCTACCAGTGGCAAATTATATTGTTGTCCTTGTTTAATCCTGAGAAGGGAGTCTGCAACAGGTCGGGTTTTGTCACATTAACAACTTCTAGTACTAACAGGGTGGCTACTCACCGGGAATTTCTTGAATTCCGGGAATTATGCGTGAATTATTGGCTCCGGGAATTGTGCGTGAATTCTGCTTGAAATTTTCTCTGTAGACATGAAAAATTGCAACTTTTTAAAATCCCAATTCCATTGAATTTATACATATTTATTAATGACCTGAAACAAGTTTTTCACAGTTTAGGTTTTATTTTTATTGAGGAAGGTAAATAAAGCTGCGTGGAAAATAACACAGAATTCTCTCAATCCATTTGCTTTGTTAGTGTTCTTTGAAGAACAATCCATCTGCTAGACTGAAGATTATTGCAAGATAAAATATCTTGAAGTTGATTAGGTAAATTTAAAATTCTTATAGAATTAACAATTTTTCGTAGATTACTATTTCCCGTAACATATGTGACTTGTGTTTGTAGATGTATTTATAGTCCCGAGTATCAGTGGCGTGCCCAGGAATTTTTGTAAGGGAGGGTTTACCTATACTTGTTCTCGGTAGTCCGCCCTCATTTTGGCATATTTTCCTACCATTGACGTTCCTTTTTTAGGAATATTGGGTCAAAGAGGGGTATAACCCCTACCAACCCCACCTTGGGCACGCCACTGCCGAGTAGCTATGTGAAATGACAAATGTAAAATCCGCGCCTTAAATTATATATATGTACCGTCCAAGTGAATTAGAATTATTGGATTCATTGGAATCGCACAAACCATATATTGTTAATATAAGTATTTGTTTGTGTGTATGTGTGTGGGTGGTGAGATACTGTAAAACCTTAGTTTGAAATAGAGAAAACGTCTGCTTGAATTTTTGTAAAGTTCGCTATGAAAACCGGGAATTATACTTGAATTTTATTATGGTCCTACAGTAGCCACCCTGACTAATCTAGCGAACGTCATGAAAAACTCAACCATCTGTGTGCCATTATTGGATTGAGAAAGTTTGAATTACAAGAATACTCAACTCTATGAAAAAACGTCAACTTAATCTACGAATAAAGAGATGAAACAGGTCACAACAAAATATTATTTTCTTTCTCTGATGACTCACAAATTTATATCAAATTTTTCTTTGTTGCGCATTAACAATTTTATTTTTAATGTTTTCTTTATATTATATCACATTTGCTTTAAAATTATTATTGTCATATAATTTTAAAGTGCCTCATGTTTGTCACTTCTGACATTTCAAGAAGGGTTGAATTTTACTTGATCTATTGTATTATATTAAGACACCCATGCGATGGGGAGCAAGTGCAGGTGACCTGTTCCCCTGCCTGATTTATCACCGCACGCCACTGCTCTGGGGGTGATTCTGTCGAAAGCCTGTGTGATTTTGAGTTTCAAGTCATCAATGTCTGTGGGTTACTGTGAATAAACAGTTGTATTTAACGAAACCCCACACGAAGAAGTCTGGAGGGGTTAAATCTGGGGAGTTGGGAGGCCAAGCAAAATATATATATATTAGAGTGTTGCAGCGAGAGGATATCGCTCTAGCGCCAAATAGTTCCCAAGAACGACGCTAGATGGCGTACGAAATTGAGAGATGCATCTCTCGAGCGAATAACGCTCGAACAGCCAAAACGAGCGGCATACACTCGAAGCCCAGTACACCGTCATTTGTCCGTGGTAGTTGGCCCTGAAATATGGATCGTGAAGTGAAAGACGCTTTGAAATTGAAACTTAAGTAAACAGTCATCTCCATGTAAAAATGTAGTTTAGTAGTCTATCTTACCAATAGACAATGATGAAAATAAAACATGAATGTGGGCTGAAACTGCCAGCACAATGCGTACGATTTTGACACATTAAAATGATATTCGAACGAGTACGAGCGAAAGTGGTTCCATGAAGGACTAAATGATAAGGATTCTACATCATTTACATGCGATCTACAAGTAGATAATTCTCCTGGAGGTGTATTTTCCGACATATGAATATCGAAAAAGAAATAGGCAAAATATCGATATTTGAACCAATGCCGTAATTGAATATAAGTTGAAGTTGAAATTTTTGATCACAGAGGGCACCTTGTTAGAGTTTTCGTAAGTTTACTGCAATGGGAAAAACTAAACAATATGGTTCTGAACCTTTGTTTTCTGTTAATGATCTAAATTCTTATGACCAAGGGTAGAAAAATACAGAGCGTCCAGTTGCCATGGTGCCATAAAACTTTCACTTGGCGCCTGAATTTTCATATCCCGTTCTATATATTTCAATAATTCAAGTTCACTTGTGGAAATTTCCGTTACTTTTCGTGTATCATTCCTTCAAAAAAGCGAACGTTATAATTTTGCATTTTAAAACCTGCGTTGGCATGGTACAGTAGATAGTAGCTATTTATTGTCACGAAGGTGGATTTACTTGATAGTAGCACAGATAAGGGTATATCTATGATAGTAGCTTCTGTCTGAAACTACATTCAGAGAACAAAATGCATCATATCGACTGATGCACCACTATGCATCGATTGATGCACTAAAGTGTGTTTTATGGCTTCTTCTATGAATCACATTCACATTTGATGCATTTGGGTGCATTTTTGTATGTCGTAAAAGAAAGACAAAAGTGCATCATTTGATTCAAGTGAGGATTTAATTCAGTCTAGATGCACTTCAATGCATCAGTTGATGCGTTTTGATGCACCTTGATGCGATTTGATACACCTTCCTGCATCTGCTGCTCGCACGTACCCCCTGTACACACAGAAAACTAAATGCATCATTTCGATTGATGCACCCAAATGCATCAAATGTGAATCTGATTCTTTGAAGAAGCTACAAAACAGTTTAGTACATCAATCGATGCATTCTGGTGCATCAATCGATATGATGCATTTAGTTTTCTGTGTGTACAGGGGGTACGTGCGAGCAGCGTCCCCCTGAACACACCTCAACGTCACCACTGACCTAGATAGTAAAATAGGGATAGAAATAGCGTTCAAGCCGCCAAGACGAATCGTCTCCATATTCACAGAAGCCATCTTGTGAGAGAGAGCAGAAACGCTCACCGGGGACATAGGAAGACATTTTTAACTTCGGTGGATTCAAATTACGTCCACTTTATCTTCTGCAACTTTTCTCGTTTCTTCTGCATCTCTCGTACATCTTCTCCTTCCTTCTTTGTTTTTCTCCGGAAGGGGGAGAATCTCTTAGCATCTCCACCGGAAGTTCGAGAAGAAAGAAACATGGTTGATGACTGAAGATACGTGACTGAATTTTTATCGCCGTCTTTTGCAGCTCGCCTAATTCTGAAAGCGGAGGATTCTGGGTAGAAAAAACGGTTTTAACTCCCAGCGAGGGATGAGGGGCCATATAAACGAAATTACCTCAGAGGACATTCTTTTGTACGATTTTAACACATCTGCATGCAGTCGGGTGACCTTTTACACCAAGCCGTGAAATTTATTTTCTCAAATAAAGTGAGATTCGTGCAAGAGAGGGGGTGGATGAAGGGGAATGGGAAAGAGGGATGATTGCATCTAGCCTGGATTCTTATCCATGTTATTTAATTGTAATTGCAGCCTTAACTGTCACAGATATCGTTAACTCTTGAGTTCTTTTGGGTCAACGGTCATTCTAAGGCTCTGTTTCTCAGCCGCATGGGCTATGTCGTCAATTATAACGGGCCGCGAGAGGTTCTCCTGAAGTTTGCGACTTGCAGCCATAGCTGGCAACGACTTGGAAAGATCACACTTCGTTCGGGATACAGTAGAGATAAGAGCAAATATTTTCTCGCCTACTGTGCACCCTCCAAATTTGAATTACAACCGTGACTTGCAGCCCGAGCTGGTAACCACCTGGAAAGATAGCCTTTCATTCGGATTCCCACTGCGATAACAGGAAATGCTTTCGAGAGTGTGAAGGTGAGCGATCAAATTGTCTAAGCGAGTGCAGTTACCAGCCGTTTTCAGCAGCCCGCACTCTCCCCATCTGTTCCGTTATGCCCGGCCTTGCTTCACAGATTTCAGAGAAACAGCTTCCCTGCAGGCTATTCAGTTAAAATCCTTTCACCTTAGCATCCTGAGAAGACACACAGTTGCCAAATTTAGCTCTTCCCCCACTACATATTTTCAAGTTAACAATTGAAGTGTCATAAAGTAACTGTTGACATGGACGTCCGCAGATTTTTTTTTTCCCGGGGGTGGCAAAGGAGGCATATTTCTTGTCATAATAATGATGCCTCCTCAAAAAACACTTGATTCAGTCTGAAATTACCATGTTCCTTCAATGCCCTTATAATAACTAACATAAATTACTGTGACAAATGAAACTGTGTGAAATACATAATTTTTACGTGGACATTCATTTCCCATGACTGTTAATAACGTTACGTGCAAAAGTAATTCTGTTACAGTAACAGATACTTTTGTCTGTACGGTACCGTCCTTCCTCTACCTGAATCAACCACAAAAAAACTTTCTAGACCCATCCCCCACCCGTCTTCTGAAACTATTAAGAGATGGGACAAGCGATAATCCGAGTTACCTGACGTGGAATATGTCCACCCGTCCCTCCACATTGTGGTGGCATCCAGAAATCACAAAAAACAAAGGCCACTGGGCGATAAGCGTATCAAATCAGCAACAATGGCGGTGCACAACAATGAATGGAGGCACAACAATGACAAATAAGCGGTCAAGAGGTCCGGAACGAACGCGGGAGTTAATTTATTTGTCAATTGTCCACGACCGCGAAAAGGGGGAAGGGGCATGTAATAGAGACGTTGCAATACACGAGATGATGCACGGGCTTTCACGCTAGGACTAAAAATGGGTCTCGGTCGAAGACAACGGGTCAAGGGGCGGTACCATTGTTTTGTCAATCTTTTGGCTTGGCATATGGGCCATATCTCATTTCAACAGAGCCATAAAGCGCGTTGTCAGGGGACAGTGGCCCTCCCTCCGGTTGTCAGGTGGCACGTCACGTCCATCCCTTCCTGGGAAACGCCAGGACAGACCGTGGTTTCAACAAGCACGGCACGTATGAGGGCCCTTGTCCACACAACGCACGTCGACGGCTTCTGAGTTGCAAGTGGAAGCAGTCGTTTCCAGGTCTGTGATGTGGAAGGCAATAGTCCCGTGTCGTTAGTCGCTTGTTTCTGCTGAAACAAGACGACAAAGGGGCTTGTCGAAAGATGAAAATCTGTCGTTTCTTGATTCTGCAGTTGCAGAAATCGTGGATGGGTTGTGTGACAATGGCGAAACTGGCTCATCACGCGACAGACCCGTTGGAAACGACGACCTCCCTTGTGGAGCGGTTATCACAGGTTCGAATCTCGGCATGGGTGTTATTTGTGAGTGTTCCTTCAACAATTTCATCATATTATCATTCGTCCTCATCTTCGCGATTAGCCAAAAGTGACAAAAAAGCGAAGTAAAATAACTTTAAAAAATACTGACTAAACATTGTAATTGACTAAGATCGGAATTAATTGATTTGCTTTATTTTACTTCGCCTTTTGTGCCACTTTTGGCTAAGTTCCGAAGATGGGGATGAGTGATGATATGATGAAATTGACACTCAAAACACACATCCATGCCCAGACCAGGATTCGAACCCAGGGCCCCTGGCGTCGTAGCGCTAAGTTCGGAATTGCTTACAAAATAAACTGAGTGGTTGTGAAACTTAAGTTCGGAACTGTCTAATCACTAAATTCACTAAGTTTGGAACTGATTTTGCAAGGAATTGTTTTAACTGTGAAACTGCCTAACCACAAACTCACTGAGCATGTAACTGACTAAGGTTGGAAGTAGTTACACAAGGAACGGACTAAGCATAACATGGACTGTGATACTGTAATCAGTTTAATTGCTAATGGGAATTGAGTTCGGAAAGGATTAAGTGCAAAATGCATTAACTGCGTAAAAGGAACAACATGGAACAAAGGGGGAATAGGAATAACAGGCTCGAACTAAGTGCAGAAGAGGGGAACATCCAGGAGTAAGCACGAGAAGAAAACAAGTAGCAGATTGAGGAACAGCACAATAACAATACTGCATCCTTCACAGCCAAAACAAATTACTAACTCCAAAATATACATTAATAAGGATAATATCGAAAAAACACACAGACGAAGGACAATGTCTGTCGGTCTGTGTGTATTTCTGAGTATTGCATTCTCTCCTCCTGCAGTTTAAAAATCTCCTGCAGTTTAAAAATCTCCTCCTGCAGTTCAAAAATTTCATCCTGCAGTTGAAAAATTATATACGCGTATTTCAAGGTCAGTTACTTTCTAAAAATATTAAGTACGTCACAGGCAACTTTATTTAGAATGAAAAGGCCTCCCCGATGGCGCAGTGGTAGACTTGTATCCAAGGGGTCCCAGGTTCGATACCTGGTAGAGGCACATAGTGGTTCGGATCCCACTTTAAACTGTAGTTCTAGTCCCGATTAGCCTTCCTGTGCATAAAGTGGACTTACAACACCAAGTCAATCAATAAATCTTGAAATTTTTAATTTGTTCTCTAGCAAAAACCGGAAAATGTGAAAAGGTATTTCCAACGTAAAACCTTAACACTAGGACTCTGAAGTTGATGAAAAAAACATTTTTTTCTGGGCCTTTTAAGACAACACTAAACCAAATAGTAGTCCAGATCCCTTCAATTAGAACCAGGAAACATTGTTTATATTTTTTGCATTTGTTTGCATTTTTCAACCTTTCTTGGCTTTTAAGTCATTTTCTAATATTTTTTGCCGTCTTTGTTGCATTTAATCTTTTTCTGGCTCCCTCTTGTATCGTGAATTTCAAATGCATTTGCTCGCATAACTTGTATATTGGTGCAAAAATATACCAATGATATTTCATGATTGTCACTTGTTTGCGTTTTATTTCTTTCCAACAGATGGCGACTGAAAAGAGAATGCTAGAACTGCTCTTGAAAATGGATTAATTGTTAGCTAAGTACGAAGCAACATGAAGGAAAATGCATGTATTCCTTCGAAATTACTGTATTTAAATTTCCTAACCAGTCTTTTTAGCAAGTAAGTTATTTATCGAAAGTAAGGTCAATCCAAGAGCACAATATTATCTGTAACTTAAAACTTTGAGGATGAATTAAATAATTAATTGTTGGTAAATTTATTTTTCATCCTGCAAACTTAAAATAATTTGTGTGAAACCTACTTCGAGGTTGCCTTGCTCGCCACTAGCACAGTGGCTCAAGCACAGGGGGGAGCATTGCCCCCCACCCCCCCCAACCTTCGACGGAAGTCCATTGTAGCAGTGTTGCCCACGAGACGAGACTTTGGCCTGTCTCGTCTCGTGGAAATGCTGTCTCGTCTCGAAAATATTCGTTTGTCTCATGACACATGGTCAATCTCGTCTCGTCTCGAATTTTTAAAAGCCTGTCTCGTCTCGTCCCGTGGACAACACTAATTGTAGGGGGGGGGGGGGGCAAGGGGTGGCAAACATTGACGGCCAAGGGCATCTGCAGGGGGGTGTACAGAGGAGCAATTGTCCTCTTCAATTTCAAATTTTAACCACTCTTGCTCGATTCCCTCGCAATGCTTGCTTTTCTGTCGAGTTCAGAGCCGTAGCTAGGGGGCGGCGGGAGTCGGCCATGGATGCCGAGCGATCTAAATGAAAAAAAGTTGAAAAGAGAGAATGCCATGGCGTCCAGTGAAATTAAATTTATTTTCGCCCTATTAAATCAATATTGTTTTCAATTGCAAAAATTGGATCTAAAAATTTTCTTGTTCGCTTCGCTCGCAATGTGCCGGTAGTTGTTTTCTGAAATGTGATGTATTTAAATAATATGTGTTTTATACATATGTATTGAATAAACTTTCAATACGTATGTAATTTACTGTTAGCATGTTGCATATGTATTTTCTTATTTTATGTCGCTGCATGTTGCATATGTGTAAAACATATGTTGTAAATGAAAGTTAAACATGTTATATGTACAAAAAGAATTATCTCCGGAATGCATTCATCATTCATTTTCTGCCATTCAAAAATACAGTTTGTTTGCTTGTTTTTCATTATTAGCTAATGTGAAATTGATGGTGCTGAAAAAATATTTCAAAGCTTTTATACTAATAAATAATAATAATAATGTCATTATTGTTATTATTATTATTATTATTTATTATCCTGGTACTTGCCCCCCCCCCCCTACCAAGACAAAAATTCGTGGTTGCGCCTCTGCACTAGCATCGCTTTAATCTGCGGTTTTAAAGTAAATTAATCATAATATTAAGACGTTATAATCTGTTGGACTTGAAGCACAACCGTAGCGATTACTGTAGCAGGGAAGACCCACTCTGAAAGGAGGTGAATGACTTTTACAGAAAAACCTTGCTGTGTTTTATGTAACAGTGAATTAAAAATAAACAAAACCACATTAGAACTTCATTGCTTTTTCCCCTTTCATTCGGTAGTTTAAACTACTAAATAACGGATTTTAATTATTCAACCACTCTCTTGTAATTTATGAAAAATGAAGCTTTCATTTTAAGAGTGAAAATTATTTTTAAGGTCATCTTTTAAGAATTTTCAGTCCTGGAACTTTTGGACAGCACCTCACTTCCTCACCGGTTATGAACCTCCAAAGAAAGTGCGTGCCCGTTAAGAATAAAACCAAGGCACCAGATAATGTAGAGAATTTGTCAATGAGCAACGGAGACATGAAAAAAGGTTAAAGGAAAGGAAGAAGAAAGATCTCTCTGGCCTTGCAGGGGCAAGCATTCTCCGAACCTCTCTAATTTGAAATAAGAACTTCGGGAGGCAAGGGACATAATCAGGAGTTTGATAAACAACAGCTTCAGAAGCCAGTGATGCATATAACATCAGTGTGTACTGTGTACCACCGCATGGGAAGGCCCTAATTTCCATTTCCACCCTGTCAGCGCTCGCTTAAGCTGGATTCCGCCCACCAACGAACAACGAATGACACAACATTTAATTTCCAGGAGTAAGTGGCCTCATCAAAATCACTGTTATTCAAACTTGGTGGCACAAAAAAAAAGACAGAAAAGAGAAATTAAAAAAAGAAGAAATCAAAGTGGAGATGGATCAGACGGACTGCACGCAATGCTGGTTCATGACAGAAAACCATTAGTGTGTTTCAACCGGTGGGAAAGCGCGGTGAGGAGGGGAGGGGGAGAGATTCGTGGCTTGAATCCGACATTGAAACAAAAACAAGAACATGCGGGCACACACAATATAGCGTGGAAACAGGACTGTTCCTGTGCATAATTTTAGAATCGGATCGCTTTGAAATTGCACATTGTTTGCATAAACTTTTGCCGAGGTAACATTAATTTCCGTGTCTTGTAGGACAGCCAGAGGCACAACCACGAATTTTTGTTTGGGGGGATAAACGTGCTTAATAATAATAATAGGAATATTAATAATAATGGCATTATTGTTTTTATTATTAATGACATTTTTCTATATTTTTGAACGACAAAATGAGGAGTATATCCCTTTTGCATACATGACATGTGTAATTTTCGTGTAGAATATATGTTTTACGCAACATGGAGCGAAGTAAAATAAGACAATACATATGCAACATGTAAACACATGTGCACTGTTCTTTAATACATAAAAGTATATTATTTAAATACATTACTTAATCCACCTCATAACAAACCACCAGCAACAATTATATAAATTGTCTCTCACACAAAATATATATATTTTTTTTGCATAAAATTTGAAGTCGAGGGGGAAATATCCCCCCCCCCCCGAGCCCTTGGCCGTTAATGTTTGCCGCTCCTAGAATTTATTTCCTTTCAAGGTTGGGGGGGGGGGCAATGCCCTCCCTGCCCCCCTGTAGTTGCGCCACTGAGGACAGCAATGACTGCACACAGAATCCGAAAGTGTTTTTTTTTTTTTTTTAACATATCACCAACGATCGAGAATTAACCAAATTGTAAATTTTCCATAGAATTACGTCATGTTAGCGAAAGTTTCATCAGCGCCATCTATTGATCATAACATCGGATAACTATTAATTACACAGCATGTAGACCAAAACTCCCATTCTATAACAGATAATTTTCCATTTCCGTTGTACCAATTGGTCCCGGGTTCGAATCCCGAATCTTTGTGAGTGTTCCTTCATCAATTTAATCTCCATCGTCGCGAATAGCTAACAGTGGCAAAAGCAATTAACAAAAATAAATAAAAAACATCAAAGATATTATTGTAACTTGCAATCGTGTTGAAATAGTTACAGGTTACCCACATTGACGTCCTATCTGTCGGTGACTTCACTGTAAAATTACGGTCAATATTTTACAGTGTGTGTTTGGGTATGTTAGAGTTGAGATAAAGATTGGGGGTGTCGAGCAAAGTAAAGGGGGTATGTAAGCAATCATTCGAACATCCCTGGCGTCGCCTATACGCCGAGCGTAACGTCCACAGAGGGTAGTCGGACCGTAGCAGGAGCTTAGCAACACTTGGGTAATTTTCTAACCCTTTCGTTCCATCTTTTTCTCTGGAGGAGGGAAAACAGAATGGGGCGACAAACCGCTGACACAGCTCACAAAAGCCGAAAAGTGGTTCCCACAGCGAATCCACTGAGGTGTGAAATTTCAGAAATATTTCTTTCCTCCCCTCGCACACCGAACGAAGGGGGGAGGGTGGTTAATCTGAAGGGACGATTCTCATCAATGTTACAGTCGACTGTCACCTCTTTCTTGCGCAAAGGGTTGCTGTCTTTGGTGACGTCGATAAATAAGGTGGGATAAAGTTTGGTCGACTGCAGAATATAACCGATATATATATATTTTGTACGTGAGGGGTTCGGAGCACAAGTATATGCGAGAACCTACAGTGACATAAGACGTCATTGTAGGAAGTCGAAGCATGTAACAATTCGCTCACACAGAGAACTAAATGCATCATATCGATTGATGCACCATAATGCATCGATTGATGCACTGAAGTGTGTTTTGTAGCTTCTTCAAGGGATCAGATTCACATTTAATGCATTTTGAAAGAAACACCAAAGTGCATCATTTGATTCAAGTGAGAATTTCTTTCAGTCGATATGCACTTTAATGCATCAATTGGTGCACCTTGATGCACCTTCCTGCATCTTTTCGGATGATGCACTTAAACGTTTGGTCTGAGCTACAGACTTTATGTAGCTCAGATGAAACGTTTAAGTGCATCATCAAAAAAGATGTATTCTGGTGTATCAAGGAACATCAACTGATGCATTGAAGTGCATCTCGACTGAAATAAATCCTAACTTGAATCAAATGATGCACTTTGGTGTTTCTTTCACGACATACAAAAATGCACCAAAA
>NC_139235.1:5250769-5341302 GCF_977018435.1 Lepisma saccharinum
TGTACAATTAAACGATAGATCCCAACAATTATACACGCCCACCGGATGCTAGCGATCACAAGGCGACAGCGCTACCCACTACGTCATCGAGTTGGTTTGAGTTGGTGTTTTAAGTCCACTTTATGCACAGTAAGGCTAATCGGGACTGGACCTACAGTTTTTAAAGTGGGATCCGAACCACTTGTGCCTCCACCGGGTATCGAACCCGGGACCCCTTGATTACAAGGCAATGACGCTACCACTGCGCCATGGGGGAGGCCCACACTACGTCATCGAGGTGGTGCAAATGGAGTACAATAAACCTCGCAGACGAGTCTGAAATAAGGATCACCAAGGAAAAAGCACCAGTAGTTAAGGATCATGGAAGAAGGCAACAAGAATTCTACGTTCCGTTCTTGCCCCACCTGCTGTCAGCAGTTGCGGGAAACTTCCGCCCTTATAAGGGCCATTCCGGCGTCAGGGTCCTTAGAAGGGCCTAAGCCACGCACCTCTGGAGGGATTTGCAACAGGCAACAAAAGTTGCAAGAAGGCTTAACTGAAACGATGCGTTGTCGAGGTGACAGAGCGTCAATGTAGATCCCTCTAGATTAAGAGGGAGGGAAAAGTTTGAATTTATTCGTGAAGACCCCCCCGTTGCAGCACCCTACATTGTCGCAATCCTTTTCATCTTCTTCCTCGAGTGCTTTACCCTTCTCTTCCTCAACTTCTTCTACGACCAGGCTCCAGAAACCTCTTCTACCCTCTGGAATGTTGAACTTCCCTCACAATTGCCAAATTATGGCAGCGGAGGATTACAAGGGTTCGTATTACAACAGGGTGAAGTTGCTTCGTTTGTTATACAGGGTAACCACACAGCAAGATTCTGGGGAAACGCCTGATATTACTACAGTTCTTCTGTAGCGTATTAGAGTCGTCGATAGTCTAGTGGTAAATGTTCTAGCCTTGTAACGTCTCACCGGTTCGCTTGATGCATTAAAGTGTGTTTGATGAACTTTGCCAAGAAAAGGTTGAGTGATTGAGTTGGTGTTTTAAGTCCACTTTAAACACAGTAAGGCTAATTGGGACTGGACCTAAAGTTTAAAGTATGATCCGAACCACTGTGCCTCCACCGGGTATCGAACCCAGGACCCCTTGACTACAAGGCGACGACGCTACCACTCCACCATCGGAAAGACCCCAAGAACAGGTCTACATGTTGATGTATTTTTGTGCATCGTTTGTGAAGTTAAATGCATCATGTGATTACGTCGATCTGTACTTTATTTGTTGGAGTTGTTTTAAAGTCCACTTTATACACGTTAAAGCTAATGGGGACTGGACCTATAGTTCAAAGTGGGATCCGAACGTCTATGCCATATGTCTCCACCGGGTATCGAACCCGGAATACTTTGATTACAAGACGATCTGTAATTTAATGGATTACTTGCACCTTCCTGCATTTTTCTCGTAGTAAACATTTGGTCTGAGCTACAGAGGTAATGCAGTTTTTGTTTCAACTGATGCATTTACCTTTCTGTGTGCAGCGCTTGGTATTTTTATTAGTTTAGGTTGCTTTTCTGACAATTTTGGTTAATCGCGACGATGAGGATGAATTGTTATAAGATAAGATGGATAAAGGGACGATCACAAACATAGGCGGACGACACAACACGACCTCCACAGTGGATTATACTGACCGTGTGTCCAGACGTCAGGGCCTCGCTAGTCTGCAAAATGCAGTCCAGGGTATAATACGTGGAAGAGAGGTTGATATTTGATTAGGGTCACCCCATACACCCTGGATGAATAGATGAAATTAATAAAGGTAAACTCACAAAGAACACCTACTCCGGGACTCGAACCCATATCTTCGGTGGCGATTGATTTCCTTTATTTTACTCGCTTTTCTGCCACTTTTGGATAATCGCAACGATGAGGATGAGTGATGACATGATGAAACTGATAAAGGGACACTCGCAAAGACCACCAATAACCAGGACAGGATTCGAACCCGGAGACATTGACACAAGAGTTTCCATTGTAAACTGTAGGTCCAGTACTGAGATGTCTATCCGAGTTTTCTGCAAAGGTTTAAAGCCTCCCCGATGGCGTAGGGGTAGCGTCGTGGCCTTGTAATCAATGTGTCCCGGGTTCGATACCCGGTGGAGGCACGTAGTGGTTCGGATTCCACTTTAAACTGTAGGTCCAGTCTCGATTAGCCTTTCTGTGCATAAAACAACAAATCAATCAATCATTCTGCAAAGGTTTACTATAAAACGTCAACTACAACCACACTACGAGACGAAAGTTCCTGGATTCGAATCCCGTGAAAGAAAAATGGTTGTGAATTTTCTTTATTCTCGAATAGACTGTAACTTCCAAATGTTGCCACACTTGGCCATTGACCCCGATACTTCGGTGCAACAATCACATCGACACAGCAATAAGCCTAATTTATAATTCAGTCACCTACGATTGACCAACGACACCACACGACGCACATGTGAAACCGTGCATGTATATATATACTTATATACATACGCACTTGCGTGTGTGTGTGTGCAAAGCAGACCATGCGGATGAGCGTCACGTCGGGCGTCTGGGACGCTTCGGACATTTTGAGGACACGTTCCGAACATAATCGTGAAGACCGGAGGGGGGAAGGCAAAGAGGGGCGCGGGGGAATGATCAAAATGACAAGTGACGCCTCTCGGACAAACATTTCGTTCGTTGAAATGCCCTGGCCATGAGAGAGGGGATATGTAATGAGAATTGTGAGTGCGACGTACATAAAAATGTCCTATTATGGTGGTACCAACTTCAGAGGGTTTCTTTCTGTGAATTTTGATGCCTTTGTCAGTTACGGTACGTTGTGTCGAGAATCTCGTTCTTCTCTCGAGCTGTAAATGACTCTCTCGTACTTAGCCTCAAAGTTTTTTCAAGTCCACTTTCAGATCAGACTTTACTTCGTTTAAAGTCCACCACTTTATGCTGAAATTTACTTCAAGTCCGCTTTATGCTGAAACATTGGTCAAGTCCGCTTTATGCTGAAACTTAGTTCAAGTCCGCTTTATGCTGAAACTTTGGTCAATTCCACATTATGCTGAAACTTTGGTCAATTGCACTTTATGCTGAAACTTAGTTCAAGTCCACTTTATTCTGAAAGTTTGGTCAAGTCCACTTTATGCTGAAACTGTGGCCAATTCCGCTTTATGCTAAAACTTAGTTCAAGTCCACTTTATGCTGAAACTTAGTTCAAGTCCACTTTATGCTGAAACTTTGGTCAAGTCCACTTTATGCTAAAACTTAGTTCAAGTCCACTTTATGCTGAAACTTAGTTCAAGTCCACTTTATGCTAAAACTTAGTTCAAGTCCACTTTATGCTAAAACTGTGGCCAATTCCGCTTTATGCTAAAACTTTGGTCAAGTCCACTTTATGCTGAAACTGTGGCCAATTCCGCTTCATGCTAAAACTTGGCTCAAGTCCACTTTATGCTGAAAGATAGTTCAAGTCCTTTTTATGCTGAAACTTAGTTCAAGTCCACTTTATGCTGAAACTTAGTTCAAGTCCACTTTATGCTGAAACTTAGTTCAAGTCCACTTTATGCTGAAACTTAGTTCAAGTCCACTTTATGCTAAAACTTAGTTCAAGTCCACTTTATGCTAAAACTTAGTTCAAGTCCACTTTATGCTGAAACTGTGGCCAATTCCGCTTTACGCTGAAACTTTGGTCAAGTCCACTTTATGCTGAAACTTAGTTCAAGTCCACTTTATGCTGAAACTTAGTTCAAGTCCACTTTATGCTGAAACTTAGTTCAAGTCCACTTTATGCTGAAACTTAGTTCAAGTCCACTTTATGCTGAAACTTAGTTCAAGTCCACTTTATGCTAAAACTTAGTTCAAGTCCACTTTATGCTGAAACTTAGTTCAAGTCCACTTTATGCTGAAACTTAGTTCAAGTCCACTTTATGCTGAAACTTAGTTCAAGTCCTCTTTATGCTGAAACTTAGTTCAAGTCCACTTTATGCTAAAACTTAGTTCAAGTCAACTTAGTTCAAGTCCACTTGATGCTGAAACTTAGTTCAAGTCCACTTTATGCTAAAACTTAGTTCAAGTCCACTTTATGCTGAAACTTAGTTCGTTCAAGTCCACTTTATGCTGAAACATAGTTCAAGTCCACTTTATGCTGAAACTTTCGTCAAGTCCACTTTATGCTGAAACTTAGTTCAAGTCCACTTTATGCTGAAACTGTGGCCAATTCCGCTTTATGCTGAAACTTTGGTCAATTCCACTTTATGCTGAAACTTTGCTCAAGTCCACTTTATGCTTAAACTTAGTTCAAGTTCGCTTTATGCTGAAACTTAGTTCAAGTCCGCTTTATGCTGAAACTTAGTTCAAGTCCGTTTTATGCTGAAACTTAGTTGAAGTCTGCTTTATTCTGAAACTTTGGTCAAGTCCACTTTATGCTGAAAGTTTGGTCAAGTCCACTTTATGCTGAAACTTAGTTCAAGTCTGCTTTATGCTGAAACTTAGTTCAAGTCCGCCTTATGCTAAAACTTAGTTCAAGTCCAATTTATGCTGAAACTTGGTTCAAGTCCGTTTTATGCTGAAACTTAGTTCAAGTCTGCTTTATGCTGAAACATAGTTCAAGTCCACTTGATGCTGAAACTTTGGTCAAGTCCACTTTATGCTGAAACTTACTTCAAGTCCACTTTATGCTGAAACTTAGTTCAAGTCCGCCTTATGCTAAAACTTAGTTCAAGTCCAATTTATGCTGAAACTTTTTAAATCCACTTCACGCTCTAAGTTTATTTTCAAGTCCAATTCGGTACTGGACATACAACATAAAGTGGAATCCAACAGGGAGACACATGAAATAGAGAGAGAGAAAGGGAAAGGAAGGGGAAGAGGGGAAGAAGGAATGAAAAAGAATGAGTATCAGAGAATAAAGAGAGAAACAACAAGAGAAGGAAAGAAGGAGAGAGAGAGAATGAAATAAATACGAAATGGAAAAGAGAGAGAGAGGTAGAAATGTAAACAAAGAGAAAGAGAGAGAAGGAGAGAGAGAAAGCTATATAGATGATGATAATACAGTAAGATAAAACATAAATATGCAGAAATTATGAAAAATAATTAAATATAAATACTTTTATGAACAAGCCATGCAATTGAAAATTTATAGATATACGTACATATATATACGTGTGTGTGTTTGTGTGTGTGTGTGTGTGTGTATATATATATTTCCAGCCGACCTCTGTGGAGGAGTGGTTAGCACAGCACGCTACGACGTCAGGGATCCCGGGTTCGAATCCCGGCTTGGCCATGGGTGTTGTGTGTGAGTGTCCCTTCATGAATTTGATATCATCATCACTAAAGTCATATTCGCGATTAGTCAAAAGTGGCAGATGTCCACTTTATGCTAAAACTTAGTTCAAGTCCACTTTATGCTGAAACTTAGTTCAAGTCCACCTTATGCTGAAACTTAGTTCAAGTCCACCTTATGCTGAAACTTAGTTCGTTCAAGTCCACTTTTTGCTGAAACTTTGGTCAAGTCGACTTTATGCTGAAACTGTGGCCAATTCCGCTTTATGCTGAAACTTTGGTCAAGTCCACTTTATGCTTTAACTGTGGCCAATTCCGCTTTATGCTAAAACGTAGTTCAAGTCCACTTTATGCTGAAACATAGTTCAAGTCCACTTTATGCTAAAACTGTGGCCAATTCCGCTTTATGCTGAAACTGTGGCCAATTCCGCTTCATGCTAAAACTTAGTTCAAGTCCACTTTATGCTGAAAGATAGTTCAAGTACACTTTATGCTGAAACTTAGTTCAAGTCCACTTTATGCTGAAACTTAGTTCGTTCAAGACCACTTTATGCTGAAACTTTGGTCAAGTCGACTTTATGCTGAAACTGTGGCCAATTACGCTTTATGCTGAAACTTTGGTCAAGTCCACTTTATGCTGAAACTGTGGCCAATTCCGCTTCATGCTAAAACTTAGTTCAAGTCCACTTTATGCTGAAAGATAGTTCAAGTACACTTTATGCTGAAACTTAGTTCAAGTCCACTTTATGCTGAAACTTAGTTCAAGTCCACTTTATGCTGAAACTTAGTTCAAGTCCACTTGATGCTGAAACTTAGTTCAAGTCCACTTGATGCTGAAACTTAGTTCAAGTCCACTTTATGCTAAAACTTAGTTCAAGTCCACTTTATGCTGAAACTTAGTTCGTTCAAGTCCACTTTATGCTGAAACTTTGGTCAAGTCGACTTTATGCTGAAACTGTGGCCAATTACGCTTTATGCTGAAACTTTGCTCAAGTCCACTTTATGCTGAAACTGTGGCCAATTCCGCTTCATGCTAAAACTTAGTTCAAGTCCACTTTATGCTGAAACATAGTTCAAGTCCACTTTATGCTGAAACTTTGGTCAAGTCCACTTTATGCTGAAACTTAGTTCAAGTCCATTTTATGCTGAAAGTTAGTTCAAGTCCGCTTTATGCTAAAACTTAGTTCAAGTCCACTTTATGCTGAAACTGTGGCCAATTCCGCTTTATGCTGAAACTTTGCTCAAGTCCACTTTATGCTGAAACATTGGTTTAGTCCACTTTGTGCTGAAACTTAGCTCAAGTCCGCTTTATGCTGAAACTTAGTTCAAGTCCGCTTTATGCTGAAACTTAATTCAAGTCCATTTTATGCTGAAAGTTTGGTCAATTCCATTTTATGCTGAAACTGTGGCCAATTCCGTTTTATGCTGAAACTTAGTTCAAGTCCACTTGATGCTGAAACTTAGTTCAAGTCCACTTTATGCTGAAACTTAGTTCAAGTCCACTTGATGCTGAAACTTAGTTCAAGTCCACTTGATGCTGAAACTTAGTTCAAGTCCACTTTATGCTAAAACTTAGTTCAAGTCCACTTTATGCTGAAACTTAGTTCGTTCAAGACCACTTTATGCTGAAACTTTGGTCAAGTCGACTTTATGCTGAAACTGTGGCCAATTACGCTTTATGCTGAAACTTTGCTCAAGTCCACTTTATGCTGAAACTGTGGCCAATTCCGCTTCATGCTAAAACTTAGTTCAAGTCCACTTTATGCTGAAACATAGTTCAAGTCCACTTTATGCTGAAACTTTGGTCAAGTCCACTTTATGCTGAAACTTAGTTCAAGTCCATTTTATGCTGAAAGTTAGTTCAAGTCCGCTTTATGCTAAAACTTAGTTCAAGTCCACTTTATGCTGAAACTGTGGCCAATTCCGCTTTATGCTGAAACTTTGCTCAAGTCCACTTTATGCTGAAACATTGGTTAAGTCCACTTTGTGCTGAAACTTAGTTCAAGTCCGCTTTATGCTGAAACTTAGTTCAAGTCCGCTTTATGCTGAAACTTAATTCAAGTCCGTTTTATGCTGAAACTTAGTTCAAGTCCGCTTTATCCTGAAACTTAGTTCAAGTCCGCTTTATGCTGAAACTTAGATCAAGTCCGCTTTATGCTGAAACTTAGTTCAAGTCCGCTTTATGCTGAAACTTAGTTCAAGTCTGCTTTATGCTGAAACATAGTTCAAGTCTGCTTTATGCTGAAAGTTTGGTCAATTCCACTTTATGCTGAACCTGTGGCCAATTCCGTTTTATGCTGAAACTTAGTTCAAGTCTGCTTTATGCTGAAACTTTGGTCAAGTCCACTTTATGCTGAAAGTTTGGTCAAGTCCACTTTATGCTGAAACTTAGTTCAAGTCCGTTTTATGCTGAAACTTAGTTCAAGTCTGCTTTATGCTGAAACTTAATTCAAGTCTGCTTTATGCTGAAACTTAGTTCAAGTCCACTTTATGCTGAAACTTTGGTCAAGTCCACTTTATGCTGAAACTGTGGCCAATTCCGCTTTATGCTAAAACTTAGTTCAAGTCCACTTGATGCTGAAACTGTGGCCAATTCCGCTTTATGCTAAAACTTAGTTCAAGTCCACTTTATGCTGAAACTTAGTTCAAGTCCGCTTTATGCTGAAACTTAGTTCAAGTCCGTTTTATGCTGAAACTTAGTTCAAGTCTGCTTTATGCTGAAACTTAGTTCAAGTCCGCCTTATGCTAAAACTTAGTTCAAGTCCAATTTATGTTGAAACTTAGTTCAAGTCCGTTTTATGCTGAAACTTAGTTCAAGTCTGCTTTATGCTGAAACATAGTTCAAGTCCACTTGATGCTGAAACTTTGGTCAAGTCCACTTTATGCTGAAACTTAGTTCAAGTCCACTTTATGCTGAAACTTAGTTCAAGTCCGCCTTATGCTAAAACTTAGTTCAAGTCCAATTTATGCTGAAACTTTTTAAATCCACTTCACGCTCTAAGTTTATTTTCGAGTCCAATTCGGTACTGGACATACAACATAAAGTGGAATCCAACAGGGAGACACATGAAATAGAGAGAGAGAAAGGGAAAGGAAGGGGAAGAGGGGAAGAAGGAATGAAAAAGAATGAGTATCAGAGAATAAAGAGAGAAACAACAAGAGAAGGAAAGAAGGAGAGAGAGAGAATGAAATAAATACGAAATGGAAAAGAGAGAGAGAGGTAGAAATGTAAACAAAGAGAAAGAGAGAGAAGGAGAGAGAGAAAGCTATATAGATGATGATAATACAGTAAGATAAAACATAAATATGCAGAAATTATGAAAAATAATTAAATATAAATACTTTTATGAACAAGCCATGCAATTGAAAATTTATAGATATACGTACATATATATACGTATGTGTGTGTGTGTGTGTGTGTGTGTGTGTGTGTGTGTGTGTGTGTGTGTGTGTGTGTGTGTGTGTGTATATATATTTCCAGCCGACCTCTGTGGAGGAGTGGTTAGCACAGCACGCTACGACGTCAGGGATCCCGGGTTCGTATCCCGGCTTGGCCATGGGTGTTGTGTGTGAGTGTCCCTTCATGAATTTGATATCATCATCACTAAAGTCATATTCGCGATTAGTCAAAAGTGGCAGATGTCCACTTTATGCTAAAACTTAGTTCAAGTCCACCTTATGCTGAAACTTAGTTCAAGTCCACCTTATGCTGAAACCTAGTTCGTTCAAGTCCACTTTATGCTGAAACTTTGGTCAAGTCGACTTTATGCTGAAACTGTGGCCAATTCCGCTTTATGCTGAAACTTTGGTCAAGTCCAATTTATGCTTTAACTGTGGCCAATTCCGCTTTATGCTAAAACGTAGTTCAAGTCCACTTTATGCTGAAACATAGTTCAAGTCCACTTTATGCTAAAACTGTGGCCAATTCCGCTTTATGCTGAAACTTTGGTCAAGTCCACTTTATGCTGAAACTGTGGCCAATTCCGCTTCATGGTAAAACTTAGTTCAAGTCCACTTTATGCTGAAAAATAGTTCAAGTCCACTTTATGCTGAAACTTAGTTCAAGTCCACTTTATGCTGAAACTTAGTTCAAGTCCACTTTATGCTGAAAGATAGTTCAAGTCCACTTTATGCTGAAACTTAGTTCAAGTCCACTTTATGCTGAAACTTAGTTCAAGTCCACTTGATGCTGAAACTTAGTTCAAGTCCACTTGATGCTGAAACTTAGTTCAAGTCCACTTTATGCTAAAACTTAGTTCAAGTCCACTTTATGCTGAAACTTAGTTCGTTCAAGTCCACTTTATGCTGAAACTTTGGTCAAGTCGACTTTATGCTGAAACTGTGGCCAATTACGCTTTATGCTGAAACTTTGCTCAAGTCCACTTTATGCTGAAACTGTGGCCAATTCCGCTTCATGCTAAAACTTAGTTCAAGTCCACTTTATGCTGAAACATAGTTCAAGTCCACTTTATGCTGAAACTTTGGTCAAGTCCACTTTATGCTGAAACTTAGTTCAAGTCCATTTTATGCTGAAAGTTAGTTCAAGTCCGCTTTATGCTAAAACTTAGTTCAAGTCCACTTTATGCTGAAACTGTGGCCAATTCCGCTATATGCTGAAACTTTGCTCAAGTCCACTTTATGCTGAAACATTGGTTTAGTCCACTTTGTGCTGAAACTTAGTTCAAGTCCGCTTTATGCTGAAACTTAGTTCAAGTCCGCTTTATGCTGAAACTTAGTTCAAGTCCGCTTTATGCTGAAACTTAATTCAAGTCCATTTTATGCTGAAAGTTTGGTCAATTCCACTTTATGCTGAAACTGTGGCCAATTCCGTTTTATGCTGAAACTTAGTTCAAGTCCACTTGATGCTGAAACTTAGTTCAAGTCCACTTGATGCTGAAACTTAGTTCAAGTCCACTTTATGCTAAAACTTAGTTCAAGTCCACTTTATGCTGAAACTTAGTTCGTTCAAGTCCACTTTATGCTGAAACTTTGGTCAAGTCGACTTTATGCTGAAACTGTGGCCAATTACGCTTTATGCTGAAACTTTGCTCAAGTCCACTTTATGCTGAAACTGTGGCCAATTCCGCTTCATGCTAAAACTTAGTTCAAGTCCACTTTATGCTGAAACATAGTTCAAGTCCACTTTATGCTGAAACTTTGGTCAAGTCCACTTTATGCTGAAACTTAGTTCAAGTCCATTTTATGCTGAAAGTTAGTTCAAGTCCGCTTTATGCTAAAACTTAGTTCAAGTCCACTTTATGCTGAAACTGTGGCCAATTCCGCTTTATGCTGAAACTTTGCTCAAGTCCACTTTATGCTGAAATATTGGTTAAGTCCACTTTGTGCTGAAACTTAGTTCAAGTCCGCTTTATGCTGAAACTTAGTTCAAGTCCGCTTTATGCTGAAACTTAATTCAAGTCCGTTTTATGCTGAAACTTAGTTCAAGTCTGCTTTATGCTGAAACATAGTTCAAGTCCATTTTATGCTGAAAGTTTGGTCAATTCCACTTTATGCTGAAACTGTGGCCAATTCCGTTTTATGCTGAAACTTAGTTCAAGTCTGCTTTATGCTGAAACTTTGGTCAAGTCCACTTTATGCTGAAACTTAGTTCGTTCAAGTCCACTTTATGCTGAAACTTTGGTCAAGTCGACTTTATGCTGAAACTGTGGCCAATTCAGCTTTATGCTGAAACTTTGGTCAAGTCCACTTTATGCTGAAACTGTGGCCAATTCCGCTTTATGCTAAAACTTAGTTCAAGTCCACTTTATGCTGAAACATAGTTCAAGTCCACTTTATGCTGAAACTTTGGTCAAGTCCACATTATGCTGAAACTTAGTTCAAGTCCACTTTATGCTGAAAGTTAGTTCAAGTCCGCTTTATGCTAAAACTTATTTCAAGTCCACTTTATGCTGAAAGTTAGTTCAAGTCCGCTTTATGCTAAAACTTTGGTCAATTCCAATTTATGCTGAAACTTTGGTCAAGTCCACTTTATGCTGAAACATTGGTCAAGTCCACTTGATGCTGAAACTTAGTTCAAGTCCGCTTTATGCTGAAACTTAGTTCAAGTCCGCTTTATGCTGAAACTTAGTTCAAGTCCGCTTTATGCTGAAACTTAGTTCAAGTCTGCTTTATGCTGAAACATAGTTCAAGTCTGCTTTATGCTGAAACTTTGGTCAAGTCCACTTTATGCTGAAACTTTGGTCAAGTCCACTTTATGCTGAAACTGTGGCCAATTCCGCTTTATGCTAAAACTTAGTTCAAGTCCACTTGATGCTGAAACTGTGGCCAATTCCGCTTTATGCTAAAACTTAGTTCAAGTCCACTTTATGCTGAAACATAGTTCAAGTCCGCTTTATGCTGAAACTTAGTTCAAGTCCGTTTTATGCTGAAACTTAATTCAAGTCTGCTTTATGCTGAAACTTTGGTCAAGTCCACTTTATGCTGAAAGTTTGGTCAAGTCCACTTTATGCTGAAACTTAGTTCAAGTCCGCTTTATGCTGAAACTTAGTTCAAGTCCGTTTTATGCTGAAACTTAGTTCAAGTCTGCTTTATGCTGAAACTTAGTTCAAGTCCGCCTTATGCTAAAACTTAGTTCAAGTCCAATTTATGCTGAAACTTAGTTCAAGTCCGTTTTATGCTGAAACTTAGTTCAAGTCTGCTTTATGCTGAAACATAGTTCAAGTCCACTTGATGCTGAAACTTTGGTCAAGTCCACTTTATGCTGAAACTTAGTTCGTTCAAGTCCACTTTATGCTGAAACTTTGGTCAAGTCGACTTTATGCTGAAACTGTGGCCAATTCAGCTTTATGCTGAAACTTTGGTCAAGTCCACTTTATGCTGAAAATGTGGCCAATTCCGCTTTATGCTAAAACTTAGTTCAAGTCCACTTTATGCTGAAACATAGTTCAAGTCCACTTTATGCTGAAACTTTGGTCAAGTCCACTTTATGGTGAAACTTAGTTCAAGTCCACTTTATGCTGAAAGTTAGTTCAAGTCCGCTTTATGCTAAAACTTATTTCAAGTCCACTTTATGCTGAAAGTTAGTTCAAGTCCGCTTTATGCTAAAACTTTGGTCAATTCCAATTTATGCTGAAACTTTGGTCAAGTCCACTTTATGCTGAAACATTGGTCAAGTCCACTTGATGCTGAAACTTAGTTCAAGTCCGCTTTATGCTGAAACTTAGTTCAAGTCCGCTTTATGCTGAAACTTAGTTCAAGTCCGCTTTATGCTGAAACTTAGTTCAAGTCTGCTTTATGCTGAAACATAGTTCAAGTCTGCTTTATGCTGAAACTTTGGTCAAGTCCACTTTATGCTGAAACTGTGGCCAATTCCGCTTTATGCTAAAACTTAGTTCAAGTCCACTTGATGCTGAAACTGTGGCCAATTCCGCTTTATGCTAAAACTTAGTTCAAGTCCACTTTATGCTGAAACATAGTTCAAGTCCACTTTATGCTGAAACTTTCGTCAAGTCCACTTTATGCTAAAACTTAGTTCAAGTCCACTTTATGCTGAAACTGTGGCCAATTCCGCTTTATGCTGAAACTTTGGTCAATTCCACTTTATGCTGAAACTTTGCTCAAGTCCACTTTATGCTGAAACTTAGTTCAAGTTCGCTTTATGCTGAAACTTAGTTCAAGTCCGCTTTATGCTGAAACTTAGTTCAAGTCCGTTTTATGCTGAAACTTAATTCAAGTCTGCTTTATGCTGAAACTTTGGTCAAGTCCACTTTATGCTGAAAGTTTGGTCAAGTCCACTTTATGCTGAAACTTAGTTCAAGTCCGCTTTATGCTGAAACTTTGTTCAAGTCCGTTTTATGCTGAAACTTAGTTCAAGTCTGCTTTATGCTGAAACTTAGTTCAAGTCCGCCTTATGCTAAAACTTAGTTCAAGTCCAATTTATGCTGAAACTTAGTTCAAGTCCGTTTTATGCTGAAACTTAGTTCAAGTCTGCTTTATGCTGAAACATAGTTCAAGTCCACTTGATGCTGAAACTTTGGTCAAGTCCACTTTATGCTGAAACTTAGTTCGTTCAAGTCCACTTTATGCTGAAACTTTGGTCAAGTCGACTTTATGCTGAAACTGTGGCCAATTCAGCTTTATGCTGAAACTTTGGTCAAGTCCACTTTATGCTGAAAATGTGGCCAATTCCGCTTTATGCTAAAACTTAGTTCAAGTCCACTTTATGCTGAAACATAGTTCAAGTCCACTTTATGCTGAAACTTTGGTCAAGTCCACTTTATGCTGAAACTTAGTTCAAGTCCACTTTATGCTGAAAGTTAGTTCAAGTCCGCTTTATGCTAAAACTTATTTCAAGTCCACTTTATGCTGAAAGTTAGTTCAAGTCCGCTTTATGCTAAAACTTTGGTCAATTCCAATTTATGCTGAAACTTTGGTCAAGTCCACTTTATGCTGAAACATTGGTCAAGTCCACTTGATGCTGAAACTTAGTTCAAGTCCGCTTTATGCTGAAACTTAGTTCAAGTCCGCTTTATGCTGAAACTTAGTTCAAGTCCGCTTTATGCTGAAACTTAGTTCAAGTCTGCTTTATGCTGAAACATAGTTCAAGTCTGCTTTATGCTGAAACTTTGGTCAAGTCCACTTTATGCTGAAACTGTGGCCAATTCCGCTTTATGCTAAAACTTAGTTCAAGTCCACTTGATGCTGAAACTGTGGCCAATTCCGCTTTATGCTAAAACTTAGTTCAAGTCCACTTTATGCTGAAACATAGTTCAAGTCCACTTTATGCTGAAACTTTCGTCAAGTCCACTTTATGCTAAAACTTAGTTCAAGTCCACTTTATGCTGAAACTGTGGCCAATTCCGCTTTATGCTGAAACTTTGGTCAATTCCACTTTATGCTGAAACTTTGCTCAAGTCCACTTTATGCTGAAACTTAGTTCAAGTTCGCTTTATGCTGAAACTTAGTTCAAGTCCGCTTTATGCTGAAACTTAGTTCAAGTCCGTTTTATGCTGAAACTTAATTCAAGTCTGCTTTATGCTGAAACTTTGGTCAAGTCCACTTTATGCTGAAAGTTTGGTCAAGTCCACTTTATGCTGAAACTTAGTTCAAGTCCGCTTTATGCTGAAACTTTGTTCAAGTCCGTTTTATGCTGAAACTTAGTTCAAGTCTGCTTTATGCTGAAACTTAGTTCAAGTCCGCCTTATGCTAAAACTTAGTTCAAGTCCAATTTATGCTGAAACTTAGTTCAAGTCCGTTTTATGCTGAAACTTAGTTCAAGTCTGCTTTATGCTGAAACATAGTTCAAGTCCACTTGATGCTGAAACTTTGGTCAAGTCCACTTTATGCTGAAACTTAGTTCAAGTCCACTTTATGCTGAAACTTAGTTCAAGTCCGCCTTATGCTAAAACTTAGTTCAAGTCCAATTTATGCTGAAACTTTTTAAATCCACTTCACGCTCTAAGTTTATTTTCAAGTCCAATTCGGTACTGGACATACAACATAAAGTGGAATCCAACAGGGAGACACATGAAATAGAGAGAGAGAAAGGGAAAGGAAGGGGAAGAGGGGAAGAAGGAATGAAAAAGAATGAGTATCAGAGAATAAAGAGAGAAACAACAAGAGAAGGAAAGAAGGAGAGAGAGAGAATGAAATAAATACGAAATGGAAAAGAGAGAGAGAGGTAGAAATGTAAACAAAGAGAGAGAAGGAGAGAGAGAAAGCTATATAGATGATGATAATACAGTAAGATAAAACATAAATATGCAGAAATTATGAAAAATAATTAAATATAAATACTTTTATGAACAAGCCATGCAATTGAAAATTTATAGATATACGTACATATATATACGTGTGTGTGTTTGTGTGTGTGTGTGTGTGTGTGTGTGTATATATATATATATTTCCAGCCGACCTCTGTGGAGGAGTGGTTAGCACAGCACGCTACGACGTCAGGGATCCCGGGTTCGAATCCCGGCTTGGCCATGGGTGTTGTGTGTGAGTGTCCCTTCATGAATTTGATATAATCATCACTAAAGTCATATTCGCGATTAGTCAAAAGTGGCAGATGTAAAATAAACTAAATGATCGATCAATCATATGTGAGAGTTTCAGAGAACAAGTGGTGTATCTCCACTTTTCATGAAAATTAAGTTCCATGCATAACTTATAACTGTGAAGTGTCAACATTTCAGTGCTAGCAGTACGCATCTTCTAAGATTCAAATTCTTGCTCATAGAGGCTCCACTATTTAAATGTGACTTTTCTCAAAAGTGTTTCGAATTGAGTTATGCCAGGGGGGTCCAGACCCCAAGACTTAAAAAAGTGCATAAATAATGAAAATGAACTTCTAATAGCATTTGTTGCATAATCGATGCTTATTTATATGCATAAAATATTTAATCAGGAACTTTACTTCTCGTCAACTGAATCGAACATCATTTTTTTGTTATTCAAAATATATTCAATTCTTTATTTATTTGACATTAATACGTATCTTTGCCAGGGCAGTTATTTTTATACAAATTTTGACATGTAAGCTATTATATCTATTCTTATACAGTCTTTTTACCTATTGATGCAATAATTCAATATTATTATTATTATTATTATTATATTTTAATGTACTATACTATATATAAAAATGGGTGTATGTTTGTTCCGGCATAACTCTCGAACGCCTGGAGCGATTTCAAGCAAACTTGGAACACATATGACTTACAATCTGGAAATAAATACTGTGGGGGTAAGACACCCCTGGCACCCCTAGGGGAGGGGGTGGGAAGGAGTGACATCTATAAATAATCGAAAACGACCTATATTAGTGTGGAATCCATAGTTTTCGGGGTCGCTATAAGATGAATAGTGACACTCCCAATGCCATTCAACTTCAAGACACCCCTGGCTCACCTAGGGGCGGAGGTGGGAAGGAGTGACATCTATAAATAATCGAAAACGACCTATATAAGTGTGGAATCCATAGTTTTCGGGGTCGCTATAAGATGAATAGTGACAGTCCCAATACCGTTCATCTCAAAGTTCAAACTCCGAAATATATTTCCAATACGTGCCTGTTAATAACGTGTCAAGTACCTATCATATTTCGATCGTGCATAAGGTGAAAGAAATGATAGGTATAGGTGTGGAAAATTGATAAAAAAAGGGTGAAAAAATGTGAAAATTAAGGACAAGTCGCACCAAGCATATTCGAACCGCGGCGGTAAAGATTCGATAAGTTTCCAGCACTTCCCCCTTCCCCCCAACCATTTTTTGTGCAGTTTCGATTTTACCCACGAAGAAGAGCAGGTCGGTCTCGGTGGGTAGCGCGTCGGGCGACATCAAAGGGAGGTGTCCATTGTTACTTGTCCCGGACGCCTCATTGTTGTTGATGGAAGAGGACGTCTCTTTGCTGCATCAATGTTGTCATTAATCACAGTTCAACAACAGCCCTCTACCTCCGCTCGGCCCATTTTCGCCTTCACCTGCCCAATTCATTGTCTCTTGCTTTTTTGTTTGTTTTCTTTTCACCCGCTTCCTGGGACTAAAAGAAAATGCCTGTACAGTATACACAAGATGATCAGCATACAACTGTTCAACTTTGCGTTTGCGGTCATGTCCACTTAACAAATCAGTCCACTGCAGTTTTAGTCAGTGGCGGCGTGTGGGGATAATTGCCCCCTCCCCCATTTTTGCCACTTTTGTCCCCGCACTACACTCAGAGAACTAAATGCATCATATCGATTGATGCACTAAAGTGTGTTTTATGGCTTCTTCAAAGAATCAGATTCACATTTGGGTGCATTTTGGTATGTCGTGAAAGAAACACCAAAGTGCATCGTTTGATTCAAGTAAGGATATAATTCAGTCGAGATGCACTTCAATGCATCAGTTGATGCGTTTTGATGCACCAGAATTCAGACCAAACGTTTAAGTGCATCATCAAAAAAGATGCAGGAAGGAGCATCAAGGAACATCAACTGATGCATTGAAGTGCTTCTGGACTGAAATAAATCCTTACTTGAATCAAATGATGCAGTTTCGTGTTTCTTTCACGACATACAAAAATGCACCCAAATGCATCAAATGTGAATGTGATTCTTTGCAGAAGCCATAAAACACACTTTAGTGCATCAATCGATGCATTCTGGTGCATCAATCGATATGATGCATTTAGCTTTCTGTGTTTAAGCTAAACCTTATCAGACGCCAGAGCCTGGTTAGTCTGTAGCAATGCAGTCTAGGGTGTTCTATGTGGTGATATCAAAAATTGTCACCCTTGCACCGCCTGAAAAAAAAGAATCCACTTTGTATCAAAACAAGTATTCAAAATTCAAGAAATAAGTAACGATAGTAAATTCAGCACGAAATAATTAGTTAGCTCACTAAAATAAATTTGAGTCAAATAGTGCAACTGTGTAATTTAAATGGATGCAACGTAAGATATGGAAAGAGTAAGCAAGGTATGGATTCAATGCTTGAAACTTTATTTTTACTAACAAAGTTTGCGACTTGCTGTCCCAACTGGCAACCACTTGTAAAAATAGCCTCTTGTTCGGGTTTGGGAAGCGACAACAGTAAATGTTTTCCCGACAGAAGCGGTGATGGATGAAACTGTCTGTGGAAATATTCTGATTAATTGGAATTTTCGGGGTGTAAGGGGCGGTCTTCAACGTAGTATATGAAAAAAATCCCAATATGCTGACCAAGGCAGAAATTTATTTTATTATAAAACAAACTAAACGTAACGTTTCAACCTTCTAGCAAGGTCTTCTTCAGACTCTGCACCAAGTACAAATGTAACAAGGTACAAAACAGGAAGATATATATATATACACAAACATTACTCCCCTCCAGACTATTAGAAAGTTGTTCTGGAACATTCTAGCAGGTGGCTTTCCCTTGTCAACTGTACTTTCACCTAAAAGGCTAAACATATTTTCTTCCATCTAGAATGTGGTTGGACTCTTTATCTCACGCTCTTCTTCTTTCTTCTCTCCTCTTTCTCTCTTGTCCTTTCCACCCTTTCTAACACATTCTTCCATTCTTTGTTTATCTTCAGTCCCCCATTCCAGTTCATTGTGTCTTCTTCACCTTTCTTCTCTATTTCCTTGCCCTCCTTCCATTTTCTCACTAGCATTCTCTTCTCCCTTCCTATCTGCTTAGCCTTATCCCACTCTATGTCATGTCCTGTTTCTCTCGTGTGTTTAAATATCGCATTTCTCTCTCTCTTAAGTCGTACATCATCCCTATGTTGTTTCAACCTGTCTTTCAGCCTCTTTTTCGTTTCTCCTATGTACACTCTGACATTCTTTACATTTCACTTCGTAGATAATCCCTTCCTCTTCCCTGTTTTCCTTTTTCTTTTTTGCATTCTTCGCAAATTCAAATTCTAATTGGAATTTTCAGGTGAATGAAATGGAGCATGGCAATGAAGATGAGCACTTTCCAAATTAATTTAATGATATTGGCGAAAGGAAACTAAAAGATTCTAATTGATCAAAAGTCGTTGTGGTCAACAAACCTAGACGTAATTGAGCAAATGCCCTCTATGGCTATCCCACAATCTATATATTAATATCAAATTTCAATGGTACACATTAATTAACATATAAAGTTTAAAAAATAGAAACATACGAGGGTAAATCAAAAAGTAAAGGCAATTTTCACAAAACATCTTTATTTCCACACAAGAAGAACTACACATATCACACAATGCACTTTTGGTATCGTGCAATCAGTTTCTGTATCCCGTCCGCGAAGATGGTTTTTGGTTACGTGAAAATTGCCTTTACTTTTTGATGCACCCTCGTATTTAGGAGTAAAATTATTTGGATCGAGACATCGATTTTTTTTAAAAAAAATAATTTACTCGGTCGCAGTCTCATGAAGGTTGAGAACCACTGGCCTGAGTGTTAATAAGTTTGTATCACTGTCTTTTTAAAGTATTCAGCATTTGTAAGTGCCTGCCTGCTTTACAAGTTTTAATGCCTATAAATCCACATCCAACATGCATTTGCAATTCTATCATACTTGTGATGACTATGCGCCAGTCTAACTTGTAATTGCCAGCCCCTCATAATAATTATTCAAATGTATTTTCATTGAAATGAAATTACATACATGAAAGCTGTAATTTTCTGCTGGCATTCATTTCCCAGTACATGTTTACAACTAATGGTAACTTGGAGAACTTCCTGCATTCCTGAAGGAAGAAGACATCAGAACTCTTTGCCGATGCAACAGCTGATTTCCCAACCCGAGTCGCAGAATCGGCGCCCTTTGCAACTGACCCTTCGCATCTTCTGTGGGTCATGGCCCCCTCCCACTGACCACTTGGCTATTGTCTTCGAAGCACGAGGGGCCATTACAGTATCACATGAGATTGGACGAGCGAGCATTGTGTTCGCGTCACAAGCGGAATCTGATCGAGTAGGAGAGATAAGTATGTTCTGCTAGTCTGCGAAAAAAAGTGAACTGGCAACATTGTGCCTTCTAGAGGAAAAGATCCTATTTGCAGGGTGAGCAATGTCACCTACAGGTCCCCGTGTCCCGAGAGATACCTTCTGGACGCTTATTTGTCCCGGTTTTAAACCCATGCACATCACCACTCCAAATTAGGGATGACAACGAAATCCGGGTAACTGATATCCAGATTTCAAATTATCCGATATCCGTTTCGGATGCAACGGAATATCCGGATATCCAGATAATTCGTATATCCGATTATCTCCGGATAATCCAGATAATTAGGATAATACAGATATCCGTATAACCCGGGCAATTCGTATCCGATATTCGAATATTTGAAATCCGAAGGGAAAACTTTTCGAGATCCGGATAAAATTTTATCCGAATTGGGCCAGCCCTACTCCAAATGCACCAATTGACACAGTTAACGCGTAATTTTGGTCTCTCGGATATTATGCAGTGTGATCTTCTCAATTGATGCATTTTAGCGCATCACACAGCTGATAAAATATCCTCCGATACATTTCTGTGCATTTTAATGCACCAAAATTCAAACTTCAGCGGTTTTTGAAAGTACAATAAAGAAAGAATAAAGAGAGAAACAAGAGGAAAGATGAAGGGGGAGAGAGGCGAATAAAAGAGATAGAAAGAGAAAAATATAGGAAAACAGAAAGAAACAGACGGAGGAAGATTTGCAGAAGAAAGAAGAAGAATGATTTTAACAGAGAAGCAGATAGAGAGAATAGTAGATAAACACAGGAAGAAACAAAAGCTAGATAGAGGAGATACAGGAACAGGAAAAAGAGAAATAATAATAGAAAGAAGGAAATAGGTAGAGAAACAAAGCATAAATGGGGAGAGAGGAAGGAAGGTACATACAAAGAGAAAAAGAGACGAAGAGAAAAAGGAAATGAATGAATAGATAGAAGATAGGAAAGCAGAGAAAGAAACAGACGAATCAAAATAGAGAGAGATGGAAAGAAAAGTTGCAGAAAAGTAAATACATCAGCTGAAAAGATGCATAACGTCTGTAGCTATAAACTAAATGTTTAAGTGCATCAACGAGAAAGATGCATCAAAAAGAATCAATTGATGGATTAAAGTACATCTCGACATAGAAACAAATACTCACCTGCATCATATAATGCACTTTGGCGTTACCTTTACAAATGATAAAAAAATGCATCAAAACTATAAACCTGATTCTTGGCTACGACAAAAAACACACTTTAGTGCGTTTCTGGCGCAATTAGATTGGATGCATTTAATTTCATGTGTGTGAAGTCGTTCAGACTCTTATACGCGGATGACTTAAAATTCGGTAGGACTATTTGTAATATTGATGACTGCAAATCCTTACAAAATGAAATCAATACAGTAACAAAATGGTGCAAAATAAATGATCTTAATCTGAACATAGAAAAATGCTGCACGATGACATACTCGCGCAACAGAAAGCAAATTTAATTCAATTACAAAATAAATAACACAAAAATTAAAAGGGTTAACGAGATGAGAGATCTAGGAGTTACATTTGATTCAAAACTTACATTTGCAACCCATGTTGAAAGGGTCTTTAATGAGGCACACAGGAACCTAGGGTACGCAATTAGAATGAGTAAAGAGTTTATGAACAAAGAAATAATGAAAATAATATTTAACGCTTTAGTCCGAAGCAAAGTAGAATATGCAGCAGAAATATGGGCTCCTCAGGACAAAAAGTACACGCATAAAATAGAAATGCTACAGTCTAAATTCGTAAGGTACGCTACTTATAAAGAAACAGGCATATATCCCCGATACGAATCATACACTTCCCTCTGTAAACACCACAACCTGCCTTCTCTCAGCAAAAGAAGGAAGATGCAATTGCTCTGTTTCTTATACAAAATCATGAACAATAATATTCAAGTGCAACATCTTCTAGAACAAATACACATACGTGTTCCTATCTCCAAGACACGATCCAAAGGGGGCCTCTTTTACTGTAGTAACAGAAGATCGAACATTATAAATAAATCACTTATCAGGAGAATGTGTGAACTGTACAACAGATGTTCCGAAAGGGAACCAAAATTAGACATATTTCATATGCCTATTGGGACATTCAAAAATGTTATTCAAGGAATGGAAGAATAAATGTCAACAATGTAAACATAAACGCTATATTTGTAAATATATATTTCTTTCGTAGTTTATACTCAATTACATATATGTACGTACTTTCTAGTGTGTCAATTATTTACAGGTCATTTATTACACACATAATTAATATATTTCTTTAATGTAAATAACTTCTTTCCTTGAATTATCCTTGTTTATTTTATTTCCATATTTTATGTAATTTATAAAATATTATATCAGTATCTTATATATATTGTACATGGTGGTAAAGATCTGAAATACTGAGTGTAAAGATAAATAAGAAATGTAGAACACTGTAATTGGGCATCCGCCTGTTGTGTTTAGTAATAAGTAAAATAAAATAAAATAAACATATTTGTGACGATTGACAAACTTTGGATTCAGTGTCCAAGTACTGATTCCACACCTTGTTCGCACTATCCACATCTTACGTTACATCCCTTTAAATCGCACATGATGCCAATTTCTGCACACTTGTAGAACGGAGGAAGTTTCGGCGCGAGGAGAGACAAAGGGCAACTGACCGCCAGTGCCATCTGGACGACTATGAAGTAATGGTTGTCGTGATGATATAATGGGGCTCCGGACAACTGAGGGAATTACCGCGTTTAATCCTCGTTGTTCAATTGTTTCGTCGATTGGATCAAGGGCCATTCGATTCCCAGAAGCGCTCTTGCCAGGAGGCCCAAGGAGGCGAGGAATGCAACGCTCTGGCTGGGCAGTGGCGGGTTGGCGAGCCCATCTCGTGGGGTTGAATGGGCCTCCTCTTGGTTGTTTCATTGACAATATATTGTTAGCAGACGCGATGGGGCTTGAAAATTTCGGAGGGGTTTTAAGGAGGTCAAAAATAGGGTCTTATTTGCTTCTATTTAAACATTTTTGGTAGTGAAGCATAGGGTTTAATATTGTATTTATTTTTCATTTAAACGCTTAATCAGTTTCGACGATAAATCTTCGATTCTCGATCCGTTTCACCCTGAGAGAGAGAAAGAGGTAAAGATAGAGAGAGAGAGAGAAAGAGATAGAGAAATATATAGAGATAGATAAAGATATAGAGAGGACAGAGTGTGTGTGTGTGAGAGAGAGAGAGAAGGAGATAGGTAGATAGAGAGAGAGAAATAGATACAGATAGATAAAGAGAGAGAGGGGGAAAATAAAGGGAGAGAGATAGAGGGAAGATAGAGAGAAAGAGAAGGAGATAGATAGATAAAGAGATGGGAAAAAGAAAGAGAAAGAGGGAAAGATACAGTTGCCGAAATTGGACCAGTTGGTACTATTTTGCTTCTGCATCAAAAACAAGACACAAAAAAAGACCGAAATTGCAGGTATGAGAAGCACAAACTATTAGCTTTCACTTCATATATGTATTTCAACAAAACATGCAGGAACCAATATAATAGGGTACATAAACGAAAGTAGTGACATCGGTCCATTATAGACAACTGGCTTCCTAACTTGGACCACAGGTTGCTTAGGTTGGACCGCTCACAAAATACATGTACGGATGTATGTCTACGGTATCTAGACACCTGCAGCACTCACTGCACACACCATTGTGGTATTTACTCCACGTTGGCCGCTTGTAACAGCATCTACCTGTGATTTTCCTATCTTTGCTACAATTTTTTGTGGACGTTTCTGGACTGTGGTGAAACCTGACTCATCCACGTTGAATATTTGGTAAGCTGTAAAACCAAAACATACCATACCTTCTACTACACTCGTTCAAACCTAATTCCCCATTATTGTATGCTGCTATAGCCATTTGCAATTCCATCTCTGTCCACAGCCCACACTTTCCCCGGTCCAATTTGGGAAACACGTGGTGGTCCAACTTAGGCAATTATAACCCGTTGATAAAAATATGACGCTACACGAACATACACAACTAAACCATAGTTTTACCACATGTAGTTAGTGGTTAATGAATGGCACTTTTATAATATACTACAGGACATTCGATAACCCCTAGTCTACACAAGAACGTAAGATCCGAAGCACAATAATTGCAACACGAATAATGGAGACACAATAACAGCACTCCTACTTCGTCGAACGTCTCTAATTGACTGACCATTCAGTCATTTGTACATGGCACTGACGCCAACCAGTAGTACACCCAACGCCAAAAGAAACAGTAGGCAAATTGGTCACCACCATTTTAATTCGGTCTGTATTACACAATGTGATGACTAGAGCCCGGAAGTTTGGCAAAATGCCTCTTTTTATCTACTGCATATATTGATAACATTTTTCCGGATATACGTTTATTATGTTGTTTCGAATGTTTTAGAAGCCTTTTCATTTTGCCTATTTTGCCTATTTGGGACCCCACTGCCTATTTTTAATTATAATGCCTTTTTCTGCCTTTTTCAATGAAATTTGACCATTTTTTTTAAAAAAAATATTGGCATTTATTTTTCTTCCGTTTATTATGTGAATAATTTTCGCCTTATTTAAGTAATATTGAACTCACGCATGTTTCAACATTGCGAAAAAAGTATTTCATGCTGAGTTAGGATATAGCCTTTCGGTTAACATTTCCTTGTGCATGATTGACTGCTGAAGTGAGAGGTTGATTTCGAACACAAAGAAGACATTTCTGAAATCTCCCTCTCGAACCCGAAAATTTCAGGAAGTTACGCCTGAGCTTAGTTTTCCTCCGCAACCAGTCTTGACAAGATGGGGAACCTGGATATCAGCAGCTATATATTATGCTAACAACCTTGAAAAAATCAGTGAGGTGATCGATGCTCATCCAGAAAATGAAGCGGCTTCAATTCGTGAAGTGAAAAACTCCTGTGCTATTCAGAACTGAAGAATGAACTGTCGTTTATTTTTGCACATTATGGTGCATTGCCAGAGACAATTACAAAGCTAGAAAAAAGAGCTGAGACTCTTGTAGCATCCATGAAAATCTTCGAGGAATCTATGCAGCAGATGATGGAAGTGCCAGGAGAAAAGGGGTCAGCTGTTGCGGAAAAGTGCAAACGGGTAGTGAGTGCAAATAAGGACTTGAAACAATTGAAAACAATTTGTGATATTCTAAAAGGTGAAAATGCTGTTACCAAAATGAGTCCAGCTACATTAGCTTGTTATATGTATGCTCCAATAACTTCTATTATGAGAAATATTCTCTCTGACAGACGACTATCAATGAATGTTGAGAACTTAAAAAAAACACCTTGTAGTTATGTGCAATCAAGACGGGAGAAAATTGAAATGCTCTTCCCAATGTAGATTTTAACATTTTGCCAGAAATTATAGATAAAAGTAAGCGACTTCCAAATGTGCCATTTTTTCGGTTTATTTTGCCTTTTTTTTCGGTTTATTTTGTCTTTTTTTTCATTTTTAGTGCCTATTTTCCACATTATAAATGCCTTTTTGCCTGCCTATTTTAACGAAAATAAATGCCTGAACTTCCGGGCTCTAGTGATGACAATGAATTGAAATAATGACGTCAATAAGCAGAGACCAATGCCTGCTTCGAACCAACATAATTTCATTCCTTAAAACAACACAGGATGCAGATTTAAAAAGTAATGAAAGTAGTGGTGGACAATTTGCCTACCATTATCTTTGCCGTTGACTGTACCACAAATACTCGTCTATAGACAAAAACAAAGGCGGTCCAACTTAGGCAACGGTCCAATTTCGGCAACTCTTCCCTATATATAGAGAAAGAGATAGATAGAGAGAGAAAGAAATAGAGCTAGAGAAAGAGAGAGAGGGGGAGAAAGAGATAAAGAGAAATGGAAATGGGAAGGGATAGTGTGTGTGTGTGTGTGTGTGTGGTGTGTGGTGTGTGTGTGTGTGTGTGTGGTGTTTGTGTGTGTGTGTGTGTGTGGTGTTTGTGTGTGTGTGAGAGAGAGAGAGAGAGAGAGAGAGAGAAAATGGGAGAGGGAAAAGAGAGAGGGGAGAGAATAAGAAGAAAAATAAATAAAACCCTCCCTCTTTTTGGCGACACAAATGCGCCTGCGCTCACGAAAAGAAACGACTGCGTTCCCTTTTTGCAAACTAAAAGTAGACTGGTACATTGTATTACATTCTAACAGAACAGAGAATATACAAGTCATAGGGTAAGCCTTCGTTACGACACAACTGTTGCGTTCTCCATCCACCACAAATAACAAACACCACCTAAACAATAAAATCGCCACTCGTTTCGTCCTTTTTCAATAACTAAATAACTCTGGGAACATGTTTCCACAACGGGTACATTGCCTTCTAGGCTATTAGCATGTATTGAGACGTGAGAGGAATTCCAGAATTCCCAAGGGAGTGAGGAAGCATTCCTTGAGCTGAACTGATCGATAGGGTCCGCCAAAAGACAGAATTCATTTAATTGTGTTTGGTCTTTTAACTTAATCCGACTTGCGACACGGGCAGAGTTATTGTCTCCACAGCGTCCTAAATATACTCAACTGAACAGCTTCTTGTATAGTTTTCTCCTATATAAAGTTGACTGAGAGACAAGTTGGGAACTGGTAGTACGACATGAAGCTAAAAAGGACAATTACTGAAATTAAACCAGCTCTTAAATTAACAAAGGAGCTTGCAGTATGCAAATAGGACATGACAAAGTTTCTTCTTTGTTGCCTGTCCTTTTCAGGATCACTAAGTATTTTTCTAAAAATTCCACAAGAAAATCTGCAAATTCAAAGGTTATCTAGTGAGTATGAATGCTATGAAACGTACGTTATAAATAAGTCATGTTTAGCTAGAAAGGTTTGCAATTTAACTCTAGTGTTAAAATTAAGGTTATTACTACTTTTAAACAAGAAAAGTAGCATTGAGTACCATTCTTGATCAATTCCATTCGCAATACCCCTTTCCTCACACAAACCATTTCGCAATTGAACCCTCACTGAATCAGTTTCGTTGTTGAATCCGTTTCGCCTTTGAACTTTTGTTGGTCAGTTCGTTCCGCCGTTGAACTTTCGGTGTTTAATCCGCTTCTCATTCAAACATTTGGTGATCAACACTTTTCACCGTTAAACATTCGATGCTTAATGCCTTTCGCCGTTGAATGTTCGACGGTTAATCCGTTCCGCCATTGAACCGTCGACGCTCAGTCCGTTCCGCCGTCGAACCGTCGACGCTCAGTCCGTTCCGCCGTCGAACCGTCGACGCTCAGTCCGTTCCGCCGTCGAACCTTCGACGCTCAGTCCGTTCCGCCGTCGAACCTTCGAAGATCGGTCCGTTCCGCCGTCGAACCTTCGAAGGTCGGTTCGTTTCGCAGTCGAACCTTCGAAGGTCAGTCCGTTTCGCCGTCGAACCTCCGAAGGTCAGTCCGTTTCGCCGTCGAACCTTCGAAGGTCAGTCCGTTTCGCCGTCGAACCTTCGAAGGTCAGTCAGTTTCGCCGTCGAACCTTCGACGCTCAGTCCGTTTCGGCGTCGAACCTTCGACGCTCAGTCCGTTTCGGCGTCGAACCTTCGACGCTCAGTCCGTTTCGGCGTCGAACCTTCGACGCTCAGTCCGTTTCGGCGTCGAACCTTCGACGCTCAGTCCGTTTCGCCGTCGAACCTTCGACGCTCAGTCCGTTTCGGCGTCGAACCTTCGACGCTCAGTCCGTTTCGGCGTCGAACCTTCGACGCTCAGTCCGTTTCGCCGTCGAACCTTCCAAGATCAGTCCGTTTCGAGGTCTCCCCCACAGGAGAGCTCCTGCCATAGTAGAGGTTCGGGCGGCAGGCAGAAGCTCGGGGTAAACTATATGGGCAAAATACATGGCAGATGATACTGAGAAACCTCGATTTTCAACCAACGGTCATGCGCAGTTCGTGCTCTCTCAGAAGCCGCAGCAGAAGCCAGAAGGCACCGTCCTCGCTGCTAGTGAGTCCCAGCTGGTTCCTTACTTCCAGTGTTGCCCTGTGAGGTTCAAGTTTGAAGCGCATTCGTTACATATTCAATCTTCTCTGTTGAATAATTTTTGTGCCGAACTTCTTGGCATAAATGCAAAATTGGGCAGAGAAGGATGAGTAGAAATGAATGAAAGCTGGAAAAAGAGGCGATGAATTAAAATAAAAGAAATACATTACTAAAATAATTCGAGCATGCATTCAGACTTTTTCCTTAGAGATGGAAACACTTCGGATATGTGAAAGTAAAAGAATGCCGCGATCTTAGACAAGAAAGGAAGACGTGACAAACCCTGTCGGTGTCAATGTTTCAAGTTTGTAAGTTTTCGAAGTGCTTTCATAGTTGTTGCAAAGTATTGATGCTCCGAAGGATGGACTATGTTACGTCATTTGATGCAGTGTAGGTGTTGCCGTCTCCGCAGGTAAGAAATGACACAATTAACGGAAATAAATTTTCTCGTCTGTTGAAAGAAAATTAGAGATAAAGCGTGTGCTGGTCGACCAACTCCAAATTTGAAGATAGAGAAAAAAGCTGTAGCATTTCAATGAAAGGGTCTCAGGTTTCTAGTATGCACATGCCATTGGTTGTCATTTCCCTTTAATAGGACCATTGTGTTCAGTCGTTTTATAATTGCAGGCATGGACGTCCGAAGGGGAAAAGGGGCCACACCCGCCTGGAAAATTAATGTCAACCTAAAACTATTTATTACACACATATAATTTCATTTCAGTCACAGTAATTTATGATAAGTATTATAAAGGCGTTGCAGGGACCGAAGGAGTGTTTTTTGAGAGAACAACACTATTACAGGGAAAAACGTGCCTCGTTTGTCCCCCCTGGAAAAGAAATTATCTTGCTTCCCATCCCTGGAACAAATCCTGAGGACGTCCATGATTTTCTAATGAGACACGAAATTTCTTTCATAGAGGCACAATTTATTGTACTTAGTTTTAGTCCTAAATTTATTCGCCGGGATTCGAATCCGGGAACCTAGCGTCGTAGTGCGCTGTGCTAACCACCCAGGCACGGATATCCCATTTCCCCTAAAATGGAGGACAGCTGTCAAACCTGATTGACAGGTGATGAAAAACTATTAGGCGAAATGGGATGCGATCCCGTTTCGCAGTTGAACCTTTGGGGTTCAAACCTTCTCGCACTTCAACCTTCGACGCTCAACCGCTTTTGCCGTTGAACCTTCCTTACGCAATACACATCGCGCTTTAATCTTTGCGCGCATTCCGTTTCGCGCTGAATCCAGTGCGCTGTGGTCCTCCTTTCCTTCCTCAGTTGTGGCATCATCCCAAATCGACGATAATTCCGATACGGCAGTCGCTGTATCTCCCCAATCTTAAACTCCACTTACGGGCAGCCGCTTCTCCTCGGCTACTCTTGTCCTCGGAGGAGGAGAATGATCCGTTGCATCATGGGAGGAGTCGCAGGGAGGCATCTCTGACCTTGGTCGGTGATTTTCTATTATTTTCTGTGATTACTCCCGGGAAGGAATCCCTCTGTATCGAGACTGCCTATAATGGGACCACCCATTCTTCTCCCTGGCTTTGTCCGAACCACACTGAATCTGCACCCGCAACGCAGGGGAAATTGCCTTCCGAAAGCATTTTTACTTCATCTTGTATTCGCCAACCTCCGTGGCGGAGTGGTTACCACAACGCGCTACGACGCCGGGGATCATGAGTTCGACTGATCTTTTTTATTCATTTAACGTCGCTTTTCTGCCACTTTTGGCTAATCGCGAAGAATGGTGATAAGATATAATTGATGAAAGGGCAATCCGAAATACAGGACAGCACAAGAGCAGTGGCGCAACCAATGGGGAAGCAGGGGGCAATGCCCCCCCAAACCTTGGACGGAAACGAATTTTAGGGGGGAACATTGACAGCCAAGGGTACCTACAGGAAGCAATTACCGCCCCAATTTCAATTTTATGCAAATAAAAATACCTCTCGAAAAGTTACCATATTTTCTTAGTCATATCAAGTTCAGAGCCGTAGCTGGGGGACAGCGGAAGTCGGCCCTGGGCGCCGAACGATCTAAATGAAAAAAATTGTATAGGAGAGAATGCCATGTCGCCCCGTGAATTTATTTACACCCTATTATTAAATCAATATTGATTCCAGTCTGCACAAAAAAGGATCTAAGAATTATTTTTCATCGCTTTGCTCGCAATATGTCATTGTCTTCTAGAATGCATTGTAAATTAGGCCTACTAGAGAGAGAAGTAAGACTTCTCTTAATTGATTTTGTTTCAAATGCATGAACAATTGTTCCGAGAAAAAGGAGTATGCACATTTGAGAGGCAATTTATGTAACTTTTGCTGTAGGTTTATTATGAGATGTATGATTTGATTGTGTAATGTATTTAAATAATATATGTTGTACGTATATGTATTAAAAGTAGTGTTGCTCACGGGACGGGACAAGCCTTTTGAAATTCGAGACGGGACGAGACGGAATGCCTTTCTCGTCTCGTTTTCGAGACGAGACACGGGACGGGACGGGACGGCTTTTGAAAAGTCTCGTCTCGTCTCGAATGTCTCGAAAAAATAAAAGCAAAATTTTTAATCAGTTGCAAATACTTGTTTGCTTGGAATAAAGTATTTCAATTAGAAACGTTGATAAGCGTGTATTAAGTCAAAATAAGAAGACTATTCTAGAGAGAGGCATGAATGAATACCTAAACTTATTTCCTATACTCTTTCGAAACTACCCATTTTTTAAAAAAAAAATATTCCAGGTTAATAACTTTATGTTACGATAGTACTCCAGATACTAATACAATTCTGAATAACATCAAGTAAAAGGGCAGGTAGAGAAAGTGGAAGAAGGGCCAAAAGATCGTGGAGTATCTGAGTCCGAGGTTTATCTTGTAAAAATAGTCTCAGCTCTATAGTTAGAAAGATAAACGGACCTACGGATATGGTTTATTTTTATTATTTAATTTTTACATCAAAGGGTGTACAGAAGTGATTGTTATTAGGAAGTAGGAAAAGCATTGTAGGAAACATGGCAGTACAAATTGATAAGGAGTTGTTGGGAAAGTTATTAAGGAGTCCAAGATATAAGCAAGACTAAGAGAAGGAGATAATTAGGGACAAATAATCTTGCATTATCCCACACCGAACAGCTGAGAGCTAAAGAGAAGGAGAAAATACGGGAAATATGGAAAGAAGTAATTTGGTGATTTTAGTGTTTACAGGGAACCACGACAAGATTTTACCACATGATTATTTGCACGGGTTGCGAAATTTTTAGAATGTTATGGAAATTTCGGAAATGTCTTTGTTGAGAAAATTCTTGTTGTTTCCCTCAGGCATTCTACAGGTGGTTGGATTCGATTTTTTCGTCCGTTTGAAGATTATTTCCAATGTTGTTTTTTTTTTATTTCTTATTTAAGGAGAATACTATTCCTTGGATTGTAACAACGAAATACTGAGCCTGATATAGAATAGATTTCAAATGAAGGATGTGCAGTAAGTTCTGTATAATCGTCGTAGAAGGAAACTTTGTTCTATGCGGGGACTCCCCGATGGTACAGTGGTAGCATCGTCGCCTTGTAATCAAGGGGTCCCGGGTTTGATACCCGGTGAAGGCACATTGTGATTTGAACCCTACTTTAAACTGTGGATACAGTCCCGATTAGCCTTTCTGTAAATCAGATGAAGGAATGTTGTAGCTGTTCTTTTTATTCTGTAAATTTAGCCTTCAAGTTTATGAGCAAAATACATGTAGTATCTACTGTCTACATTTTGAATCGTTATTAAACACATTTCACAAAGTAGTTTTATCGAACTTCAGAGGGAAGCTGACAGCAATGTCAGAGTGGCGGGAGCTTGTTTACGACCAGGGTGTATTCCGAGACTATTTTTCGCCGTTCCCCACTGACAAAGGTTTCGCTTTGAACAATGGACACCGTTGCTTCAGGGGGCAAACACCAAACATAGGGCGAGGTTGACCTGCAGTAGCGGGTACGTGCCATAAATCCAGGCCTAAAGTAGGAATGAAGGTTGATGCAAGGGAGGGGCAATAAAAATTCTGTAATTTGGTTTGCTTGCTGACAGGAAGTTTAGCAGGAAAAGCTGTAAACGAAAACGGCAGACTTTGAATGAAAGAGGGACAGTGAACACAAGTTCTTTGTATTATTCGCCGACACACAAGCTTCCATTTCGAAGGTGAGGCTATCAGCAGCGAAGTTATTAGAGGGTTGGAAGCAGTGACGACGCCAGAGGGGCAGGGGGACGCCCCATGTCAGACACTTCGCCCCCCCCCCACCCGGGCCTCCAAACTGAAGTTAATTAAATATCGAATAATAAGAGAGTTCATTTATAAGAGTATGACCATTTTCACCTTTTCAAAGTGGTGTATTCTGCATGATATCACTTTCCTGCTTATAATACCAACTTGATTAACAAAAATATTAATTTGTTTCGTCCAAGATTAGAGCGCCGACCTGGGCATAGGTGATTTCTCATTCATTTATGTCCTGTAATAGCCGAGATTAACCTAAGTTTTAGCCAGTCTTAAGAACTGGGAAAAGTGTTGAATGTGGATGGTTTTAAAACATCACGAATATTTTGAGGACCACAAGACATCATCTGTAGTACGGGCAAATTATTCTAATCGTGCTCGTTAGTGACAACGCTAATTATTAAAAGACATTCAAAGTTGATTCAAGATTTGGTTGGTTGGTTGATTTGATGTTTTAAGTCCACTTTATGCACAGAAAAGCCAATCGGGATTGGACTAATAGTTTAAAGTGCCTCCACTGGGTATCGAACCCAGGACCAAAGGTGATCGAAGAAAACAAGTCACTACATGTCAGTTTTTGTGGATTCATCGCGGTTTCTTACTATTCAGGGACTTGAATTTCGAGATGATGAGTCTGAGGAAACCTTAACAAAGGGAATTTCTTCGATACTCTTGAAGCTAATGAGGGGATATTATTTGGAAATGTATTGAACGTGAACCTTAAAATGCAAATTACACTTAAAATTCGATTCAAAACATATCGCGGGCAGGTAAAAGAACGCTTATTAGGATTTGCCACTCTTCAATCATTAGATGCAGGTTCGCTCTTTCTCGTACATATCAAAAATGAAGAACTTCTTACCACGAACTCCATAGGTGCTTGTAATTGGGTAGCACAGACATAGGTTGGAGTGGTAGAGTAAGAGTAAGTAATGCCAGGGTCAGAATATTTCTTGAATTATGAGATAACTGTATCCTTTGTCTGATTTTTTATCCTGTGATAACATTTCCCTGAAAGGTGAAACACAAATTTTGCCCAAAACTCTTCAGCGTTACGAAGATGGTTGTCCTTAAAATCTTTGAAAAGGCTTGCTCGAAACAGGATGCTGGATGCAAACTGACTCATTTGGCTGTTCTTGCCATTGAGAAGAAATGTCAAGTCCTGGACGTACCAAAGGTGCGCAATGTGTTCTCCAAAGCACATAGAGCAGAATTCTCCTACAGGAGAATTGCACTTCACTAAGTGCCTCACATTGTTTCTAATACTTAAGAAGATTCATTTCTTCCAACGTCACGTTTATTTTGAAAGAAAATTAAACTCTTAGAAGCATTATTTTCATCATTTATATTATTATCTTATAACTTAAATATTTATATCAGTAGTTTCATCTCAAGAAAGACGATGAATTATAAAATTATGAATGTCTTTCAATACTGAAATAGGCCACTAGAGACAACGCAACTTACCAATAAAAAAGAATTAATGTCTTTATTAAAACGAATCATGTGGAGATAAACTCGTAATCAAGAAGTAAATTTAGGCAGTAAACGTCCACTCTAAATAAAAGACACACACAAAACACCATACATGAATATAATAATAATTATAATAATAATAATAATAATAATTATTATTATAATTATTATTATATAAGCATATATAAGTGTAGTGTTTTCGGGCGTCTTAATGTAACTGCCCCCTTACAATATTTTGTTGCCAGCCTTCCCCCCCCCCCCCAGTCAAATTTCCCTGGCGCCGTCACTGCTTGGAAGTAAATTTATTAGGACGAGGAAAGTAACATTAGCTGTTGACAGTGTTGCACCAAAGGACGTGATATGTGCTACTGTTTGTATAAATGATAGGAAATTTAAGCATAAATTTATAATTGTTGAGACTTGAGAGTTGTTTCCGCCATTTGATCGTAGGAAGAGGTTTTCTGAGACAGAGTGGGATTATTTTACACATACATGGGAAAGGGTGGTTGTTTAAAGATAGAGACGTATTTTGCAAATTTTTTAAAAGTTCAGATAAAACGAGAATTTAGCCTTACTGTTATGAAAAGAAATAACGCAGTACGGGGAAATAATAACTTCACATTTTTCGCACCTGGTGGGATGCAACACAAGAGTATTGCAGGAAGTCTATGAACGAGGATGAAGAAGGATATGTGAAATTTGACTTACCTGCGGGTGAATTAGTTTATTCTAATATTCTTAAGGTTGATATTGTTGTGTTTTTTTTTGTTGTTTTTTTAAGTCCACTTGATTCGCAAATAGGCTAAATCGCGAACCGACCTACAGTTTAAAGTGCGATCCGATCCACTTTGTGCCTCCATTGAGTATCGACGCGAGGACCCTTCATTACAAGACCTCGACGTTATTACTACGCCATCGGGGAGGCACCCAATTTACACAAATATGTTGATTCCAATAACACGTTATATGCATAATCTGATAATGATGCACTTTGGGTGCATCTAAACATATTTTTTTCAACTATAGCATGTCTAAAAGAATCATTGAAGTTAGGATTTTTATAACTTCAGGAGGCACGGCTCTGTAAACGTGCGATATAAAATTAATGCAGGTTTGCCTTCCATACGTGGTGGTTTTGTCACGTTTCTTCGCTTCGTAAAACATACACTTTTGCAGGAAAGGCTTCTTGCATCCTCCTGGGGCCTTGCTCTAGCTAAACAAAAAATATATTTGTTTAGCATAATCGAGGGTTACATATTCCTGCCGAACTTACTAGAAAACAAGGATTCTATTGGGATCATACTGCTTTGAATGACAGCATCAATGAAGTTTTATGTACGCTACTACTTATAATAATGAGCATAAAATATTAATCAGGAACTTTATTTTTCGTCAACTGGATGTAACATCTTTTCTCGTTATTCAGCAAATATTCAATTCATCACCTTTTTTTACATTAATTTTTTTGCCAGGACAGCTGTTTTTATGCAGATTTTGACGATCTTAACTACACGTAAGCTAGATATTAGCTAATATTCGTGCTGTTATATTACTATTCTTCTACCATCTTTGTAACATGTCATGCAATAACAATAATAGAATTGATTAATTTACATATTCAAGTGAATAGACCTATGAATTATATTAATGCATTAATTTAAACATTTGCTTAATTGTTGTCGTTAATGTTATTATTATCATTTTTTCTGAAACACTTGGCTCAGACACCCTCCCCCGACATATATTTCTAGATGCGTGCCTGCCGAAGGATAAATTAGATCAAGCGGTGATGGTACCGGACTTAGAGGCTAAAGGGAAAACAAAGAAGTATGTGCGTCATAAGCTGAGCATAAGAAACAGCACAATATCACAAAGAAACACTTTTTGAAACTTATGTCATAGAAGATGTTTAACAATATTAAGAACAATAAATGCTTTCTATTTGTAATATACTAAATATTGAAATTTTAAATAGTTTTTTGTGTTCGTACTACACATTTAAAAACTTTTTTGTTGCTCCCTAGCGCCAAGCTTAGAATTTAAAGAAAAAATGTACATTTTCATAATGCACGGAAGTTCGACATTTAGAAAGAAAGAAGGTATATTGGAAAACATTTGAAGACTTCCAAAAGGTATAGCAGTAATGAAAAAGAGCACTCACTTATACCGTGTTTGTTACAACCTGTCCGGCTTCCCGCGGTAGCTGATCGCTGGCTTTTCTAGCATAAACCAAGCGGTGTTGCTGCTGAAGACCGCCTGAACTCCGTGCTGGGGAAATCCAAAGCCAGGCAGCAAATTAAAATACGCAACTTGGCAACAACGTCTACGTAAGCTCCTCTCTTCTGGCTTCTATTCGCTCCTCGCTGCCCAGCAGACGACTTTTTCCTCGTTTCTCATTGGCACCAAAACTGTCGAGCGATCGTTAGCGCGGGAAACGGGACAGGTTCTAACAAACTTGGTATAAATGTACGATGGATAGACAGTTGTGTGAAGCGAGAAAAACCACAAGGTAGATTTCATAAGATACCTAGCAATCAGTAACCAACAAACTGCATTTTTAATATTAATGTCCTCATGATTAACGAACCTTATTTATTCTCACCACGCAATGGGTAAAATATTTGGAACTTTATCCCACTTTCCGGAAAAATATTTCGTGTTTCTGCTACTTTTGACTTTTGTTGGCCTGATATCCCGGATCACTTTTACGAGACGAGACGGGACAAAACGAGACGGGACGAGACGAGACAGAACCCTTCGAGACGGGACACGAGACGGGACAAACGAATATTTTCGAGACGAGACACGAGACGAGACAGCATTTTCACGAGACGGGACGGGACAGATCAAAGTCTCGTCTCGTCTCGTGGGCAACACTAATTAAAAGTTATACATGTTAATGTAAAAAAGTAATTATATTCGGAAAGCATTTTCTCTCTTTCAAAAATGCAGTTTGTGTGTGCTTGTTTTACATTGAAGTTTGAAAAAAATGTCTCAAATCGTTTGTTCAAATACAAATGCTTTAGCACCGACTTGTACCCTTCTTTCTGAAATTTACGAAGATAATAACGTCTTTGATACTGCTACCACTAATAATAATAATATTGTTTATTATTATTGGTACTTTTATCCTGGTACTTGCCCCCCTCCCCGGTCAAAAATTCGTGGTTGCGCCTCTGCACAAGACACTAGCCCACGGAGGAGTATACTGACCGTGAGTCTAGAGCAGTGGTCCTCAACCTTTTTTCAGTCCGGGACCCACCTTGAAGGATATTACACTTAATTGAACCCATAAAAGCATGGGCGCCGGCAGAATTACTTGTAGAGGTGTGCACCCAGGTTATAATCATATTTTGGCTAACATCGAATACTTTAAGAAGTCATCTTTTACGTTTGCTTAAGGAAATTGCTCATACTTCACTCTAGAAAAGTAAATATGTAATTTAAAACATCAACTTACTCTAGTCTAACACCTAACTGAAGATGTTAATGATGACAGTTCACACCTGTCGGCAACCGCACACACATACACAGGCGGTCGGAAATATCAAGCGGCACATTAAGTCGACATGCATGCGACACAAATAATTAAGAACTCATTGCTGCGGCCGATACGAAAACGGCAGATATCCGAATTCCTTGAGTTAAACATCAGAGATGCCGGTAAAAAGGAATGGTAGGGCGAGACTAACAGAAGTGGGGAGTTTAGACTAGGTACAATAAGAGTTGAATTTAAAATCACTAGATCAGTCAACATCCGTGGAGAAGTGGTTAGCACAGCGCGCTACGACACCAGGGGTTGCTATCTCTATTTGGTTAAAGGTGCATGAATCTTAATCTTAAACCTCAGCTGGAATATCTACAGGGTAGGGTTCCTTGTAGACAACGCAACCAACCTTCCAATGGAGACGTTTAAACGAATATATTATATAAACAAGGATACATGGAAATAGAATATTTACATGATGAGCTACTTTTCTCTATAATTCTCATCTACAGTCAAGTTTTATCTCGCCCGACCCTGTGGCCGAGTGGTTAGCACATCGCGCTGCGACGCCAAGGGTCCCGGGTTCGAATCCCGGTCGGGCTTGGTTGTTTGTGAATGTCCATTCATCCATTTCATCACTCATCCCCATCTTCGCAAATTAGCCAAGAGGCACAAAACGCGAAGTAAAATAAACTAAATCAATCAATCAATCAATCAAGTTTTATCTCAATATGTTTTTTTATTATTTCTTTTCTTCAATTTGTATATTCTTCTATCTTGACTTCCTTCTCAATGGATGTTCTGGATCTGGACTTCCTTCTTGTCTTCTTTGTGAACTTCCCTCTGGATTTCCATTCATTTATGTTTTTGACGATTTAATGAATTCCTTTATCCCTTAAGCTTTGGGAAATATACTAATCTCCTCCTTTGCGGCTGCGATTGGAACGCGCCAACACTAACTGGGTACAACAGAGTGTATACTTGGTGCCAAATGACTGACACGCGCAACCAAAAGTGCTGTGGGTCGTCGACAGGAACGCGCCGCCACTGATGTAAACAAAATTTCCACTATGGGAATGGTAAATCAGACAGATGCAATATCTGTTCAAAGACCCAAATGTGTATCAGTGCTTTGACTCCTTTAGTTTTCTGATCAATTTACATATGATTGGTAGTTTGATTTATCGAGTATATACATTAATTTATTTATTTTATATATATTCTTTATCTTCTTATAGTAGATTTTATTGTTCTTCATCTTTCCAATTTGCTTTGTTCTTATTTTATAAAGTTATTCACATATATTGTGTTAATTCTTAATCTTGCACATCTAGTGCTGCCATCTCTATTCCTCTTTTGGAAACTATTTACGTTATTTGGTCCTATTGAGTACGTAACAGGTTCCCGGATTTGAACCCCGCCTCTTTTGGAGTTTCTTCATTTTCCAGTCGCTCCGTTTGTCCTCAATCATTTCCCACCACTCGCTCCGTTCGCCCGCAATCAATCCCTAGTCGATCCGTTCTCGCTCACTCTGTTCCGTCGTCGTTCCGTCCAGTCCACTTCGTTCTTATCCCTTCCACGCTGTTGTACTTTTCTCCGTCGTTCCCTTCGGCCCTCCGTTCCGCGGTTCCCTCCAACTCCTGCCATCACGAAGACCATCTGTTCTCTGCCTCATGTACGTTCTCCTCCAAAAGGCAAACTCCCGCCGCTGGCGTTCCAGTCTCCCGTTTAGTGGCTGCTCTCTTGGAGATTAATGTAATTCCTCGTTAAACGGTAATATGTGGCTCGACCTTCGCGACCTTTGAATCACCACCACCCGGAGCCTTCACTCTCCTCACAAATACAGACGTTTTCCGGAGGAGTTTCGCAATAATTTATCGTCCATCCTGGCCGTCCATTTTGTTTTACAGCTCGTCAGGTGTTGAGCGATCGCCCCGAGGCGGTGGTGCCAGGATTTGATTGATGCTTGGGTCGGGTTTATTGCTGGTTGGTTTTCTTTTTGCGGTGCAGTGGAGGACAAGAAACTCGCGCCTCGCGGAGTCAAAACACGCCATCCTCTGCTTCCAGGGACTCTTTCTTTTGGGGGCCCTTGTCCTACTTCTGCCTCGCGGAGGGACAAACACACAGAAAACTAAATGCACCAGAATGCATCGTTTGATGCACTAAAGTGTATTTTATGGCTTCTTCAAAGAATCAGATTCACATTTGATACATTTGGATGCATTTATGTATGTCGTGAGAGAAACACCAAAGTGCATCATTTGATTCAAGTGAGGATTTCTTTCAGTCCAGATGCACTTCAATGCATCAGTTCATGTTCCTTGATGCACCTTCCTGCATCTTTTTGGATGACGCACTTAAACGTTTGGTCTGAGCTACAGAGTTTATGTAGCTCAGACGAAATGTTTAAGTGCATCATCAGGAAAGATGCATTCTGGTGCAAACACTTACAAACGAATACCCAGGCCGGGATTGAATCATGGAGACATGATGTCATGATATGCTGTCCTAACCACTCCACCACGGGGCCGACTTATGACAAGAGTTGATTGATTTACTTTTTTTTATTATACTTCACGTTTCGGTCAGTTTTGACTAATTGCGAGGATGAGGATGAATGATGATATGGTGAAATTGATAAAGGGAGAATCGCAAACACATATAGACAGGACAAGTCCCATAGGGTCCATGGCCATCCTGGCCATAAGTCCACACGCCAGACCCTCGCTAGTGTGCAAAATGCAGTCTAGGGTACTCTACGTGGAAGTGAGGTTAACATTTTGGTGTCTTAAGAAAGAGTCTCTCCTTACAACCCGCGGAAGAGAACACGGGTATATTTATGATAAGAGTTCGTTTTTTTGCTCAGATAGGCTAATCGAGACTAAGACTACCGTTTAAAGTGGGATCCGAACCCCTGTGCAATGTTGCTCCACCAGGTATCGAACCTGAGGCAACTTGATTACAAGTCGACAGTGTTGCCACTCCGCCATTTGGGAGGACCTATATTTAACATAAGCGGAAGGCATATGAACCTCGCACCGAAGGTATTGAACGACAAATAAAAAGCAAATAAGCATCACCAAAAGCTGGGATTGTGGAGAAAAAAATAGTTTATCGTAAATTTAGGGTGTGCTTGTTCACACCAGCACACCCGTCAAGACCGCCACTGGTCACGCTTCTTCTGATCGCAATTGGCGTCATCGTTATGATAAGTTGCAATGTCCTCCCTGTGACCCTGTCGGTATCGAAAAGAAAAAAAGCTTCTTTCTTTCCAGAAGACGCATCTGAATCAGGGTGGGGTTGGAGAAGGGAGACAGAATCACCTTCTCCTCCTTTTTGCGGTTTCAAAAGCTCGGAGAACCTCGATGCTGTAATTTGTAGTTGGAGACTGAACATCCTTCAGCCGAGACGAATCAACCGATATCTCTCTCCCTCCCCCCCCCCTTCTTTCGTGGAACCCAGAGTTTTCACTGGAGGAGAGACATGTAGTGATGTTCAGAGACGAGAAGAGACTTTCACAGCCTCGTCTTTTCTCGTGATTCAAGGAACTAGTAGGGTTGTTACCAAGACGGAGAATGAGACACATCCCAATAATATAGACGAGACCGGGGCTTAGTATCCGAGACTTTGGTGCGATACTGAAAAAAATCGATCACTCTATGACTTCTTCATACATACTAAACGGATATACAGGGTGCCTCATAAGTAGAGCCGGATGTTCAGGCGCTGAAAAGTATTAAAAATGGCAGGCAACGAAAAATTGAAAAAGGCAGTGTGTGTCGAAAAAAAGGCAGTCTAGTTTCAGAAAGAGGCATTAAAAATTGAAGAGGACTTAAATTCTTCTTAAATCTTTAAAAATATATTTACAAATAATAATTTGAATAACAAGGGTTATTGAAAAACGAAATCAAATAGAAGAGAAATATAATTTTAAAAAATGCCTTGTCGGAATGACAAAAATAGGCAAAAATAAGGCAACATAAAGTATTGTTCAGAATGTTAAAAACCTTCGGATCGGTGTACTTTTGTGTTCAATTTTTGTCTACCAGCGTCGGAAACGATTAGGCATGTTGCCTAAAATCCGGGCTCTACTCATTAAGTATTAGCGCAAACTGACACAGGCGAAAAATGTACACGATAATAGAAGCAAAAAAGTCTTCGTAAACATTGGTCCGCAAACGAGCCGTTTTCAAGATAATCGCGAATATGTGATTACAAGCCGCCACTGACTTCATTGTTTGTAAACGTCGTCCTAGTTGGTAAAATGCTAATAATACAGTAAGAAAAGTCATTGGAGATCATCTTGCTAGTCTGTGTACTGATTGTATCCATCCTGTTTGATTACAACGCCATCTCTCGGAAATGTTCTGTTTTGTAAACAAAGAGCAAGCCTCGGAACGCACAAGGAGTAAAGCACTCGGTGTTTACAAAATGCAATCAGTGACGCCTTGTAACCACACAATCACACACATTATTAGCATTTTACCAACTAGACGACGTTTACAAACAATGAAGTCAGTGGCGGCTTGTAATCACACAATTGCGATTATCTCGGAAACGGCTCGTTTGCAGAGCGATGTTTACTGAGACTTTTTTGCTTCTGTTATCGTGTACTTTCACCTGTGTCAGTTTGCGCAATTACTTTTGAGAGACACACTGTATATCTGATTTTGCAGTCAATCTATTACCGTCAATTGCGAGTGTGAGTTGCGTGGTTGCATACATATTCAGAATAAGATTCCTTTTTTCGAGTAGTGATGCCTCTAAATCCGTATAACGGATATCTGACAAATGATATGATTGAAAATGAGTTATGAGCCATTTGAAACACAATGTAACAAAAAACATTCGTAAAACTGTCCGGATAATGCAGACATCGGATATCCTGACAATTAGGATAATTCGAATATCCGGATATAGAATATTCAGATATCCAGATAATCCGTGGCGCCTATATCCGCAAATAAGAATGCGAAATATTCGGATATTTCCAGGACTCGTAGCATATGAACAAGTTGTTTACCTACATTCACTGTGAAAATTTTTGCATAAAGATCTAAAGCTGTTTAGGAATAAAGATCTATTAAATACTAGTTTTGCGCGACATAAATGACTTTGATTGGCACGTCCGTCTGTCTGTGAGGTCAAACAATCAAAATTCAACAATCGGAATTTTCTTTTGCACTTCGGTATGTTCAAAACCATCTGAACAATAAATAAGAAATTTGATTAATTCTCTACATAATGCTCTCTCAATCATCTCGATCAATCAAAATAATCAAAACTAATCGATACATATCGATATTTACGAAACTACTAAAGTCAAACGTAAAGTTTCAGTGGACAGGGAGAGCAAAGGTATGTGAACTTGAGTAACCGATCAAAAATTTAGAGATTCGTCGATATGATGTTTCCATGAAATTCTATAGCGACAATTTTTAAAGAAAGATATTTCATATCCCAATATTCGTCGTTTGATTGCTTACTACAATTTAAGCAGGATGCGAAAGAATGAATCTAGTGAGAATCACTACTATGATACTGGCAACACTGCCGCCAGGCCACAATGTTAGGACGAGAAGTAGATAGAAGGCATAGAAAGACGCTTCCGAGGTTTACTAGTGCACTGTTATCATCCAGAAGAATATGTTGAAGGGCACATACAATGCTACGTAGCCAATTCTCAGCGTTTACTTGTTATACTGAACGTAACGTCAACTGGCGACTGACCTTGATGGTTGTTTCTGTCCCCCAATCACTTTCGGGGGCGTGTAATCCGATGGGCGTCAACAAACCTGAAGGGATCACATCGCTCTCTCGAAGCAACGTTGCCAAGCGTACTTCTGTTGTTACCAGTTGCCCTTATGTGACTGTGTGTCCGCCTGCATTCCGACCTGTGGGTGGTCCTTCCGGAAACTTCAACGTGAAGAACCTCGTGTGCAGTTGAACCCGCTGATTTCTGGTGTTGACCGAGAAAACTCTTTGTCCCTTTACAGTACGTTTGGCAACATGTGGTGAACCCAGCGCTCATTTGTTTCGTCCCGCGAACAACGCTCGGTACCTTGTGACTCGAAAATGCCCGATCTCAGTCGAAGAAAATTCAACTGATCGCTGATTCGCTGTTTCCCAGCCGCCGGTTGGAGTTGCGTTTAGTATAGCGGTTAGGTTAGGTTAGGGCTCGAAATAGAAATTTTCAAGAAACTGAAAGCTTTCCTATCGGTAACACAGCGTAGCTGATTAGAACCTAGTCTACAGCGACGAGATTTACCACTGGTGAAATGGCGCACTGTATTACAATTAATAGTAGTTAATATCAATGTGCGTATGTCCCTGGCCCTCTCGGGCTGTTGCGTTACGGATTATATAATATGTACTATTAAAGAATATTAACATATTTACTTCATACTGAAAAGAAAAATGTAGTGAAGTGAAATATCTAATAATAATAAACGCACAACGTTCCCATTTGTGACAAGACGGAACGAAATTTCCATATTAGATTATGAGACTCACCGGATCACAGAAACGTTACACGTCCTCCCCCAAAACTTTCGGTTCCCAGAGATGGACACCGTCTCATACTTCCAAAACTTGACCTCCAGGATGAAAAACTATTTTAAGATCAAGTGTTAAAGAGCGAATGCCATGCAAAAAAGAAAGGAAGTTGCATCGTGGAAGAAAATATAAGGTAACAGGACAACGGGATGCTCCCGTAATACGCGACTTTCACGAACCAATCACGCTTCGATGGAGAAACACATGTCGAGGTGGCGGACGTCATTTGTTATAAACAAAAGCCGATCGAGGTTATATGACAGGCAGTTAATAAGGGCTGTCTGGGGTATCCAATGTGTATTGTTTCGCAAGTGAGATACCGTGTCTTCTAGTTAGGTCAGCCGAAGTGGAGAGTGAAAAAAATGGCATCTTTGAAGTCATCCCGCTGCTGGTCGAGAAATGAAGATGAAGGATGATGCCGGCTCGAAGATCTGTTGTTGGTTCTTCAATACTGCCGACACATCCTTGGTAATTATTATTGCTCGTGCAGGTCAATGTAATTAGTTAGGAGGGAAAAGTCCGACAAACAAAGAATATAATGGTGTCGGTCTCTGCCACACTTCCGATATTAATAACCATGTTTCATTCTGAAATTGGAGTTACTTTCGTTATTTTTTCAATAAGTGTGAATTAATTTCTTAACTCTTCCGAGAGTGTGGGCCTCCTAGATGGTGCAGTGGTAGAGTCGTAAGGGCAATTGAAGTGGTCCTGAGTTCGATACCCGGTGGAGGCACATAGTGGTTCGGATCCCACTTTAACCTGTAGGTCCAGTCAAAATTAGCCTTACTGTGCATAAAGTGGACTTAAGACACCAACTCAATCATGTATTTAAAATCCGAGAGTGTGAATTTGCAGTGAAACAAATTTTAATTGATATGGATATAACAGAACATAATGGAGCACTTTTTCCGGCGGGGCTTCCTTCAGGGAATAGTGGGATTGGGGTTTTTATTTTATATAAACAATGGAAAATAAAAAGTACTGTGAATGAGGGTGTACATTCTCCTCGAAGACATACTGAAGAAGAAAATCTAGAACTAACTACTGTTGGAATAAAAATTACAGATAGTCGAGTTTGGGATCCATTTCAAAACCAGTAGACTTACATTAAAAAGTGTTACATCAAAATTTAGCTTATTCAATTCTGCGTTAATCTATGCTAACCAATAGTGACGTATACTGAATCTAAAATCTGGGCTATCTCACTACATCAGGTGGTCACAGGCTATGAATTGAAATTAGTTTACCAACTTATAAAAAATCAGGTTGCCAACTCGTAAGAAATCAGGTTGCCAACTCGTAAGAAATCAGGTTGCCAACTCATAGGAAATAAGGTTACCAACTCCAGAATAATTTTATTTACAATTTCCGATATAGAATAGAATATGTGATCCTGCTAAACCAACATTTTTTCGAGTGTGCGTTATATTTTTCATCGTCGTGATAACGAAAAAGTGCGTTTCTTTAGTTTTGCAAACGATCGCTCTCTTTGTAATTCTATAAATAAAGAAACGAGTTATCCGATCGTAATGAAATTTTAGTACTGCGCAGGCAGAAAGGTTTTGAACACAATTCTTAATTTTCAGATTTTTAAAATTTGTGAAAAAAAAAACCGTTCTTATCAATTTTGCGAAACAGTTTTTCTTAGTATTGGGTAGTCTTACAAATACAATATTGATCTTGTTTTGAAGCTCCTTGCATCTCTTTTTAACTCTATTTTGTTGCCAATTCAATTGCGAAACCGACTCTACACAGATTTTTATTCAACACGGTAAAGATGTATGTGGAACGTGGCAACACCGCCCGCACTGAATCGCAGCGACAGCTTCCAGTTTCCACGGTTCAACTGTCATCGCTGTGTGCGATTAGGATATCCGGATATTTTTAATCTGGATAGAAAATTATCCAATGTCCGGATAATTTAAATCTGGAAAAAATTATCCAATGTCCGGATAATTTAAATCTGGAAAAAAATTATCCAATGTCCGGAAATTTGAAATCTGGATACAAAATTATCCAATTTCCGGATATTTTTAAATCTGAATACAAAATTATCCAATGTCCGGAAATTTGAAATCTGGATACAAAATTATCATGTATCCTCATAAAATTTTATCCGGATTTGGCCATTCCTAGTGGAAACCTGGAATTTAACTGGAATTTTTTACTGGAGTTAGAGAATCCGTTCTGGATATTAATTCTTATTTTTACACTGCCTCCACTCCTATCCGACAGGAACGATGCACCAGGTCCACTTTAAAGGTTGCTTTTTTATACTCGACAAGATGGATCGGTTACCTGATACATGCAGTCAGGCTCATCAATTATACATCTTTTTCCCCTCGGAGACCTCCACACTGGTCATCCACCGCCATATTTGCGTGTTCATCCGGTAAATATGACGGACAAATCTTGTTTCTTTTTTTTCCACAGTCTCGGACGCCCTCTTTTTTGTTCCACAAATCGAGGGATTAACTTTCGGGTAATTACTGTCGAAAGCTTATTAGGAGCAAGAAGCGAAATTAATCATGGACGCAACACAGACGTCAGATGGTGGTTAAGCATGTGAAGTGGGGAAACGCAGTTGTTGTTATGATGTGGTGGAAGTCTCTATGTCACTTTCTTTCTGCATTCTTCCTCTTCTCTCTCTCCGTTCATTCTTCTTCTATCTCCTTCTTTCATCTATTATTCTTTCCTTATCCGTTTCAGAGAGAGATGAAGAGAAAATGTGAGAAGGACAGAGAGAGAAGGAAGACAAAAGAAATCAGAGGGAGGAGAAAAGGATGCCTCTTCTCTGTCTTTCTCATTCTCAGAGAGAAGAGTAAACAAAGGGAAGGGGACTCGGAGGTGTGGAGAGAGAGAAAGAAAGTGAAATAAGAAAAGACTGAGAAAGAAAAGGAGGGAATCACGGAGAGCAGAGAGAGAGAGTGAACAAAAAGAAGGGGGAAGCAGAGAGAGAAAGAAAACGAAGGGGGAAGCAGAGGGAGAAAGAAAACGAAGGGAAAAGACTGAGAAAGGAAAGGAGGGAATCACGGAGGGCAGAGAGAGAGAGTGAACGAAAAAGAAGGGGGAAGCAGAGAGAAAGAAAACGAAGGGGGAAGCAGAGGGAGAAAGAAAACGAAGGGAAAAGACTGAGAAAGGAAAGGAGGGAAACACGGAGGGCAGAGAGAGAGAGAGAGAGTGAACGGAAAAGAAGGGGGAAGCAGAGAGAAAGAAAACGAAGGGGGAAGCAGAGGGAGAAAGAAAACGAAGGGAAAAGACTGAGAAAGGAAAGGAGGGAAACACGGAGGGCAGAGAGAGAGAAAGAACAAAAAAGAAAGGGGAAGCAGAGGGATAACGAAAAAGAAGGGGGAAGCAGATGGAGTTAGAATACGAAGGGAAAGCACTGAGAATGGAAAGAAGGAAATCACGGGGGCAGAGAGAGAAAGAGAGAACAAAAAAGAAGGGGGAAGCAGAGAGAGAACGAAAAAGAAGGGGGAAGCAGAGGGAGAAAGAAAACAAAGGGAGAAGACTGAGAAAGAAAAGGAGGGAATCACGGAGAGCAGAGAGAGAGAGAGAGAGAGAGAGAGAGTGAACGAAAAAGAAGGGGGAAGCAGAGGGAGAAAGAAAAGGAGGGAATCACGGAGAGCAGAGAGAGAGAGAGAGAGAGAGAGAGAGAGAGAGAGAGTGAACGAAAAAGAAGGGGAAGCAGAGAGAGAACGAAAAAGAAGGGGGAAGCAGAGGGAGAAAGAAAACTAAGGGAAAAGACTGAGAAAGGAAAGGAGGGAATCACGGAGGGCAGAGAGAGAGAGAGAGAGAGAACGAAAAAGAAGGGGGAAGCAGAGGGAGAATGAAAACGAATGGAAAAGACTGAGAAAGGAAAAGAGCCGGAGTGTGATGATGGTCACATCACCTCCACAAATGACCGAAATTGTGAATGCGTGCTTAAAGTGGGGGGAAAGGTGGGGTGATACTTTTCCCCAGTTAAGAGAATTCTCATAAATCATACCCACTTAGGATAACTTGCATAGGTGTTAAATCTGCTGTTTTTCACGGCACCCCTCTCTATGCTTTAAAGCTACAATTTCCAAATTTGAATTATATGATTTCTTTCCAGATATCTCGAAGGGGGCCCCCTCTGCGGGCGCCGTTGACACCATGGCATGTTGCAATGTCCGTTTACTTTACTCTTTTAGAGAACTTATCCAATAGGAAACTACACGTGACACTTATCCAATGGTCACACAGCAAAGTAATTTTCGTGCGCCTGGCAAGCTACGAACGAGACGACACTTTTGAATAATTAGTCTCGTTCTGGGTCTTGTCTCGGCAAGTCTCGAAGAACTCTGATCTCGTCCTCGTCTCGATTCTTAGAGCAGCCCTCTCGTTCTCGTAGTCTCGATACGGTCTCTACCCACCAGCGAGCAACAAGTGACGAAAGACGCTTGGAATCAGGCATTACACATGCAGCCCTTGTTCCCAACGTGAGGAGGGAGGGGTTGGAAGACCAAAATGGCCGCTGTAGACAATGGCAAAGTCTTGGCGTCTCTCTACATCGTCTGCATTGCAACCACGCCAGCGCGATAACATATTCAGTTCCGGTTCTTACATTGACGAGAATTTGTTCTCTGCGTGCGTTTTGCTGCAAAACAATGACGAAATAAAAGGGGAGGGGGGGACATGTCAGTTCTGTTGCTCAATGAAACAAGAAATTTAAGATGTGACTGAATTTCGTTGGCTGTTTCACCGGAAGTTACCAAAAGATGGCGGGTTTATTTGTTCAGAGTTGTGATGTAGAATTTTCAACATTGGTTACCACGAAATATAAGAAATCCATTGTTTAAATGGTACGAATTTTTAGTAAGCCATAATATTTACTACACAGGTAATGGACGGGATAGAGGAATAAACATTCTGCAGTACTTCACCAATACTTCAGGTGATTTAAATATTATTGTAACTTTTCATTAATGAAGACCTTGAAGTTTGTGACGATTGATATAGTCGTCCTGTTAGATTGAATGATTGGGTTGGTTTTATAACTTCTGTTTTCTGCCATTTTTTGCTAACCGTGAAGATGAGGATGAGTGATGATAGGATGAAATTGATGAAGCGACCATGGCCAGGACAGGATTCGAACCCGGGATCCCTTGTGTCGTAGCGCGCAATGTTTCTGGTAGTCCTTTCGATTGATATTCTTTATTTTACTTTTCATGTCTACCACAGTGGCGTATGCTGAGTCCAATTTCTGCGCTATCTCACTATGGCACGTGGTCCTAGGCTATGAATAGAAATAAGTTTACCAACTCATAGGAAATCAAGGTTGTCAACTCATAGGAAATCAAGGTTGCCAACTCATAGGAAATCAAGGTTGCCAACTCATAGGAAATCAAGGTTGCCAACTAATACGAAATCAGGTTACCAACTCATAAGAAATCAGGTAGCCAACTTCAGAATCAGCATCATCATCTCACTGAAAGGAATATTATTATTTACAATTTCTGATCGATTTTTCTCTTGTATTTTATTCTCTAGACTACAGGCTTCGCAGATAGCCTAGGTAGGCTGGTCTACCACTTTTGGAAACGGCGAAGATGAGGATAAAAGTAGATAAGATAAAACTAATGAAACACAAACACACATGAGAGGCCACAATACGAGCCCCACATAGGATTGATTATAGTGGCCGTGGACCCAGAAGCCAGAGACTCGTTAGTCTGCAAGAATACAGTCCAGGGTGTTTCGAGTTTACTGTTACTATTTGCGCAATATGCGCCTCGTTGCTACCTTTGCTTTAGTGTTCCTTGGATTACATCTCTCCAAGAAAAATACCTAATTCATGAAAATACAGAGCTACTTTTAGCACGCTTCCAGATAAATTTACGTACGATGGGTCTGTTTTTATCCTCCACACATTGGTACAATGATGACATGATTTGATTGATTGATTGATTTGATTTTACTTCGCGTTTTGTGCCTCTTGGCTAATTTACAAAAATGGGGATGAGTGATGAAATTATGAAATTGATGAATGGACATTAACAAACAACCATGCCCGAGCGGGATTCGAACCGGGACCATTGGCGACGCAGGCCTATGGAAAGTATTCCACATCATTCATACGACATTCACTCGTATCAATTGGACTATTTTCTCGACTTTTCTCAGGACAAACACAAATACCCATGCCTTACACGGGACTCGAACCCGGAACCCCTGGAGTTGTAGCGGGCTGTGCTAACCACTCCGCCACGTAGGAGTGTAATCGGTGTTTTTTTAATGTGTAATCGGTCATGGCGTTTCAATGTAAGGGACTGGCCATTCATTACATTTGAGTGAAATCGGTCAAGCCGTTTCAATATAGCTATACAAATGTTACTAATCTTAACTAGACATAAGTTACGTAATGTTATATCACAATAATGTTATTAATCTACTGATTATTCATTTTCATATTATTACAAATGCAACATTTCGTACCCAATCCCGAAATATATATATATGTGCCTCTGGATAGCAACCACGGATGGAAACCCTGCAGCTCGCAGCCCACTACATTACACAGAATTTGTTGACACGTTTTTTCTACCCCCTTTTTTTTTATTAGCAGGTCATTTGGGAGGGAAAATAAGGGCCTCTTGCTATGCAGAGAACCCAGTGAAGCGGGAAGGACACCTGCCCAAAAGCCATTGGTGCGTGATTGGTAAAAGAACAATGGATTCTGGTAGTCTCAACAACAGGTGTCACTACTGCTCAGTACTGATCGAATATTTGGTGCGCGGCGACAGTGTAGCAAGATCGTACCGTAATGGTGGAAGGTTGGTGCCCTAAAACATGCCATCCTAAGAACTATCTGTAAGACAGAAGTAGTAGTGACATAGCATTACAAGTTAGTTTTCTTTACCCACTTCTTATTACTTAAATTGCAAAACTTCTCAATTTCTTATCTTATAGTTGAGGTTGAAATTTTAACTACCAATTGTAGTGTAATTTTTTTTCTCTACCCTCAATTACCATTTCAATAATAATGAAACATGATATCAGGTACATTATAGCATGCATATATTATAATAAAGTTGATCTGCTCCTCCATTTTGGTGGCGATACACATGTCCAAAGAGTAATCTCAGGCACGTAGCCACGGTTAAACATCTTGTATACATAAGTTGTAATACACTGATAAATTCATCTTCAAGGCTTCTACCCCCTACTTTTTCGCCTTTAATGGCGGCTGCTGATAAGAATGAGCCCCCCCGAAATGAAATTCTGGCTACGGGCCTGTGTAATCTAATCCCAATTATCTTCTGTTTTTTAAATTGGATTTGGTATATTTTACTTCGTTGTTCCGTCACTTCTGGCTAATCGTGAAGATAAGGATGAGTGGTGATACGATGAAATTGATGAATGGACACTCACATAGTACACCCATGTCCAGGACGGGATTCGAACCCGGAACTACTGTCGCCGTAGCGCGCTGCACCAACCACTCCGACACGAAGGTCGGATCTGTTATATATAACTATTCTCTGACCACTATTCTAGAACAAATCATTTTAAGTGTTCAATATCTATATTTTGGTTCTATACTATATGAACCCGAAATCCTCCTACCTTGAGGTAAATCAGTAGCTTAACTTATATGTTCAATTAATATTTCACAAATTTCCCGATAGAGGGCTCCTCTGTTCAATTGTCTAACCAATCGAAGTAAATTCTTCAAACGTATGAACCGTAGCCAAAGTTTCTTCTCTACACGTGTAACTCTAACCAAAGTAATAACTTGGATAAGCTAACTGTAAGTCAACTTACTTCTTCAAACACATATTTATAACCTAAGTTAGTTCTCAAAAACAAACATCTAAGTATAATCACGTTACTTTTTCAAATGTCTAACATCTAAAACCAAACGAATGAATTTCTTCAATTGTAACTGCCTACATCTTCAGACGTCTAACTGTCATATCTTCAAAAACAATTAAAACTGTAAGTAAACTTGCATTTTTGAGTTAGTTCACCAACACGTTTAACTGCAACCAGGTTATCTTCAAACGCTTAACTACCAATGGGTTCCTTCTTCAAACACATAACTTTAACGGATTATTTCTTCAAAACATTAATTGTAACAAAGTTGCTTGTTTCACCGACTTGCCCTTAGGATAGAAAAGAAAAAATCCTATCGTTTAGGTTTGGTCTTGTGAAGACATTTTGGGTTCCGGGTTCGAATCCCGTTCTGGGCATGGCTGATCTTAATGAGTAACCCTTCATCAATGTCATCCTCGTCGTCCCGATTAGCCAAAAATGGCAGAAAAGCGACGCTTGATAAAAAAAAAACAAGTAAAATTTGATTGTGGCAGTGTTGTCGTTGTTTCAGATCAGGGTTGTTTTAGGTCCAGAAACCTATAAATTCTAATGAGTTCTATTGGGTTCCGAAACAAGACTGCAACCTTTAGCGTCTCGCACAATTCAAATTCGGTCAAGTTGTGCATTGTTTCATTTCAATACGGAACTGGAACCTTATTTAAAATGATCCGGAAAAAAGGGTTCCTGGATCGTATTTAAATTCACCCGGGGAAAAGGTTCCTGGACCGTATTTACATTCACCCGGGAAAAAGGTTCCTGGACCGTATTTAAATTCATCCGGGGAAAAGGTTCCTGGACCGTATTTACATTCACCCGGGGAAAAGGTTCCTGGACCGTATTTACATTCACCCGGGGAAAAGGTTCCTGGACCGTATTTAAATTCATCCGGGGAAAATGTTCCTGGACCGTATTTACATTCACCCGGGGAAAAGGTTCCTGGACGGTATTTACATTCACCCGGGAAAAAGGTTCCTGGACCGCATTTACATTCACCCGAGGAAAAGGTTCCTGGACCGTATTTAAATTCACCCGGGGAAAAGGTTCCTGGACCGTATTTACATTCACCCGGGGAAAAGGTTCCTGGACCGCATTTACATTCACCCGGGGAAAAGGTTCCTGGACCGTATTTAAATTCACCCGGGGAAAAGGTTCCTGGACCGTATTTAAATTCATCCGGGGAAAAGGTTCCTGGACCGTATTTACATTCACCCGGGGAAAAGGTTCCTGGACCGTATTTACATTCACCCGGGAAAAAGGTTCCTGGACCGCATTTACATTCACCCGGGGAAAAGGTTCCTGGACCGTATTTAAATTCACCCGGGGAAAAGGTTCCTGGACCGTATTTACATTCACCCGGGGAAAAGGTTCCTGGACCGCATTTACATTCACCCGGGGAAAAGGTTCCTGGACCGTATTTACATTCACCCGGGGAAAAGGATCCTGGACCGTATTTAAATTCACCCGGGGAAAAGGTTCCTGGACCGTATTTACATTCACCCGGGGAAAAGGTTCCTGGACCGCATTTACATTCACCCGGGGAAAAGGTTCCTGGACCGTATTTACATTCACCCGGGAAAAAGGTTCCTGGACCGCATTTACATTCACCCGGGGAAAAGGTTCCTGGACCGCATTACATTCACCCGGGGAAAAGGTTCCTGGACCGTATTTAAATTCACCCGGGAAAAGGTTCCTGGACCGTATTTACATTCACCCGGGGAAAAGGTTCCTGGACCGCATTTACATTCACCCGGGGAAAAGGTTCCTGGACCGTATTTAAATTCACCCGGGGAAAAGGTTCCTGGACCGTATTTACATTCACCCGGGGAAAAGGTTCCTGGACCGCATTTACATTCACCCGGGGAAAAGGTTCCTGGACCGTATTTACATTCACCCGGGAAAAAGGTTCCTGGACCGCATTAACATTCACCCGGGGAAAAGGTTCCTGGACCGCATTTACATTCACCCGGGGAAAAGGTTCCTGGACCGTATTTAAATTCACCCGGGGAAAAGGTTCCTGGACCGCATTTACATTCACCCGGGGGAAAAGGTTCCTGGACCGCATTTACATTCACCCGGGGGAAAAGGTTCCTGGACCGTATTTATTCATCTGGGGAAAAGGTTCCTGGACCGTATTTACATTCACCCGGGGAAAAGGTTCCTGGACCGTATTTACATTCACCCGGGGAAAAGGTTCCTGGACCGTATTTAAATTCACCCGGGGAAAAGGTTCCTGGACCGTATTTACATTCACCCGGGGAAAAGGTTCCTGGACCGTATTTACATTCACCCGGGGAAAAGGTTCCTGGACCGTATTTACATTCACCCGGGGAAAAGGTTCCTGGACCGCATTTACATTCACCCGGGGAAAAGGTTCCTGGACCGTATTTAAATTCACCCGGGGAAAAGGTTCCTGGACCGTATTTACATTCACCCGGGAAAAAGGTTCCTGGACCGCATTTACATTCACCCGGGGAAAAGGTTCCTGGACCGTATTTAAATTCACCCGGGGAAAAGGTTCCTGGACCGTATTTACATTCACCCGGGGGAAAAGGTTCCTGGACCGCATTTATTCATCCGGGGAAAAGGTTCATGGACCGTATTTACATTCACCCGGGGAAAAGGTTCCTGGACCGTATTTACATTCACCCGGGGAAAAGGTTCCTGGACCGTATTTACATTCACCCGGGAAAAAGGTTCCTGGACCGCATTTACATTCACCCGGGGAAAAGGTTCCTGGACCGCATTTACATTCACCAGGGGAAAAGGTTCCTGGACAATATTTAAATTCACCCGGGGAAAAGGTTCCTGGACCGTATTTACATTCACCCGGGGGAAAAGGTTCCTGGACCGTATTTATTCATCCGGGGAAAAGGTTCCTGGACCGTATTTACATTCACCCGGGGAAAAGGTTCCTGGGCCGTATTTAAATTCACCCGGGGAAAAGGTTCCTGGGCCGTATTTAAATTCACCCGGGGAAAAGGTTCCTGGACCGTATTTACATTCACCCGGGGAAAAGGTTCCTGGGCCGTATTTAAATTCACCCGGGGAAAAGGTTCCTGGGCCGTATTTAAATTCACCCGGGGAAAAGGTTCCTGGACCGTATTTACATTCACCCGGGGAAAAGGTTCCTGGACCGTATTTAAATTCACCCGGGGAAAAGGTTCCTGGGCCGTATTTAAATTCACCCGGGGAAAAGGTTCCTGGGCCGTATTTAAATTCACCCGGGGAAAAGGTTCCTGGGCCGTATTTAAATTCACCCGGGGAAAAGGGTCCTGGGCCGTATTTAAATTCACCCGGGGAAAAGGTTCCTGGACCGTATTTACATTCACCCGGGGAAAAGGTTCCTGGGTCGTATTTAAATTCACCCGGGGAAAAGGTTCCTGGACCGTATTTACATTCACCCGGGGAAAAGGTTCCTGGACCGTATTTACATTCACCCGGGGAAATGGTTCCTGGGTCGTATTTAAATTCACCCGGGGAAAAGGTTCCTGGGCCGTATTTAAATTCACCCGGGGAAAAGGTTCCTGGATCGTATTTACATTCACCCGGGGAAAAGGTTCCTGGGTCGTATTTAAATTCACCCGGGGAAAAGGTTCCTGGACCGTATTTACATTCACCCGGGGGAAAAGGTTCCTGGACCGTATTTACATTCACCCGGGAAAAAGGTTCCTGGACCGTATTTACATTCACCCGGGAAAAAGGTTCCTGGACCGTATTTACATTCACCCGGGGGAAAAGGTTCCTGGACCGCATTTACATTCACCCGGGGAAAAGGTTCCTGGGTCGTATTTAAATTCACCCGGGGAAAAGGTTCCTGGACCGTGTTTCCATCACCCGGGAAAAAGATTCCTGGACCGTATTTAAATTCACCCGGGGAAAAGGTTCCTGGACCGTATTTACATTCACCCGGGGGAAAAGGTTCCTGGACCGCATTTACATTCACCCGGGGAAAAGGTTCCTGGGTCGTATTTAAATTCACCCGGGGAAAAGGTTCCTGGACCGTATTTCCATCACCCGGGAAAAAGATTCCTGGACCGTATTTAAATTCACCCGGGGAAAAGGTTCCTGGACCGTATTTACATTCACCCGGGAAAAAGGTTCCTGGACCGTATTTACATTCACCCGGGGAAAAGGTTCCTGGACCGTATTTACATTCACCCGGGGAAAAGGTTCCTGGGCCGTATTTAAATTCACCCGGGGAAAAGGTTCCTGGACCGTATTTACATTCACCCGGGGAAAAGTTTCCTGGGTCGTATTTAAATTCACCCGGGGAAAAGGTTCCTGGACCGTATTTACATTCACCCGGGGAAAAGGTTCCTGGACCGTATTTACATTCACCCGGGGAAAAGGTTCCTGGGCCGTATTTAAATTCACCCGGGGAAAAGGTTCCTGGACCGTATTTAAATTCACCCGGGGAAAAGGTTCCTGGACCGTATTTACATTCACCCGGGGAAAAGGTTCCTGGACCGTATTTACATTCACCCGGGAAAAAGGTTCCTGGAACGTATTTACATTCACCCGGGAAAAAGGTTCCTGGACCGTATTTACATTCACCCGGGGGAAAAGGTTCCTGGACCGCATTTACATTCACCCGGGGAAAAGGTTCCTGGGTCGTATTTAAATTCACCCGGGGAAAAGGTTCCTGGACCGTATTTACATTCACCCGGGGGAAAAGGTTCCTGGACCGTATTTAAATTCACCCGGGGAAAAGGTTCCTGGGCCGTATTTAAATTCACCCGGGGAAAAGGTTCCTGGGCCGTATTTACATTCACCCGGGGAAAAGGTTCCTGGACCGTATTTACATTCACCCGGGGAAAAGGTTCCTGGACCGTATTTACATTCACCCGGGAAAAAGGTTCCTGGACCGTATTTACATTCACCCGGGGAAAAGGTTCCTGGACCGTATTTACATTCACCCGGGGAAAAGGTTCCTGGACCGTATTTACATTCACCCGGGGAAAAGGTTCCTGGACCGTATTTACATTCACCCGGGGAAAAGGTTCCTGGACCGTATTTACATTCACCCGGGGAAAAGGTTCCTGGACCGTATTTACATTCACCCGGGGGAAAAGGTTCCTGGACCGTATTTCCATCACCCGGGGAAAAGGTTCCTGGACCGTATTTACATTCACCCGGGGAAAAGGTTCCTGGACCGTATTTACATTCACCCGGGGGAAAAGGTTCCTGGACCGTATTTATTCATCCGGGGAAAAGGTTCCTGGACCGTATTTACATTCACCCGGGGAAAAGGTTCCTGGACCGTATTTACATTCACCCGGGAAAAATGTTCCTGGACCGTATTTAAATTCATCCGGAAAAATGGTTCCTGGACAAAATTGAAATACTCTACAGATATAAAGGTTCTTTACGACGTTTGCTGATTTTCTCTCCTGGACCTGAATCCATTTAATTCAAAATTCCTGGCCCTTTAACAACTACTGTTACAGATGTTCAAGTGCGAAAAGTGTATTCGTGCGCCCATGACTCAGACACTACGTTAAACAACCACAACGCCCTCTGTCCTTCCCACTCTCAGATCAAATGACTGTTTTCAACTGCTCATGGAGGAAATAGCGTGTTACCTTAACCTACGAGGTAACCTTTGAAATCTGATATCCCCCGCAAGCTAAATTAATTTGAATGGCGAATGAAATGAAATCCACGTCGAGACAAACATTTCCTGCAACTGCGCTGCCGAGACCTGGGATTCCACAACATGAACAGTGTTGCCAACCCAAATTAGTTGGAAAGAGCTAAAGTACGCCTTCGATGGTCAGGTTTCAAGGAACTAGATTTTCTCCCTTCAGAGGGGCGTCCGCAGGGAGGGGAAAACAGGGGCCAATTGCCTCCCTCAGTCTCAAAGTTTATACACGTAAGTACAATAATATACAACCTGCTCTGTAGTTTTTCTTAGTGCTCAAAACTTAACAACCTTCTGCGAAACTGCTCACTGACAGCCACAGGCAACTAGAGCTCTCGTCACGAAAACAGTCCAGTCAAGGTCACGCATACATGCAACGCTTGGAGTGTCGACCTGGACCAAGCAGTTTAGAAGAAGTGTGGCAACCCTCGAGTGTCAGGGGTGTGGAGGAGACAAGGAGGAGCTCCGACCTTGAAGGGACTGTTTTCGTGGCGAGAGCTGTAAGAAAGACAAGTAGAAGAAACTTAAGAATGCATGTGTGGGGGAGGGGGTTCCAGCTGGGGAAGGGGATTCCAGCCAGCTCGGTGGACGAGCGCCCTTCGATCTTGCCACCGAAGTTCCCGGGTTCGAAGTCCAGCCTGGACTTTGTGAATGTCCTCTCATCAATTTCGTCCGATGATCCTCATTCTCATCGTCGAGACTAGTCAGAAGTAGCAGAAAAATGACGCTAAATAAACTGTTCCATTAATATTCTATGTGGCCTAAACTCCGTGAATGAAATAAATCCACAATTTCAGAAACCAACAAAATGAGCCTGATTTGGCTCCAAACTACCCAGGTTGGCAACACTGAGAGTCCACAGGTCCGTGTCGCTGTCAGAAGGTGTGTGAATGTTTCCTGCATATCCACACGTAGGGAGAGGTGCCGTGTTGGCCTGGAGCCTGTCTGGCTTGTGCATGGCTATTGACAAATAAACCATTGATTAATTTATAACAGCAAGGTGTTGTTGGGCTGGCCCTTAACTGGGTCAAATGTCAGCAGAAATATGCACTCGGAACAAGTCCACACTTGTCCCGACCAAGGTTTAAGAAACTACGCACCTCTTCAGGTTTTTTGCAGTGTAGGGTGAATGAAAATGCTTGCTTTTCTTTGGAGAATGGACTGGTGCGGAAGGCATTCAGTCATCCATTGGGACGTGTGTGTAGTAAAGGTGCTGAATACACAGGGTGGCTCAAAAGTAAGACGACATTTGAAGATTTTTTTAAACAAATATGTTAAATTAGAATTTATGCTAAAAGGGATAACCGTATGCGAATATTCTTATTCTTAGATGAGTGCTGGTAGGCTATATCACTTGTAATCAAGGTGTCCCGGGTTCGATTCGAACAACCAATAGCATTTCTCAGAAGAAATAATTATTTTCCCTACATGCTAATTCTGGTGTTATTTCGCCCATTGATAAATTGGTTGTACCTGTAGTTCATAATGCAAGATCCCACAACTTCAATATAGCAGGTACATTGAGTGATACGGCTTTTCACGTGCACTATATTCTTTGGCGCAAGATTCCCCAAAGTTTCCATTGGAACAATCCATGAACCATTTTAGTGTGACGTCACACTGCAAGATTGAGTCCAAACAAATATCTCACGTGGTTTCACCCTATGAGACAGCATTGGATTTTCCATTGCAAGGAGTAACTTTAAGAATTCTGACAGCAGTTATGAAACAAAATTGTGATATGTATCGTAGATCAATGTAAAGATGAGACTTCGGATAATACATTGATATATTAGATGTACCATGCAGAGGAGAAGGCAAAGAATAAATGGAGTAGGAAATCGAGTACAGCGAAGAACGTTCCTTCCGATCCGAAACCGCAGCCAATAGGCGGCTGCGCTGCCGTCACGTGAGCATGCTGAACTCCCAGAATTCATATCGGCAGCGTCACTCCGTTACTCTGTCTGGCTCGGTTGAGCTTCGGCTGTGTTCGGAACCGGAATAGCTCGATATTATTTGAAAATGCATGATTTCCTTACTCCAATTATTCTTTACCTTATGCCTGTGGCCGAGTGGTTAGCACATCGCGCTGCGACGCCAAGGGTCCCGGGTTCGAATCCCGCTCGGGCTTGGTTGTTTGTGAATGTCCATTCATCAATTTCATCACTCATCCCCATCTTCACAACTTAGCCAAGAGGCACAAAACGCGAAGTAAAATAAACTAAATCAATCAATCAAGCCTTACCTTATGCTCTGTAAGCATAGGCGTCCGGAAGAGGGGGCAAGGGAGGCTGTGGCCCCCCCATGGAAAACGAAAGTCAACCAAAAATTATGTATTTCACACATATAATTTCATTTTAGTCACAATAATATGTGTTAATTATTGCATTAACACCATAAATTCAAATTTAAGCAATGTTTTTTTTTTTAGGGAACTACACTCTTTTGGGGGAAATGTGACTTGCTTTCCCCCTGGAAAAAAATACCTTCTTGCCCCTCCCTGGGAAAAATCCTGCGGACGTCCATGTCTGGAAGGTATGTATAATAATATCGACACATTCTCCGAAATCTCATCTTTACATGGAGGATGTACGATACAAATCACATTTTTTTTCTTCATAACCGCTGTCACAATCCTTAAAGCTACCCTTTGCGATGGGAATTCCAATGCTACGGTATACGACAAAACCACATGACAACCTTGCTTGGACTCAAATCGTGCTCAGTTGTCTGCTGCGACGTCACCACTAACATGGTCATCTCTTCATTTCTCAGACCACGCATATTTCGTACTTACAACGGATCATTTCCACACACAAACGCTGTTAGTTATGACCTTAATTTCATCATGTAAGTAATGATTCCTCAGTACACGTTATCAACTCTTGCAGGGAAACAGAAACAAAAGAAAAGCGAGAATGCTTTCGGATACGGCCGAGAGATGGAGCTGATTTACGAGAGCGGCGAAGTCAGGTTTTGTGGCAAAACTACACGACTAGATGGAGCTTTATCTGGGCAAGAATCGCTCCCGAGGTAACAGCGTCGCCCCTGTGGTTAGCGCCAGCGAAGCTTCTTCTGGATTATAATTAACGCCCCTCCGCTCCAGAACCTCGCGGAGCCTACACAGGTGTAAATGCTTCCATCCACGATGCAGCAGTGGTGCCTGAACCGAGCAAGGAAAACACTAGATCTTGATATGATAATACTTTTTCTTAATCACACACTCTCGGCTGGTTATCTCTGCATACCCCTACGCCTGTTCGTCCTCCTCGTACCACCTCTCTTCTCGTGACGTCATCTCTTCATTCATTTCAATTATTGATACAGTAAAACCTCATTAGTTAGAAAAGTAAAAAAGTAAAGTGTTCCCCTGTGCTTAGCACCACGCCATGAAGGCGTATAGGGGGTGTGGGGGTAACGCCCCACACTTTCTTGATCCGGTCGTGAGTGGGGGTGATGTGATCAGCACCACGCCCCTGACCCCCTTTACCGCCAGGGTTTCCCCCAGGTACCCATGTTATTCGACGCTGGGTGGGCGCCGGGGCCGCTTCCAACGTTAGAAAAGTTCCCGGATTTGAACCGGCCGGGGATCGAACCCGGGACCTTGAGCATAGTAGTCAGACGCGTTACCGACTGAGCCACCGCGGTGTTAGTTAGAACACTTGATATTATGACTTTGAGTAAGTTAACCCAACTGCATAATCAAGTTTTGCAAATTGGTCTCACAATTAACACACAAAAAGCGAAAACTCTTAAGCGCGTAAAAGGTAAGAACTAGAAGAGCTAGTTATAAACAAGCTCGAATAGAGGAAATTATATTCTTTCTTGAAGACGAAATTAGAGAGAATTATTTGAGGGTAATAAAACATTAAATCTAAATCAGACAAATTGAGACTTTATCATGCCCTAATAAGACCTGTAATCACATATGCTTGCCAAACTTGGACACTCCGTTACTTCGGGCCATAATATTGCGTCTAGTGTATGTATATGTGTGTGTGTGTGTGTATATATATATATATATTAGCTAGCCTAGCGTTGGTGATCACATTTAATACCCTAATATACTCTAATACAGGACAAGGAGTCCGGGCTCGATACCCGGTGGGGGCACATAGTCGTTCGGATCCAACTTTAAACTGTAGGTCCAGTCCCGATTAGTCTTACTGTGCATAAAGTGGACTTAAAACACCAAATCAAATCAAACCTAATCCAGGATGGATTTCGGATCTTCTCGTTACTGTAGTCATAGTTCGATAACTTTATTTCAGCTTATCAAATATATGATTGCAATTGATATTTGGTATAGCTTTTTAAAAGTTCTGTGTAGACATATTTTTCTTCGTCTACAAATTTTTATTTCAAAGGTATTTATCTATTTACACATATATTCGTTTCATAAATTTGTGTTGCATGAAAATCCGATTTCGTATGTGTAAAGGTATCGTTGGAAATGCGCCATCTGTGAGACAGATGAATAGCGGCAAATCTGTGGGGACTTCCCAGCTCCCAGAAGGCCAAGCGCGTAGAAAAGACATTGTTGCCAAGCTGTCAAACGCTTAACTAGCTTATCCTTTGGCATCAACCCTTTACATATGCAAAGAAGATGGAATCACAGGCTAGGAAAGCCTGTTTCAAGAAACTGGCCCAAGAACCAAGGCATCACGGATGAAGACACTTCAATGTGAACGCCGTCGACAACCGCTTCCGGGGGTATTGGTGACTGTTCCTTCCCTAGAATAGCGGCAGGTAGGAACAGTCAAGTGTGAAATCATGCTGCATTATGAGGCGTGTCAGCAAATAGAATGGGTGACAAGAGTGAGGACCGCAGCGACGACGTCTACCTTCATCATTTTGGCCTCCGGAGTGGATTAAGACCCGTAGCTTCTACCGTTGAGGATTTCCCAGAGTTCAATGTCTTCGAGACAGCTGCAAGCGGCTTGTACGATTTTGAATTGGCTCGGTATTGCTTTGGAATACGTTTTCAGGCAAGCACGTATGTAGAAATATGTTTCAGGGAGGGTGGGGGGGATCCGAACCAAGTGTCTGAGGAACAATAATAACAATGTTTAAATTAAAATAATCATTAAGTAAAAATGATACTAGTTACAAATTACAGTAAAAAGATGGTATAAGAATAGAGATATAACAGTGCATATTCATTATGTAGCTTTCCTGTAGTTAAGATCGGGATAATTTATATAAAAACAAGTGCCCTGGCAATGAAATTAATGTCAAATAGATACACTGAATATCTATTGAATATCAAAAATGTTAGATGCAGTTGGAGAAAAGTAAAGTTTCTGATTAATATTTTATGCATATTATGAATAGTGTGCATAAATCTTCTTTGTAATGTTATTCAAAGCCGTATGATCCCAATGTAATCCATTCCCTTTAAAACGTTCAGAGGAAATTAATAACCATCGACAATACAACAAATGGTAAACAAGTATATTTTCATTATTTAATTTTAGTACTTGGTAAGTCTTTCGGGGGAGGGGGGGTCCGGACCCCCCTCAACCCCACCTAAATGCGTCCTTGGGTTCAGGATATCCAAGAGAAAACTCCATCTGATTTCCATTTCTTCCATGGATATATATAAATCTGCTTGTAAGTCGTGGATCCGAATTGCTTAATTTTCGGTGTAATCAGTATTGACAGCTTTTTTTTTTTTGTTTTTTTTTTTTGTAACTTGAAATGAACGAATGAAATTTTCAAAGGACGTCAACGGATCTGTGACCCCTTCCCCTTGCGACGGCCATGCCCCAAATGCCTAATTTCTGGCCATTTTGCCACTTAATTTACCTTACACACGCTTTTGTAAAAACAAGGACCTCTTTAAAAAAAGAAAACTACAAAAAATAAAGAACCAGTGATGTGGCAGTTGTCTAATTATACCGCTCGCATTTGCAGCAGGCGGTTGGGGAACAACGAATCAGCGATCAGTTGAATTCTCTTCGACTGACATCGGGCATTTTCGAGTCACGTGGCACAGGAAGTTCCTGGCGGGACGAAACAAATGAATGTCTGATGCCCAGCATGTTTCCAAACGTACTGTAAACCGGCAGAGAGTTGATCAGCGCCGCTACTGGATGAAAGTTGTGCAATAGTACACAAAGCACGCAAAAATACAATGCTCATTCAATATATAACCGGAAATATGTTATAACAAATATTCATTACAAGCACCGCACCATAAGAACTACAGTACAATGTTTCAACATAGTCCCCTCTAGCTCAATGCACCTACGCAGGCCCGTACCCAAGGAGGGGCCAGGGAGGCCATGCCCCCCCCCCTCGAGCCATGAAAAAATTTAATTTGCACGTATAAAAACCTACAAAAATTACGTTGACGGTTTTTCAAATTTTGCATGAATTTCGATTTTGTACTTGCACAAATGAATAGGTTGTTTCTGGACAGAGGCAGGCTCTAGAAGTCTGCAGTCTGCAAGTTTGAGCTATTTATGAAAAACTAAATATGCTGACCAAGGCAGTAATTTATTTTATTAAAAACAAACTAAAACGTAACGTTTCAACCTTCTAGCAAGGTCTTCATCAGACTCTGTATCAAGTACAAAAGAGTACTTGATACAGAGTCTGATGAAGACCTTGCTAGAAGGTTGAAACGTTACGTTTTAGTTTATGTTTTTAATAAAATAAATTACTGCCTTGGTCAGCATATTTAGTTTTTCATAATCATGGAAACAAGGCTTAATGCTATAACCATTGTTGCAAGGCTATCAGTCCATTCCTTTTAATCCATGTCCCGACTTTTTCGTCTCGGCTCGGACACTACTTGCTATAAGGGAAGGAAGACTCTTGCGCCACTACAGACATTGTACTGGTTATGTAGGACTTTCTGTAGAATACTGTGCACATTATTAAAATTGTCTGAACTTTTTATAGTAAAAAACAGTTGTTTGACACTCGACACCCCTTGATTTTTGAATGGTTTCTTCTATTACAGTGTCACTATGATTCACATAATTAGAATAGAGGGGAATTTTCTATACTCTTTCCATTATGGAAGAAAGGTTCCTCAATGACTGCAATACAAAACCAACCATATAAGGGACAGTTAGCTCTCCACCCGCGCCGCAAGGTCTGTGATCCCTTTTCGCCACCACTGAGCAGAAGGACAAAAAACTCTTGTTTTCTTTCTCCAACATCGCGGTTTTTCTGCAACTGATGTCCGTTCTGCCACTCGATGGCTTAGGGTTAATTAACATTATGTAAATAGGAGAATTCACTTCACAGCAGAATCGTTGCTAGGTTTTTGGGCCCAAAATTGCCTGAAGTACTTTTAACATATATTGTTATTTGTCCAAAACACTCAAGAAATTAAGTACATAATTATTTATGAAATTCTGTCAATCGGAGTTTGTTTTACTGCAACTTTTCTTCTTTTCTACTTGTAATTGTCTTGAACATAAATACACAGTGGTGTGACCTTACAACAGACAACTTTCACAGTGTGCAGAGGACATCAAGGCCAAAAAATTCGATCCTACGAGCCGTTGAAAATTCTATCCCACCTGTATGCAACCCCATTTAATAGCTTCTTGGTTGCCACTGGCATTTATCTTTACTGTCGAATAAGATTCTAAAACCGCAAATACACCATAGAAACAATATTATGCCAGCAGACACACTGCCAGGGTGAAGTCACTTAGCCGTTCCCTTCAGATAATTTATTTTAAGGGTTCGCACTGACTCCAAAGTCCTGGAGAAGTGGAGGAGTCAGGAAAACAAGGCTAGGACCGAGGTCATTGGAAACAAATGATTTCTTTAAAAAAGCTTTCTAAACCTGGAAAAGTTGGGGGAATTAAATTATTTTTGTTTGGCAGAATTTGTAACCGGAGACACTTTTCGTTTTACTTCCCAACAATCTTCCTGTTGGGTAATATTGCTTATAGAAAGGTTCTTTCATTTATTTTCAAAAGTGTTCAACAAACGTAATTCATTTGACTAACTTACAAAGCTGAAGTGTAACTCTTATTTTTTAGCATGTTAAATAATTACACAGTTATGTAAAATACCTGGAAAAGTCAGGGACTTTGCAAGATGGGTGTGAACTCTCATCTATCAACCCCACACACATACGTATGTTGCTTTTCGTATTGTTTGTATTATGCATAGATGTAGTCTACCCGTATCATACAATTTTTATTTTTGCTCTCCGACAGAAATAAATGTCAATGTCGAACTGCAAATATTTGTCACGTGGTTGTATAGGTTAGAAAATGCTGTTCAACATTTCGTAGCAAAATGGACAAATTTATCTAATCACTAGGGACACAAATTTATGGTAAATAAAAACTGACGAAAGCGGTAAATAAAATGTTAGATCAGCGGTATATACCAGCGGTGAAAAAAAAATTGCACACACTTTTTGATTATGAGAGGAAACAACATACAAAAGAGCTATAAATTGATAAACTACTTCATTTTTATATACTGTACACATGCACAAGTACTTAGCTGTCCAACCAAAAAGAAAACATCAACACAAAATCACTTCATTTCTAAATTGCATATCTCAAGTGATTTATTCATTGTATGTATTTAAAGGATATCCTTTCTGTCCAACAAATAAAATAATCACTACTGCACATACACGAACACATGTTGAAAATCACATGATGATAAACAAAATTCATTCATGACTGAACACAAATGACACCATTGTTTCCCTTGATGTGCGGGAACAGACTAATCTTATCGCTGCTACAGCTAGCAAGTTCAATGAAACTGGAAGTTGAGTAGACATTCGGCGGAAGAAAGAAATGCAGCTTGACAGGGAACGAAGTTTTCGAACTGAGATTACGTGCATGGGAAATCCTAATTTGCAGCGTCTTCCTGATGTGATCGAAGATAAAACGTTCTTCAGCTGCTAGTGGTAGGAAACTTTAGGCAAACGTTTCGTTACAAATCGACAGTTTGCGCGCGCAACCTCGATTGCCGGTTTTTGCTTGTTTTCTACTTAATTTGATGATATTTCACGGTTATTTCGCGAAAAAGCGTTCATTTCGTGGAAAAGCACACATTTCGCATTACTTCGCGAATAAAACTCCTGCATATTTCATCATTGGGGTGTAGTTACGTGCAGAATGTTCAAAATTGAATCTTTTTTTCACATTTCGCGATTTCGCGCATCGCGAAAATTCAATGTCCCTACTAATCACCCTCTCCTATACAACCCCACCCATATATATATATATATATATATACATACACACAGTGTATAATATTAGAGATAATTTATGAAAATTCCCCTTTGGGTCTGCCCCCCCCTCAAAAAAATTCTGGGTACGGACCTGCACCTACTCCAGCGCTTGATAAGGGCACTGATTCCACAGGGGGAGAAAAACAACTTTTGGACGCGTGCGTAACCATTCATGCACCGCTGACTGGACTTCGTCGTCATTCTGGAACCTCCATCCACTTAGTCCATCTTTCGGTGGGCTAAAGGTGTGGAAATCGGAAGGTGCATATCAAGTCCTCCACTTGAGCAATGTTACTTTCCGTGACTGAGGTGACAGAGCGACCTGGACATCTTCAGCACTTGTTATGCCCTGTTTGAACTCCTCAGCCTTGTACACTTGTGATAGATAGACTCGTACAGTTGTCACCGTACTGAACTGTCATGTGGCGATGAATTTCTATCGGTTTCACGCCTTCACTCAACAAAAATCTCACGACATTTCGCTCCTCCAGCCAGTGTTGCCACAATATGAGGGCACAATTTCCCTTTCCAAGGGGCAAAATTTCCCTTTTTGGACCAATTTTTCCCTTCACCTAAGCAAATCATACAATAAGTATTAGTAGTGGTAGTAGCAGTAGCTGTAATTATTATTATTATTAGTGATGGTGGTGGAAGCAGCAGTAGTAGTATTTCCGTTGGTCCATGTCCATGTGAATAAAAAATGTTAAATTTTTCATATATATGTCACTTTCATTGCTTCCTGACCAGATATCCCAGGTTTGGATCCTGGTAAGGAATCAATTTAATCGTTAATCCTCATCGTTACTATTATCCGAAGATGCAGAAAAGCGATGTACTTAACAGAATTATAAATAGATACGGGCTATGTTCAAGGGAGCAGAAAAGAGAACAGAAAAAATGAAAACGTGAAACTGGAACTTAACATTTAATACTGTAATAATGTAGTCAGATGTCTTAAAATTTCCCTGAAATTGTGGTATTTTTCATCGAAATTCCCTTTTCCCATTTGGCTAAACTTTCGGTCCGAATTTCATTGCAAAAGGGAAATTTCCCTTCATGTGGCAACACTGCCTCCAGCTTGTAGCACTCCTGTAAGGGTGCCGCCATCTTGTGTAACTGTTTCCCAGCGTCCCGTGTGCGAGGCAGGCGTGCCAGTCACAGCTATGAATAGCTTACAGATGCCTTCACAAAATAACAAACATGTAAGAATCACGGTTATTTACTTAATGCACCTTGTAACACACAAAACACCCAAACACTGTACAAACAAGCTAAAAAAACAACTGACAAAAGCAGACGTACGCTTGGCAACGTTGTAACGGGAGAGCGATGTTACCCCTACATCTTTTAGAACGTTTTTATCTATATTTCGAGATTGCGAGAATTCATCTCTCGAAACCGAAGTTCATGTTGTCTCATCTCGGTACATCCCTCTCAACGTCAACACCCAGCCACAGAAGAAAGAAAGGTGGACAGACAACAACCGACAAACCACAAGAGTGCCCTAAGGTTAAAAAGAATTCTCTAATTGCAACTCTAACGATCGGAAACCTCATGCACAGCGCATGATTAAAGAAAATCACGAGAGACCCTCTGGATTCGATGCACGTAATCTCTACTGGACTTCCTTCAAGGATTCTGGACCATTTCTCCTCACATTCTACAACATCCTCAATTTCCTTACCTCGATGGGCAGTTGTAAATAATTATTCCTTGTAATATATCTCGCGTTTTATAGCTGGCAATTCGCTTCAGAGTTTGCAATTAGCAATAGAAGAAATCGCGGCGAACTTTATAGAAAATATTTTTATGGTTGAGCTGCATTTTCAAAGGGTTTAAATGTGATTTATGTTCAAATTCAGATTAAAAGTGCAAGCGATTAGCTCAATTAAAGAAATTTTAAGATGAAACATTGTACATAAATTATCTCTCTATGCACCACCTTCCCTCCTAAACGAAAGCTACAAAGAACTTTTATTGCTGTGTTCTCTAGATGTTTGTATGATATTAGCATCGTCCAGTACGCTCCACTGTTTGACTCTCTCTGCAGTCGCGCATATAGTTGGTTACACGGTGCAACACAGACTCGTCTACTTCGTTGATTTTGTATCAAGTAGTAGCCCCGTCCAGTTCGCTGCACTGTTTGACTCTCTCTGCACTCACGCGTATAGTTGGTTACACGGTGCAACACAGACTCGTCTACTTCGTTGATTTGGTGTCAAGTAGTGTATTTGGTGCCTGCAACGGTTGCACATGTTCTGGAGGGGAGTAGTGTGTGGTGTATGATCACGTGGTGCGTGCTGACTAATCAAATGAACGTTTAAAGCAGCAGACAAGCATTTGATGAATGTTCGAAACTCGAACCAGGGTTGTTAACGGTCCAGGAACCCATACATTCTAATGGGTTCTATTGGATTCTGCTGCAGGACTGGAACCTTTTTCTGTCGCACAATTTAAATTCAGTCCAAGTTGTGTATTGTTTCATTGAAAAAAAGGTTGCTGGACCGAATTTACATTGATCCGGAAAAAATGTTTCCGGACCATATTTAAATTGATCCAGAAAAAAGGTTCCTGGACCGTATTTAAATTCATCCGGGGAAAAGGTTCCTGGACCGTATTTAAATTGAGCCGGAAAAAGTTTCTGGACCGATTTTAAATTCAATCTGAAAAAAGGATCCTGGACCGTATTTAAATTGATCTGGTAAAAAGATTCCTGGACCGAATTAAAATAATTTACAGTTAAAAAGGTTCTTTACGGTCCAGAACCCATTTACGCTTACTGATTCTCTCTCTCCTGGACCGGAATTGAATTTATTTAAAATTCCTGGACCGGAATTGAATTTATTTAAAATTCCTGGACCGGAATTGAATTTATTTAAAATTCCCGGACCTTTAAGAACCCTGACTTCAACACCGCTATCCGTCTACTTGGTTCAACGTTATTTCCTTGCACCAACCTGACACCGAGATACACCCGCACTGCACCGAGTGTCAAGAAGTGCAACGATCTAGACGGGGCTATTGAATACACTGGGATGGTACCGAAATTAGATGCGGTGCTGTTTCGGTTTGGGTCTGGTGCGGGGCCCAGCCAGCTTCCACCAAACGCCAAAACTAAATGCTAAAAGCTCTAAACCTCCTAACCGAACAATTCCTAACCTACAATCCCGCTTATTTCAAATGGGTTTCTGGTTTGTTTAGGAGATCCAGGTTTAGAGTTCTTCGGATTTAGTTTCAGCATTTGGTGGATACTGGCTGTGCCCCGCACGCCAGACCCTTCTCGGTGTCTCGTCTGGTCTCGAAATTTTAAAGTATAAACAACATGTACAACGTGTGACTGCACAAATTTTCACAACGTGTAGAAGCCTTCCAGACAAACAACTTTTCTTAATTACGTGGTTTTGTTTGATGCTTCGTTTGGATGCTTCTCTTCTCAGCCACTTTTGGTTCGTAGCGAAGATAAGAATGAGTGACGATATAATCACAACTATAGCCAAAGAATCTGTGATGTGTCTTTGCTCTAATTATAACGCTCACATTTCCAAGGAACATCCATGCCTAGGCCTAAATTCGAATCCGCGACAGGCGATTTTTCTTTATAAATGCAAACATACAGTACCAGTTCACAATTGCCACTAACAGATAAAAATAAATATAACTTATCCATACATACATATATATATACATACATATATATATATATATATACACACACATATACATACACACACACACACACACACACACACACACACATATATATATATATATATATATATATATATATATTTATATAATGAGAAAGAGGCGTCATTGTGTGTGTGACTAAATCATAAGATGATGATGATGTCAAAATGAACATTGTTCATCCAACGATTGATTCATTTGGTTTATTTTACATCGCATTTCTGCTACTTTTGGCTAATCGCGCAGATGAGGATGAGTGATGATATGATGAAAGTAATGAGCGGATACACAAAGAACACACAGGCCAGGATTAGAACCCAGGATCCCTGGCGTCGTAGCGCGCTGTGCGTTCATCTAACGAATAATTAGTTCCCTGAAACTGATCAGTAGAGTCCGGATTTATAAGCGAAATGCATATTATTTTCCAGACGTCTAATGGTAAGAAGAAAGGTTATACTTCGTATTACATACCTTGATGAGCTATTTAACTAAAGTTGAAAATGCTTATAAATGTTTATTTCTGCAGGAAACGGTTATGCTTGCTTATTTTAGGATTTTGGTTTAAAATAGCATATTTTACTCAAATCTGTCATATTTCAATCACACTACGGCATCGGGATGTCGAGATCAATGCTTCTAAATAGCCGCACGAGAGAAACGGCATCCTAGAAAAGATACAGTGCATCCATAATCATTTTTCCAAATTACCTGATATTTGAAAGCTCAAAATAATACATTGCAACATTCGCTTTCTCTTATTGATGAAATTTATGTAACGTTGTCTTCAGAAACTCACGGTGTTGGTAAAATTGTGTCCGACAAGCTCAGTCAGGAATTAATGAAAAATCCCGATTACAAAACACTGTGCCAAATTTATAAAAATATTTCTGTTGAAGAAACAGACATTCAAGAGGAATTCACCGAAGAAGAACTATGGTGTTTTTCACATGCGCCTGTGATGTCATGCTACGCGGAAAGAACATTTTCACCGTACAAATCATTCTTCACTGACAGACGCAGGAGCTTCACACAAGAAAATTTCAGGATGACCTTCCTTACATACTGTAACAGCTTTGAATAAGTTAAGAGATCTAATAAACAAATATTTTTTTTCAGATTTTCCTGTATTTGTTTATGCTTATTTTGGTGCTTATTTTTTTCATTCTTTGTGCTTATTAACTTGCTTATTTTACTGTTTGATTGTGCTTATAAATCCGGGCTCTACTGATCAGTGAAAGCTTATCAAAAACTTTAGCCACAGGCATCATATCCTTTAACTTTTAACAAATAATTTAGGCAGGAAAATGAAACAGATGAACAGAAAAAGAAAGCATGGACTGGCCTCTTTTTTACATAACATATTTCAACCAACGTTTCTTACAGTTAATGAAATGCCATCCAAGACCCATCTACATTCCCACAATACCCGACTAATAATATCCACGAGCTCTCGGAACACGATAATTCAACGCTCAGAAATTCCTTTTTGTACAACGCCGTGAAACATATACGGCTATATACGTTCCCTGTAATGTTCGTCTTTTGTTAGGAACTTTCAAGGCGAAGAGCATATCTTTGGATACGGCGCATGAAGGATGGTTGGTCTCAAATTGTTTGCCGGGCTCTCAAAAGGCTAGGTTCTAAATCTTGTCCGGAAGAAAACCCCTCAGTGACCCCCCGGGGGTTGGGCATAGGTGAGCTACCGCTCTAACCCTTTTCTGACGCAGGAATACAAGTTCCTCCCCTCATCTAGAAGGCCCCCTGCTGCCACGAGGAAAGCCCAAAAGGGAAGATAAATTAAATTAATCGGGAATATTTTCTTTCCAGAGGTCTGCTCTGAAGAGTAGCTACAGTTATCGCCACATCTGTGATTTTTCCTGCTTCGGCGAAACCCCTTTTGAAGCGCTTGTCATATATATAAAACCCTGCCCCATTCTCCAGTTTCTACAATCTCCTCTGCCCACTTTGACTCACACGTTTCAATATTTCTAATTGGGCAGCTCCGTTTCCCGCCACTTCTCAATTGAAACCCCTTTTAGATCCACATCAAAACTCTGATTCTCACTGTTGATCAGCCATTGTTGACAACAATGTATCACCGCGCAGATTATATCTTAATGCGAGTTATGTCTTTGCTGACTGCTTTGACAAGTTGATCAGTACGACAAGAAGGAAGAAAAAACTGAAGGAACCCACGTGATATTAAATATAAATTTCTCTTATCTACTGCCACAGTTATTCTCATACTTCTGCTGATGTAAAGCAAGCTTCTTTTTTCTTCCGATGCTATCGCCATCTAGTCTGGTAGCTCACACCTAACAAATACAACGTTTTGATACTATCACATCCTCTGGTGCATTGTCTGCGATACTTTAAATGCAAATTAAACAGACAAGAATTGTACAGTAAGTCCTTGCAATGGTTTAAGGATTAAGCAGATTTAAAGTATAATAATTGACTTGGAGAATTTATTGCGAAGTCTTGTAGACATGACTACAATTGTGGAATAATGGGATTAAGAAAAAGTACGTGCATTGCAAGATCACGTCTAGTCGTACAGACCTAACATCACGATAGATTGTTTAAATCTCAGCTGTCACGTTCTTCATTATGGGATCTTGTCATACAACCCTCAAGAGATTGTGCTAATGCATTAATACCAATAATTCCTCGATAATCTTTCGAAAACAATACAATTTGTTTTGTGTCTGCGTTCGCCAATTCGCTGTTCGTGGTCCTTCCCTTTTTTGGAAAAACTGTTCTTCGCCTCTTGTGGCTTTGGAAAAACCGTCATTCGCCTCTTGTGGCTTTGGAAAAACAGTCATTCGCCTCTTGTGGCTTTGGAAAAACAGTCATTCGCCTCTTGTGGCTTTGGAAAAACAGTCATTCGCCTCTTGTGGCTTTGGAAAAACAGTCATTCGCCTCTTGTGGCTTTGGAAAAACCGTCCTTTGCTTCTTTTTGATTGATTGATTAATTTGGTGTTTTTAGTTCACATTATTCACAGTAAGGCTAATCAGGACTGGTCCTACAGTTTAAAGTGGAATCGGAACTACTATGTGCCTCCACCGGGTATCGAACCAGGGACCCCTTGATTTCAAGGCGACGACGCTACCACTGCGCCATCGGGGAGGCCCATCCTTTGCTTCTTGTGGTTTCGGAAAAAGCGTCGTCCTTCGCCCGTCTTTCTCTTATGGTTGGTTCACTGCTTGGTTGTTGAGAATCGTCAAACCAAATCCTAGCAGAGCATATAACAGTACTTCGGACTCACCGATTGCTCAGAATTCGCCATTGCATTGCATGCCATGGTGCAACCTGAAATTCCTCCGCACACAGACCGAGCGACATGTACCGCTCATAAAGCGTGCCTCTATTGTAACTGGATACCCGAAGCGCCGCTTTTACTGTGCAGTTGCGTGACCGTCATCAACACCACCCCCAGAAGCCCTCAGCGGCATCGGTGGCATTAATTGCTGAAAAAAACCAGGCGCGGTTTAATTAATTGACGTCACCTGGTGAAACCCCGCAGAGACAGTGCTACCAACTTTTTAATTTTTTTTAGCATGCTTTCTAAAACTATGAACTGCTGAATTCCATAAGACCATGCTGATCAAATGCTGAAACCATCAGTGAAAAAAAAAATGAACCAAGCCAGTGTTGCAAACTTTCTATGTTTATGACCAAACCTGGACTGAACCAATTACTTCTTGTAAACCTGAATAAACAGCGGATACTAAAATGCTTAACCAATTAATACTAGCTCCAAAAATATTAAACAACTAGTGTCACCCATACAGTAATAAAAATCACAAATTACTAAAGGAATTTGAAAAGAAAAGTTAAACCAAGGTTAACACGTTTGCTGAACCACTGAAGAAAAATTCTGATAGTTTGCAACACTTACTTGAATGCACACATATATTCTAAGGAGTTGGCTGTTATTAATTTACGTCACATTATACCTCAACGTGTTGACAGCGACGATGTGGTTCAATGGTCCACGGGTTCCGGGTTCAAATCCCGGTCTGGCCATGAGTATTCTTTACGAGTGCCCCTTCATCAATTTCATCGCATCATCACTCATCCTCACCATCACGATTTGCCAAAAGTGGCAAAAAAGCTACACTTAATAACAAAAATGAAAAATAGTGCATTGTAGTGCAACTACAAGTTTTATGAACTTTCATGTTATTTAATTGATGCAATAACAATTTGCTTTTCCCCCAAATTTTGAATAAAGAAACTTTCATTTCATAGTTTCGCGGGAATTACAATAAAAAAGACGGTCAAAAATCATGAAGGTTGGCAACGCTGCTTTGAGGCTGACCAGTCCATTTCAACAACATCTGCTTCAACAGAAAAAAAAAGTGATTTTTATGGACAAAACGTGTCAGAACATGTCTGCAACATCACTCAAATGGTGACGACTTCCCATCATCCTGATTGGACCCACTGTGTTTGGACAAGACCCGTTTCAGTGTACAATATATTTGTCCATTTTTTTTTCTCGCGGCGGTGACGTGCAGTTTTTGACCTTTCGCTGTCCGCGTGGCCGTGTCCGTCAGGTCGGCAGGTTCTGCCCAGCTGACGGCAATCAGGATGAAGACCCTTCTTGTCCGGACGCACGGTTGGTCGTCCGTCCGAGTCGCAACTGTCCGTCGAAAGAAAACTGTGAGAAATGACCCCGTTGGAGGAATAGAATTGGCCTTCACAGCGTGAGGAAAATCAATCTTGTGGACAACAACACGGGTCAGACACAACTCATTGCAGCAGCCCCTTGCTTTCTATGACCCCACTTTTTTCTGTCCTGTTTTGCATCGACTCTCCAGGTGAGTAGGTGGGCCTGGACAAATAACAGTTGATCCAAGAGTGGGGGTGCTTTGCATATCACAAAAATCAGTGTGAAGACGTTGGAGCTGTGTTTGCAGCGGAACCTGGCTTATTGGCGACTTGAATCTCAGCTTTCTGCATGACGCACAGGGGGTTTATCCAGAAAATTCCATCTGCGGGGTGTGAGTTCGTGTTTATTTTGGGGGGCGTTGATGGAATTTTGGGGTGTCGAAAAATTAATGACCATGCTTTATGTATTCTGTCTTTCTTGTAACTCTCTCTCTCTCTCTCTCTCTCTCTCTCTCTCTCTCTCTCTCTCTCTCTCTCTCTCTCTCTCTCTCTCTTTGAAGCCGACCTAAGTAGCGGAGTGGTTAGCAAAGCACGATACGACGCCAGCCAGATGTACCAGATTCGACGCTTGGTCAGGCTTGAATATATCATCAGTTCATCATTAATCCTCATCGTCTCGATTAACACAAGCGGTAGAAAAAGCGACGTAAAATAATGAAATAGGAAAGTCTCCATTCTGTCTTCTCTCTCTCTCTCTCACCCCTCATCTGCATGTTTCTTTCCCATTCTTCTAACACCCCTCTCTCTTTCTTTCTACCTGTCCACCAGGAGCGTATATTCGAGGCTAGCGAGGCTATCTGCGAAGCCTCAAGCCTAAAAAGTAAAATACTGAAGGAAAATCTATGAAAAACTGTGAATTAACTTGATTTTTTTTTAAAAAAAAGATAATGGCGATTCAGAAGTTGGCAACCCGAATTCTCAGGAGTTGCCAACCCGAATTCTCAGGAGTTGGCAACCCGAATTCTCAGGAGTTGCCAACCCGAATTCCCAGGAGTTGCCAACCCGAATTCCCAGGAGTTGCCAACCCGAATTCTCAGGAGTTGCCAACCCGAATTCCCAGGAGTTGCCAACCCGAATTCTCAGGAGTTGGCAACCCGAATTCTCAGGAGTTGGCAACCCGAATTCTCAGGAGTTGGCAATCCGAATTCTCAGGAGTTGGCAACCCGAATTCTCAGGAGTTGGCAACCCGAATTCTCAGGAGTTGGCAACCCGAATTCTCAGGAGTTGGCAACCTGAATTCTCAGGAGTTGTCAACCTGAACCTGGCAACATGGCTTCCTTGAAGATGTCAAGAATGAGCCAAGTCTTCTCCTTTACTCCATGACAACACAACATTGTTAACCACTAAACTATTCGGGAGGAACTTAAATGAAGTAGCCAAGTCTGGATTCCCACTGATGCCGAAGCAATCGATCATTTTATTTGATTTATTTTAATTCGCTTTTCTGTCACTTTTGGCGAATTAAAAAAGACGTTTATGAGTGATATGATGAAATTCATGAACAAAGGACACCCATGATCAGGCCTGGATTCGAACCCGGAACCCCTGACATCGTAGCGCGCTGTGTTAACCACTCCGCCACGGGGGCCGCCATGTCCGAAATTGTTCAAGCAAGGAGTAAAATAACTGTTTTCGAGCAACGTAACCTTTTAAATAGCAGCGCTTAAACAAACGTTTAAAGGAAACGGTGACAATCTTGGACGAGCCTTGGAAGTTACAGTTAATCTGTACTGGATGTAAATATTTCAAGCAGAATCCTAACCACTAATAAATACGAAAACAAATTGATTGCAGGTACACACAGAGAACTGAATGCATCATACTGATTGATGCACCAGAACGCGTCGATTGATGCACTAAAGTGTGTTTTATGGCATCTGCGAAGAATCGGATTCACATTTGATGCATTTTAGTGCATTTTTGTATGTCGTAAAAGAAACACGAAAGAGCATCACCTGATGCAACCGAGGATTTCTTTCAGTTGAGATGCATTATAATGTACCATTTCATGAGTTTTGATGCACCTTCCTGCATCTTTTTCAATGATGGACTTAAAACGTCTTGTCTGAGCTGCAGATTTTATTTAGCTTAGATGAAACGTCTAAGTGGATCATCGAGAAAGATGCAAGAAGGTGCACCAAAACGTATGAAGGTGCATCCAAAGATGCATTATATTGCATCTCGACTGAAATAAATCCTCACTTGCATCACATGATGCACTTTGGTGTTTCTTTGACGACATACAAAAATGCACTAAAATGCATCAAATGTGAATCTGATTCTTCGCAGATGCCGTAAAACACACTTTAGTGCATCAATCGACGCGTTTTGGTGCATCAATCGGTATGATGCATTTAGTTTTCTGTGTATAGGTGGGTCAAGTAAATAACATACGTGAACCAAATACAGTTGGCAAAGGCTTACGTCCCTTTACTTTTCTTTGTCGTCCAGTTCATATGGATCTACCCGCAAAGGAACTTCGTCTTTCTTCATATCTTTTTCTGTCGACTGCACAAAGAGATTATGTGAAAAATTACTGCTATTTCCAGATGACACAGATGCAATGTTACCGAAATTTTACACAATACTAACCACCTGCCTATACATCACAGGAGGATTCAGTGGTGACTATCACAGGGGGAGGTGAGGCACACCATACTAAAAACACTACAGATTATTCCATAAATTCCAGCTACATGCAGGGCCTCCCGATGGCGCAGTGGTAGCGTCGTCGCCTTGTGATCAAGGGGTCCCGGGTTCGATACCCGGTGGAGGCACAAGTGGTTCGGATCCCACTTTAAACTGTAGTCCCGATTAGCCTTACTGTGCATAAAATGGACTTAAAACACCAAATCAACCAACCAGCTACATGGAAAAGAGAAGACCCCAAGAAATGTTAAGAGCATGCCGGACAGTCTCCGCCCGGCTTTTCCCTCCGAGTCAGTGTTGCCAACTTAGATCTCTTGGCGCCAGATCTGGCTCTTTCGTGCACTCGTTTGCCTGTGAACTGGGGCGCCCGCCCCCGTGCCTCACTATGATACCATCACTGGTTCCGGCCCACATAGACCAACTTTTGCCATGATTATACATTTTGCACGTGACGTGATATTGCTATATGAGCTGCGTCGTCCCATCCCCTCATATCCCCAGCTACTTTTTTATAGCGCCGTGTTGACGTGAAATTGGCATAATATTGTTATCAGGGAATCCTTTATTTTCGATTTCTTACGACCATGAGATGGGTGATGCCGCCGGATCCAGATTGTGAAAACTAAGAATAAATTGACCTCATCTAGGAAGGACTTCGTAAATCTAGCTCCTTGAAAGTCAGTTTTAACTCCATTTAAGGTGAAATTTAGCTCCTTTATGCGCACCAGGTTTGGCAACACTGCCAGGAGGCAAGGAGATATGCATTGGACATATGGGAGTATTTTTTGATTTGTTATTTTGGGAATATCAAACTTCCGATTGAATAGAAAATGATATCAACGGGAAGAGTGCAGTTTGAAGAAGTGATTGGCCAGCAGAAAAGTCGAACCTCCCATTTGATTAGCAGTAACTTGATGAAGTTCATTCACCATAAGGAATACATGGGATTCCGAAAATTGTTATTCGTCATATTTTTCACAGGTCGTACCTAGCTTAATAATCAACTTTGAAAAACGCTTCGACCTGCCACATGTGGAGAAATTCATACTCTCTTGTAACCCCACGTTTTTCTTCAGTAGCATTCCCCATTCTGACGATATTCAAATAAATGCACACATGGTGCGTAACTGTATCTCCGGACGTAATAACCACCATGTTAGGATATTTTATGGCACTTTTCGAATCAAAAGTCTCAATCATATCGCGAAGGGAATGTCTCAGTTTCAAGGGTAAATTCTCAATCTGATCTCACTCTCTGCAGTGGCAGACAAACCTCCCAAGGCAGAACCTCATCCACAAGGATTAAGCCGGAGGTTACTTCAGGACATCCTTTTGATAAATGTTCACAGCGTGGTATTTTGCCAGCAAACAGCCTAACACTGAAGCTCATATACAGCGATTACCAAACATATTCTCACGTCAATGTTGCATTTAGGGAATCGCTAAGACATATGGTTGTTTGTCCGCGAATCCGAAAAGAATCCCGAAGGAGAAGAATCAACATAAACACATTCTTCGTCTTGTTACGAAGCATAATCCATGAAGTCGTCAAACCCAGTGATTCAGTGTTGTTCGGCGTAGCGGGAACTCGATACTCCGCAACTACAGCCATTAATAAAACTGGCCAGAGACCTTTGGGAAACGGTTGAGAGCCAACGCGTCTCCATTTCTGCTGATCCAGAAGGATATTTGTCTCTTGAGAGAACAATGGTTTGGCTGCGTGTTGCAGTGTGGTTTGCAATCACCGATGTCTATCCTTAATCCTCCTATCTTAACAAGAATTCCATGCGCTTACGTCATGCGGTGTCGAATTTGTCGCTTGTCGTCGTGATCGGAATGAAGGCGTGTTTGTCGTCAAGGTTCTGTGACGTCACTGCTAAGCATGCAAAGATTGCTGAAATATCACGTGATGAAGGAGCTTCAGAAGGCTGAGGATTTTTGCCTAATTTCTTTCCTTTTGTATTAAAATATAGTAGGCCTTAATGTTTTAATTTTGTTTACAGTGCCTGTAAATGCCTATTTTGCATAATTTTACCTTTTTTTGTTTATTTTTCTTTTTTCGTTCTTGTCTTGTGAGCGAAATAGTTGACCACTCGATGGCGGAGTGGTTAGCACAGCGCCCTATAGCGGTCTCGGGCTCGAATCCCGGCCTGGACATGGGTATTCTGTGTGAGTGCCCATTCATCATTTTCATCACATCATCATTCATTCATCCTCATAGATTCCTCACACAAATTTCATTTTCCTAATCTCTCTCTCTCTCTCTCTCTCTCTCTCCTTTCTTGGAAAGAATGAAAGAAAGAAGGAAGGAAAGAAAGAAATTTGTCTCTCTTCTTCTCTTTGCTTCTCTCGTCCAGAGAGAGAAAGAGAAGAAAAGAGAGAAGAGGAAGAAAGAAGAAGAAAGGAAAAATTGTTAAGAGAGGGAGAGAGAGAAAAGGAGAAGAGGAAAAGCGTATCTCTCTCTCTCTCTCTCTCTCTCTCTCTCTCTCTCTCTCTCGTTCCCGTTGGGGGAATGAAAGAGAGAGAGAGACTTCATCTTTCCCCGTTTCGTCCACACCAAAATTTTTTCCTTCTCTCTCTCTCGCACTCTTTCCTTCTTCCTTTCTCTCTCTCAGGAGAGAGAGACAGAGAGAGGGGGAGAGAAAGGGAAGGAGTCTCTTTTCCCTCCCTCCCTCTCTCTAGAAAAGAGAGAGGAAAGATAATCACCACTCCTCCCTCTCTCTCTATTTCGGATTATCTATTTCCCTTTCCTGTCTCCCTGGGCGGAGGAGTTTAAGTAATGGGAAACAAACAGAATATTTTCCTCCTCAGAGCGATGTTCACTATAAATATCAGGAATTTTCCTTCAAAATTCACATATCAAGTTCCGAAAACTTTTAGCAATTGAGGGAAATTTCGATTATACAACAGGTAAATTTGCCTCAAAATATTGCGAAATTTAAGCTGCAGAAATTTCCTTTTCAATAGCTCATACTTTATACTTGCATCATAGAAGGAGATTTTTATTTTCATATCCACAAATTTCCCTTCTGTGGCAGAAATTACATGTCCGTGGAGGGATTTTTTATGGAGCAACACTGTTTTTCCCTTTTGGTAGTCGGAAATTTCCCTCCTGTGGCACCAATTACACATACATACATCAGAAGGATTTTCCCTTTGTGCAGCAACACTGTTTTTCCCTCGTTACCCAGAAATTTCCCTCTTGTGGCAAAAGTTACACATACTTAGAGAGAATTTTCCCTTTATGCAGTAACACTGGTTCTTTGTTCGCTCCCATTCTGTATTCAGCTACAGACCAAATGGTCAACGGGAGAAAAAAAACAGTTTGTTACGAGACAAAGCATGTCCACTCGGGAGTTACACATTGGAAATAGCACGAGCAGACAGATGCCTTATTTTTAATTCCGTGGACAGCTGAAAATCCAGTTTCTCATTTGTAGGTGTCTGCGAATGAACGGCGTTTTTATTCGCTGGTTTTGCATAATATTTGAAAGCGACAGCGGAATTCTTGTCATCTTTTATTGTATTTTTCAATTTGTCTCGTTTCATTGTTCTTGTCTTTCAGTGATGTGTGGTTTTTCACCTTTCTATTACCATGAGAAACGCTACCGAGGCGATACGAGTACGACCTCGGATAATCCGGATATTCCGATAATATGGATAATCCGGATATTCCGATAATATGGATAATCCGGATATCAGACTACACTCCTCGCATATCCAGCTGGCGGTTAGGAAACAACGAATCAGCGATCAGTTGAATTCTGTTCGGTTGACATCGGGCATTTTCGAGTCACAAGGCACCGAAAGTTCCTGCCAGTTGTTACCCTGCCCCCGTGTCAGGGCAACAGTGTTTTTTTCCTTATACTAATATTTTATTAATATGTTAATCAATTAGTTAATTACATGTATAAAATATATATGTGTGACTAGTGTAACTCTATTTATTATGCATTTTTAAGTTTATATATTCCCTGTATTGAAATCTGTTCAGGAAAAGGAAAAGGCGGGCGTTTTTAGCTGTTAAAAATCAAAACTTTTTGAAAGAAGGGCCGTTGGCAACAGACGCCAACCAAACGTATATAAACTCCCAGATGAGAGTCGGGGAGGTCGTCTGTTGGAACTGTGACTTGGAAGGGAGAGGCTGTTTTTGCTTCGGTCAGCTCGGATCGGAGGATAGATCTCCCGCATTGGATGCTGTAAGAGATTGGATTGCCGGGCAGGCTAGTGCCTAGGTGTCCGATTTACAGGTAAAAAGGTAGTTTGTACTGGATGTTATTTGGAAGTAATTACGGAGCTCCGGGCAGCCTAGTGCCTTGTCACCGTGGAGGTTGAGAAATGTACACGTCGGGCGACCTCGCGCCTGTTAAGACGTTTCTTGGAGTAACGCGAGTCTTACCTTGTGACAAGCGCACTCCCGGTGTAATTCATGAAATGTAAAGCATCCAGGTACAAACATTAGAGTTTCCAACATCATAAAATTAGAGTTTTGGCCAGATATTTAGAGAAACGAACGTTCGGATACGACTTGTGCATAAATTAAATTCACGTTAATTAAACTTTTCAAAATACCCAAAATTTCAGTTTTTAATTTCACAGTTGCTGGACAAGGTAATTTATCCCCTATAACAATAAGGTTTCGCAAAGGTTATCGTTGTCTCTTGGTATTTAGTACTTAATTATATAATTATATTGACTTGTTGCAACCCACGTGCATTGCCGCACAAAGAAAGATACCCCTAGACAAATCAAAGCCGAGTACGGAGTGCACCGAGCCTCGAGTGTGGATGTAAAGTGTGTGTGTGTTTGGGGGGGGGGGGGGTCAGGCAAGTAATACGGAACGAAACAAATCTCTGGAGAATAATACTCCTACCCAGTACGGCGTCCGATGCGGAACCGCAACCAATAGGCGGCTCCGCTTCAGTTTTACAGAATGTGAAAATAGATGGCAGCACCTTATAGAAAAAAATAATAATTCATTAGTTTTAAGATAATTAATAATTAAAGGGAGATTAAGTGTAATGAAGAAGGTGCTAAATAGATTTAGTTAATGCACGTAAATAACTAACAAAATATAGTACAACTGTAAATATTATTCTTACAGCTATTTTTCATAGCTCATAGCTGATCATATGGGCAATTCTATGAAAAGTGAAACAAGGATATCAACGAAGTTTCAGATTGTATCTATTTGGGAATTATGGCTGTTGGCATGCTGGTTGATGACGCAATCGAGTTATTATTCATGATATTTCGGTAGAGTACAATCCAAACCATCATGGAAAACAGGAAAATATTAAGGAAAAATATCTGTAAAGTTGGAGGTTAATTTTCAAGTGGAAAAACACAAACTTTACCTCAGGTACGGATATATTTTTATAGATATACGGTATATAATTAATATATTTGAATTATTTGTATTTATCAAATAAATGGTTACTTATAGCTGCATATTGAATAAGGAAATAATGGAATTAGTCTTTTAATACACAGCAAAACTGGCATTTTTAAAGTATTCCGCGGCCTTGTCCCGTGCACAATGCAAAATATTATTTTTTTCTTGTGGAGAAAGGCTTTTTTTGTAGAAAAGCATTTCTAAACTAAAATATACTTTCAATACACAGCATAAAGTACTGGAAATGCAATTATTACAATTTCAATCGAGCCACTGAAGCACCAGTGCAAATAGTTCTCGTGTCCGGTGCATCACACTTCAAAGCATAACATCTTGAAACTTGAACTGTCCTCTGGAATTAAATATGAGAGGAGGCTTTTTTTTGCCTGTTTGGGTACAATAACTTATTTATTATGTTCGGGTACAATAACTTATTTGTCTTCAAAGGCCACTTTGAATGGTTGGTTTGATTTGGTTTATTTTACTTCGTTTTTCTTCTGCTACTTCTGGCTAATTGCGAAGATGGGATGAGTGATGATATGATGAAATTGATGAATGGACACTCACAAACACCCATGCCCAAGACGGGATTGGAACCCGGGCCCCCTGGCGTCGTAGCGCGATGTGCTAACCACTCCGCCACGGGGGCCGGCCAATTGCTTGGTATCACCAGTCTTCACCATTACGGATATCTCATAATCATCAGAAACCTTTCTCGCAACTGCACCGCGATAGTGTTCGTCGTCATATCTTACTATGTCCCAGTCACCGGTTCTGTAGCCTGCACTCGCATTCACATGAATTTGTAATTCATGAGATGGAGCGTTTTCCGGGGTATATAAATATGTACCTTGAACAGCATTTATGGTATGTATAGATGTGGTGCCTACAATTGGCTGAGCATCATCCCAACTTCTCTCTCGTGAAATTCTTATTCGTTTATCAAAACAACTTTAGTTTTGGGCATGATATTTCTAATTACTTATTTACTTTTGCTCATTACATGAGTACGAATAAGTGATTTTGCTTGTCCGCTAATTCCATCTACTACTCCCTTCTCATGTGAAGTTGCAAACTATTTCTGGATAAATGTTTTCTGTATTTGCAACCAAGTTCTTGCAAAAACAAAGCCTTTAATTTTGAATTCTGAAGATGTTCGTTCAGTCGACCATGTAACTTCATCAATATTGATCATGGTATCTGATTTAGGATCAATTTCTTCATACAGAGTACCAACAAAGCAAGTAACAGTATTCTTTCCTTAAACTATGTTACGCCTTGCTTAATTTGATAAATTCATTAGAACATTTATAAAGAAAGAAATTGAAAATGTATAATGTGAAAAGTTAAAGGTTGTAAATTAAAGGATATGTTATGACAAAAAAAGAGGAGAGTTTATTGTTCCGATAAATGAAATATTATAACGTAATCGAAGGAAAGCCTATCAAAATTCAGAAGATGTTGATGTACTAACCTTTATGTAATAAATTAATGGCGGAAGTTTTAAATTTTATATTTATCGATGTACAAGTATTTAACAGAGAAAGATGTAGAATTATTTATCAAACTCAACTTATGTAAATACTCCACATTATAATGTAAGTGAAGAAATATTTTGTCTTTATAACTTGCCAGTCAGGGGTTCGAGAGTACAGAAATCGGGTATAAATACGCCGACATTTCATGGCAAAAGGAGTGGTTTCTTGATATCCGCTCCTTCGTGGGTCTGTTACCAGGCCTAGTGTTGAGTCGCTCACACCCCTCAGGAAATTATCTATAACTGAGCAAAGTTCGTTTGAACGATCTTAGTCGGATATCTAAGAAATTAAAACAGTAATGGCGTTTCTAAATCCGAAAGAACCCGATTTCCCAGTCTCGCGCTCCTAGTTTCCGCATGTACGTAAATGAACTTACATGAATAAAAACTAGATAAAACTCATATCTTATGGTTCGAGTATTTCTTCTACTCATCCGAGATGGTTCCAGTGTGGACTGATAGAGTCCTCATGTTGCTGACTACAGGAGCTGTGAGTAATTAACTTAGTTCCTACAACTGCGTGTGTCTGTAGTGTTGCCCACGAGACGAGACTTTGGCCTGTCTCGTCTCGTGGAGTCTCGTGGAAATGCTTTCTCGTCTCGAAAATATTCGTTTTTCTTATGGCACATGGTCAATCTCGTCTCGTCTCGAATTTTTAAAAGCCTGTCCCGTCTCGTCCCGTGGGCAACACTGTGTGTCTGTCGAGTCACTCACACCCCGAAGTGGTGGGAACGTAACAACTATGTATCTTAGCACACAAGATATGTCTCACATTCAACCTGAAATGTTGAAGCAGCTGTGAACAATGTACAGGATATAGGATTGGTTGGTTGATGTGGTGCTTTAAGTCCACTTAATGCACAGTACGGCTAATCGGGACTGGACCTACAGTTTAAAGTGGGATCCGAACCAACCAACGGGTCCGGGGCTCTCTGATTACAAGGCGACGATGCTACGATTGTGCCATCCTACACTGTTATCTGAAAATCTGCAATACCATTATGCAGAATTAAATAACAAATAGTAGAATATATTTATGAGGTAATATTTGTTAAAGGCTTAAAATACCAAATCCTTTTTCTTTGATATATTTTTTTTTGAAAAAGTGTTGCCACCGTTTGAGAGAGTTTATGTAGCCAGACATTACCTGCAGTGGAGTGACAACATAAGGGTGAGAAATGTCCCGTGCGTCACACAAGGAAAAAAATATTAAAAATTTGTTTTTATAAATATAAAAATGTTGTTCATTGCATATTGTAGTACAAAGTCTGTAGCAAACTGTGTCTATATATGGTACCATGGAACTTCTTCAAATCACAGAAATAAGGAATTAAAAAGAACTATGTGCTTCTCACATGTTTCTCTGAGTCCCGTGCATCACACAGCTTTTTTATTTAATTTTGCATTGTTAATTTGAGAAAGGATTTTATTTGCTGGCATATGGTAAGCAACCACCCAGTATTAAAACAATGAATATGAAAGATCAGTGCAATATCAATTAACCAGCATACCAGACCCATTTAACCATGTGCGAATGTTCCGTGCATCACGTAGAGAATCGCCCATATAGTATTAAATAATATAGTTTGATCCCTATAAACTGAGTTGGTCTTCGCCAGAGATATATAGCTGTGGTATAAAAGGGTACCCAAGGGAAGGTATAGGAATTTTCTGTGGGTCAAGACGGTAGAGCCGAGCCTTATTTGTCTGCAAGAAAGCAGTTCAGGGGAAGACGAAAGGGGCCACCCCTTTATAACCCGTAGTTCGGCACCCCTGGAACCACATGTGTCTTCACAACCGAAAGAATGTTGACACGAGACGATCGGAATCACCACTGCCCTTACAACATTCTTGACCTCGCTACTGTCGACATAGAAGAAACAGGAACTGTAGCTGTCGCTTTCAACAATGCACATGCATTGTTGCCCCCGTAAGTAAGTCGTCTTCGTTCGATTCCTTGATTTTCCGATTGCGTTCCTTTCCTACTTCACACTTGCTCGTTCTTCACGTTACACACTTGTCCCACTGGTAGAATTCGGCCACCACATTCCGCCCTGGTTCAATGCACCAAGAGTCACCGGAGAAGAGGGGAGGGGGGGGGGCGACAATCGAAAAATAAATCGCGGGGCACTTAATATTAGATGGATATTAGTGTACCATGAGACTTTACAATGGGAAATTTACAGCTCGCCTTTCGCATTGTTGCCAAAGTCTTCCTGTTGTTCTTATGGGACTTCTGCACAGGAGCAGAACACACGAAAGCTATTTATGGTCTCTAGGAGCGGGTCTCCTCGCATAAATTACATTGTTGCGGAGATTTAATAAACGATGGCGGTACAAGGCACACTCGCGCCGGTCGCATTTCTGGACTACAACAAAAAACAAGGAGGATTGCTGTTCTTCTATTTCCTTTTGTTCATCTTCTAAGTCCTTTACGAGCCATTTGTCTCACTCCTCGTCGAGGCTACTGGACATAATGGTCGGGTTATTGTTGCGATTATGTTGCCCTGGTCTTGTTTGTTCAAGCCCCCACTTGCCCCTTCTTCAAAAGGCATGCCGCACTTTGGACCTAACTGGACTTCCTCTTCTTTCTTCTCCATTTTTCCTAAACGGCAATATAAAGCGAGGTTTATGAGAACGGGACAGAAGGGTGGTACCCTCGCTGGTGACGCAACAATGGTTCATTTGCAGTTGAAACTTCTGAATATCTTGCCTCGCTTAATTGATTGCACTGTAAGGAGCGCAAGCTCTGTGTCCTCTGATTGTGGATGATTTGAAGGACAAAAAACTTTGGACTTGCACTTGTTCCTCTTGGTGGAACACGCTCCGGTGCATTTTGCTAAGTACCCAGCGAGCGAATTCATGGATTATTGAGTGCTATCTGTGCATGATATATTGGAGTCCATTAATAACATAGACTTCTGGCCTCATATACATGATAAATGAGCGCTATTTCTAAACAAAGAATACCTGTAATGGGCTATTATGGACCGGCAGCTCAGTTGCTTCAACCTCTTTTTTGTACACAAATATAAAAACAACCTTTTGTTCTTTTTAAGTAAAAGGCTTATTCATCTGCACGAAGATATAGTATAATAAGCACCTAAAATGACTTTCTCTACTCTTTTATATTTCTTTCCTTCTCTCTATTTTATCTTATGCTTCTGTTTCATATTTCTTCTCTTCTCTCTGTTATTTTCTCTACTTCGTCTTTCTATCTTTCTTCTCATTTATCTTTTGTTCTCTTCTCTCTAATTTTATCTTTCTCCTCCTCTCTCTACTCTTTGTCTTTTCTATACTATTTCTTCTCTTTTGTCATTCTTCTCTTCTCTCTACTTTTGTCTTCTCTTTTATCTTTCTCCTCTCTATTATCTCGTCTTTCTTCCACTATTTCTTCTCTTTTATCGTTCTCCTCTCTACTTGTGTCTCATCTTTTATCTTTCTCCTCTTCTCTCTACTCTTTATTGTCCTTCCTATACTATTTCTTCTTTTTCATTCTTCTCTTCTCTCTACTTTTGTTTTCTCTTATCTTTCTCCTCTTCTCACTACTCTCTCGTCTTTCCGCCACTATTTCTTCTCTTTTATCGTTCTCCTCTCTACTTTTGTCTTCTCTTTTATCTTTCTCCTCTTCTCTATTCTTTCTTATCCTTTCTCTACTATTTCTTCTCTTTTTTCATCCTTCTCTTCTCTCTACTTTTGTCTTCTCTTTTATCTTTCTCCTCTCTACTTTTGTCTTCTCTTGTATCTTTCTCCTCTCTACTCTCGTCTTTCCTCCACTATTTCTTCTCTTTTATCGTTCTCCTGTCTACTTGTGTCTTCTCTTCTATCTTTCTCCTCTTCTCTCTATTATTTCTTGCCTTTTCTTCACTATTTCTTCTGTATTGTCTACTATTTCTTCTGTATACCCTTTTCCTCTTTTGTCTTCTCTTTTCTTTCATTCTTCTCTTCTACCCTAGCTCTTTGTTTGTCTTCTGACTTCTGTTTGTTCTCATCTGTTTCTTTTCTCATCTCTCTCTCTCTCTCTCTCTCTCTCTCTCTCTCCACTCATGAAAAAAAAGTAAGTCACTTTCCGGACGGCGTTTGCTTCAGTTCACTTACAGTTCAATGTAAGATCGGAACCACCCGTGCACCTTCACTGGGAATCGAACCCAGGGCCCTTTGAGACACGGTGAAAACATTGCCACATATGTGTATCACATCTTAATTGCCTTGCACGAATCAAAAGGCAATTCGGATCTTGAAGAATCCCGCTCCGTTCTTACACTCCATGTCGAACAATCTTCCACCAAGTCCTGAACCGAACACCTCCGACTTGGCAAAACACGAGACGACGTTCGTTTTGTATAATTATGCAAAATGCTCGCTAGGGTATGTGTTTGTCCTACGCACACCTGCGGTTGCGACGATAAATACTCATTTGGCAGCCCTTCATGGGGGGAAGGAAGGAATGCACATGTGGCTGCGAAGCAATGGTAAAATGGATGCAGGAGTCCGGAGAGAAGGAATCAGACTCATTCATATTCATGGTCACTTGGTGAGAGAACCTACGAAAAAAAAAACGAACCGGGGAGAATTCATCTGCTGTGACACAAGTAACCTGCAGAGTAGGGGTCCCTGTGGTACACACAATTTATAGAAAATCAGCGGCTGATTTTCACTTCCAAACACGCGATGGCCAGTGTTGCCAGAAACTGACGGCAAAATTTCCCCCACTTTTCACCTAATTTTCCCCTCAACCTAAAGTTCTAAAGATACGAGGGCTGGGGCATAAGTAATGGCAACTATATTTTTTCTCAAAGTTAAACGGTGGTACTACATTATGATCCTATGTTTCGGAGAACATGGCACCCAAACTATGTTGGCACGTCACTAAAATAGACGGCCATGAAAATACTAGGCGCAATAGGATATTTGGAATTCGAAACCTTACACCGAGAACGAACAGACATTTGAAACTCGAGACTACAAAACCCAAACGGGAAAAAGCATGCCAACGAGTTGGCACCACACTTGCTGTTATATATAACACCTGGTTGTGCATAGCACCACGCCATGAAGACGTATAGGGGGTGTAGGGGTAACGCCCCCACACTTTCTTGATCCGGTCGTGAGTGGGGTTGATGTGATCAGCATCACGCCCCTGACCGCCTTTACCCCCCAGGGTTTCCCCCAGGTACCCATGTTATTCGACGCTGGATGGGCGCCGGGGCCGCTTCCGACGTTAGAAAAGTTCCCGGATTTGAACCGGCCGGGGATCGAACCCGGGACCTTTAGCATGGTAGTCAGACGCGTTACAGACTTTTATATAAAGGAAATACCTCCAAAACGGAGGTATCCCCCACCATTCACACTTTTTCTGACTTTTACACTTTTCAATTGTTACAGTTCCTCAGTTTGTTGTCATCTGGACAAACACAAATACCCGTGCCTTACCCGGGACTCGAACCCGGAACCCCTGGCGTTGTAGCGCGCTCTGCTAACCACTCCACCATGGAGGTCGACACCGACTGAGCCACCGCGGCCACTTAACATATCAAAAGTTCCAGGCGATCACCTGTACGCTAAGCCCGCCATATTGAAAAAATGGCGGACAAATTAAAGTTTTCACGAAGTGAAGGAACTGTAATTCATAAGCTGAAATTTGGTACATCAAAAGTGCGCGGCGATGTAGGGAGAACAAAGCATCTTGGATCTTAATTAGGAACTACTTCCTCCATACAACAGAATGGTGGTCATTGTTGGAAGTTAAAAGAAAGAAAAAAGAATTGACAACTCAAGACCCGCAACTTGGACACACGGAAACCACGATCTGAATTCGAAATTTTTGTCGTCTGGTCTACACGTTGTCGCAGTCAACGGTGACGTGCGGACTGGACAGGTGACTTCTATCCCACGGACCCCAAAGTAGAAAGGCCTGTTTTGCCGCTACCGAAAAAAAAGAACGCTTTTAGATAATGTTTGTAGATTCATTTGCGTGTGTGTGTGTGTGGCCTAATGACGTTAATCAAAAACGTATGCAGGATTTTAAACGACGACGGGACGAGAAATAGCAGTTTTGTCTCTTATCCTAAATGGGCAAAAATATCGTCAGAAACTTGCAAAATTAGAAACTTAATGGATGGAGTGATAACGTTGAGATGGACGAAAAGGAAGTCTGTAAGGATGGAAAAGATTGGATTGGTCTTGCCCAGGATAGGGACAGACGGAAGGCTTGTGTTGCTGCAGGCATAAACCTTTAAGAAGGCTACTTGGTTAGAACTTCATTCTAGTGGAAAAGTGAAAAGTCCTACTCACATGTCAAATGTTTGGGGAAGAAATTCTGACACTAAATTATACTTACATAAAATAGTGGTAGTACTAG
>NC_139235.1:5341402-5533702 GCF_977018435.1 Lepisma saccharinum
GGCGATCCTGACCGTCGGGTACAGTATCCTCCGTATGGACGTTCGGCTAACTCCAGATTCAAGGGCGATACGTCCGGTGCTACGTTGGGGGCTTTTGGAGAAGGATGCGAGGACAGCGACAGTGGTTGCCTCATCTGTTGAAGTTTTCGGGCGACCACTGCGTGCTTTATCGGCCACAGATCCCGTATTTCGGAATCTGCTGATGAGTTTGGCCACACCATTGTGGGAAATTGGCTCCCTATCGGGATGTAATGCATTAAACTCTGCAGCCACCACACGCGAGCTCTGATTTCCACACATGAGAATGATCTCCACACGTTCTTCGGTCGTCAGCACCATTATTCAGTCGGTGATACCTGCAAAGATAAAACAGGCCATAATTAGGAAAAGGTTCACGATAGGACAAAGCGGTTTGCGGCATTGAACTCCTGACGAAAAAACAATTGGAAATGATATGCCACATGCCTATGGTTCCATTTAAGAAACCTAAGTTGCGTTCAAGATGGCGGATTCCAAGATGGCGCCCGGGGTGGTCACATGTATCCTTGGGTTTGCCCCTTCCCCCAAACATCATATGTAGCCAAAGTGGACCTCCAACACACCAGCCTTTCTTATGACAATGCTGTCACCTGACTTTTGGCCCACCCTGTATATCAACATACTATATCAATATCATGTAAATGATATTGATATGGGAGCCATTTGGCAAGAAAAAATTAGCTTCCTGATTACTTCTATAAAAGGAAATTACGTACATTTTTCTTTATGGTAATTAGAAATTAAACTTTGTTATCTTCCTGCATGTGGTTTATCTTCTCAATTTCAAATAAAATTCTAAATTCTGTAAAAAAGATCAAGATATTAACTCATTTCCACCGCAGCAAAACATTCAGAAACAATAAAGAAAAATGTTAGAAAAATACTCATAAGTCCAGAGCCATCTATTGTTCACCATACCAAACCATATCCCAACATAGTAGCGATTTTTTTAAACCTATTTTATTTCAAATTATTCAATAATAAGTTAAAATCAGATAATATTGTAAAAACTATTCAAATTTGTTAATATAAAACTTTGTAGAAACCATGTCAACTTGTATTCGATTCTGGAAAGAAAAAATATCAATAAAGAATGAGGTGAAAAATTATCATCAGCACTACAAAAATAAGATGGCTGAAGCCTGAAATCGAAAAATTGTAAACTGTTTCTTATTTCTTTATCCCAGGTTGCGTTTGTGTTTTACCGAAGCAATGAGAAGTGTAATATTCGTATATTTCGCATCAAGTGCTTGAAAAACGTCATAATACTATACTTAAGTATCCTTCGTAGTTCCTGTAATGTACTCTCTCTTGCGAACCAGGAAAACAATCTAATGTTAGTGATAATTTGATGCTTCTACCAGTCTGACCTACCAAGAACAACACGACCCTCATTGGATAGATTGATTAGAACCATAAAAAAATCTGGATCTGTAAACACATTATCCGTACAGATTGTGAGGTACAGAGAAAAGCCAGAGAGATGACATTGAACTCTGGAGCCTATTGTCGGAGGAAATTGATTGTGAAAAAACTCTGAGGGAGAAAATTACAGCATCCTCAACTCAGGAGGTTACTTATCAAAGAAGAGGGATGAAAATTGTGATGTGATGGACACCAAGACGGAAACTACAGAAGAACCAAAAGAGAATAAAAGAAATATCAGAAGAGAAGATTTCTTATGGTGGAGTCCAAAAAAGAAACCAAAAAAACTGGACGAAAATAACTGCAAAATGCATCTCTGAGAAGCCTGATGATCAGTTATTGATAGGTAATGATCGCGGGTGGGGGCAGAGGGGGGACAATGCCCCAAACTGGCCGTAATTTCCATCTCTTCTCCGGCTGCGGTCTACGGTACGGTTCGAAATTACAACCTCATCCTCTGCTTAAGTGGGGTGAAGGGGAGTTTGGCTCGAAAACGCGAGAAAATCGGGCGGGGTTCCCCTCGGAGGGGCGTGATGGGGGATGGACCCGAAATGTCACGACTGGTCGGAAAAACGGAGAGGTTGAAGGCTATAATAAATTTCCTACGCTGCGGCGGACGAGCTGGCGAAATCAGCATACTTAGCGCCTCGGCGGACACAGCAGAAGAGAGTGAGTCTGGAAGGGTCAAGGAATATGGCCCTCCTGAGAGATTCAGGAAACAGGAAATATGGCCTTCCTAGAAGACAGGGAATATGGTCCTCCTGGAGGAGTCAGGAAATATAGTCCTCCTGGATCAGTAAGGAAACATGATCCTCCTAGAAGAGTCAAGAAATATGGTCCTCCTGGAAGGGTCAGAAAATATTACCCTTGTGGAATCAGTAAACATGTTCTGCTGGAAGGATCAGGAATATAATCCTCCTGAGGAAATATGGTCTTCCTGGAAGAATCGGGAAATAATGGTCTACTCGACGAATTATCAAATATGAACCTCTTGGAAGAGTCAGGAAATATGCTCCTCCTGGTAAGCTCAGGAAATGTTTGTTATCCTCCTAGAAGAGTGAGGAATATGGTCTTCTAGGAAGAATCAGCAAACATTGTCCTCCTGGAAGAATCTGGAAATATGATCCTCCTATACGTCAGAAAATAAGATACTTCTGGAGGAGTCAGGATATATGACCCTTACAACAGATTTGGTGGGTTAGTAACGGTCCGTTCCAGGATTCGGCCAGGGAAGCTAGGGGAATTTATGAGCCAAGAGCTCGACCTAACGTTACCTGGTCTTGTTTACCTGTTGCAGTCACCAATGATCAGATACTTAATTTCTTAATCTTGCAGATAAGGGAAACAAATAGAGATTTTTAACATATTTAATTAATGAACAACTAAACCTAGCATACTTACACGAAACGGATACACTTGTCATAAAAAGGATACACTTGTCACATGTAAACCAAAACGTATCTCCAATTTGAGACTTTGATAAAACTGGCACCTTTACCACACACAAGTGTACAACTTCATGGTACCTCACTGTCCCGGCTTCGAACTCTTATCACACGAGTCTTAACACACTTCTGTACCGCATCAGTTACTGGCGCACTCCCTATTTCAAGTCTCGTCACGCACTGTCCTTTCTTCAAAACTGTAGCTTTTGCTGGATCACGTGTCCCCCTGGCCCAATGAGATTGTCCGGCGTTGTTTTGACCAAGCTGTGGGAACAGCATCCCCTAGACGTTCTCTGGATCCTACAGTTTCTGCCACATGTTACCTAAATTAGTTCGGTGGCGATGGACCGTGTCCAGTCGAAGGGACACAGGGCTCATTTGTCACTTCTCGCATTCCTTCGTCCTGGTCCCTCCCTGGCTGGGGAGGGAAGCAACGTAGCCCACACAGAAAGAAACTTGGTTCCCAACTTTCCGAAGGAAAGTATTTTCAACATGGAGGAACATAGAATTGCTATACCCTACTAGTGGATTCAGGAAATATGGCCCTCCTGGAGGAGTCAGAATATATGACCCTCTTGGAAGAATCAGGAAATATGATCCTCCTATACGTCAGAAAATAAGATACTTTCTGAAGGAGTCAGGAGTATCCACCCTACAAGTGGATTCAGGAAATATGGCCCTCCAAGAAGAGTCAGCAAATACGGTCCTCCTAGAAAAGTTATCAAATATCGTGCTCCTGAAAGAGCCAGGAAAATGGTCCTTCCGGAAGGGTCGGGAAATAATATCCTCCAGGAAAGAAAAGGAAATGTGGTCCTCATGGAAAAGTCGGGAAATATGGCCCTCCTAAAATGTCGAAACAGGCCCGTAGCTAGAATTGATCTCTAGGGGGGGCTCACGGTTTATCAGGGGGGGCTCACGGTTCATCAGGTGACTTTTTAAAAAAAGTTTCACATTAAATAAAGGTAAGCTATTTTGTGTGTGTTAAGGGGGTCATTAAAGAAATAGAAATATAATACAAATAATACCCTCTTTTTCAATATCTTCTAAATCACGCTCATCTCTCGAAGTGTTAATTGAATGCTACTGACCTCATTCCTTACTAAACACTTCATACACTTTTGATTACACAAATATTTGTATCCCATATGAAAAATGCATGTTACTTCTCTCTTCATAAACTTTTGTCTTCTCGTTTAATATCTAAGAAACTAAAAGTTAAAATATACAAAACAGTAATTTTGCCTGTAGTATTATATGGATGTGAAACTTGGTCCCTTACATTAAAAGAGGAACATAAATTGAGAGCATTTGAAAATAAGATCCTTAGGAAAATCTTTGGACCTAAAAGGGATGAGAAGACAGGTGAGTGGAGAAGGTTACATAATTTAGAACTACATAATTTGTATTCATGTCCAGATATTATTAGAATAATTAAATCAAGAAGACTTAGGTGGGCAGGCCATGTGGAACGAATGGGAGAGAAAAGAAGAGTTTACAGGATTCTTGTTGGGAAACCTGATGGTAAGAGACCTGTAGGAAGGCCAAGACGAGGATGGAGGGACAACGTTGAGATGGACCTAAGGGAAATCAGTAGGGATGGAAAAGAGTATATAGATCTTGCTCAAGATAGGGAGAGATGGAAGGCCTGTGTTGCTGCAGCCATGAACCTTCGGGTTTAAGAAGGCTAGAGAGTTAATTAGTTAGCATATGAAAAATGCACAATATTCAATAATAGTGACTACAGTACATACCTCTGCCTTAAAAAACTTGGAGTCGGCGATTCTTCATGTTGTTAAACCTGTGAAGCAGGCTCGACATATCTATGTTCGATGCTCGTTTCTTCTCAAATGCCAGAAAAACAAGATTTGCGAGGCGCTTGCTGCACATTGACAGTCTCTGAGGGCTATTGATGCGGGTTAACACAGAGAAAGTGGATTCACACAACGCTGTACTGCATGCAAAAGTTCTTATGCCAGCAAGTAGAGCATAAGTGTCTTCGTAGGCCATTCTAGTTTTGTATAGTTCTTTAAAAGTATCAGGGGAATCCAGTTTCTTGAGATATGCATTGGCAACAGTTAGTTCCTCTTTTGACGGAATGGTGATTCCAAAGGCTGATAAATATTCAATGTTGCTAAATTGAAGGGACTCAGCCGATGATATAGCCTCCAATAAGTCGTCGTTATTGGTAAAACGTCTATTTATTTCTGTTAGCACAAGATCTAAACATTCGTAGAATATTTGTGTGAGAGATGTGAGCTTTTCCTCTCCTAGGACGTCAGTGATAACGAAGTCTTGCAACTGTGTATTTCGTTTTCTCTTTCTTGTGGGGTGCTCAACAATCTCGTCATGAATTCCATCCTCTTCTAGCAGTACATTACTTTCTTGCAGAATGCCTTCCTGACGCATGCTCCTTAATGTTTCTGTGGCAGCTTCAATCATCTTTCTACCAGCATCCAAATGAACATTACGTGCTTGAAGCATTTTATCAACTGGGCTTAATATTTCAAGGATCTTTTTCATGAACACTAAGCAAAACCGAAACTCAGGTTTGCTAATGACTACAAGCAAACCAACACTTGCTGCTACGTCATCCCCGTTAAAATTTCCATTTTTCACCAACTGCAAAACATGAATTATTTCTCTGTAGTTTTCAAATATTGTTCTCGTCATTTTTAAATGTCCTGACCAACGTTGTTCTAAAAGTCGCGAAAGACTTCTCCCCTCGTATAAAATGGCAACTTTTCCCTTTTTTAGAAAGTTGTGCAACATGGAACTCTGTTCGAAAAAGTGTTTAATTGGAGAAATTTCATCCACACATTTAACAATTACCAGATGTAACCGATGGTTAAAGCAATGAACGTAAGGAATTAGACGCCCAAGCCGTTGCTGGATTAAAGCTTGCACACCCCCTTTCTTCCCACTCATAACTGAAGCCCCGTCAAAACACTGGCTGAGCAATTTCGCACTATCCAAACCATATTTCTGAAAAATATTTAGTGTTAGATCTGCAAAAGACTCTGCATCAAAAGCTGACAGTGTTTCTATGCACAGAATTGATTCCATGACTGTCCCATTCTTTACATAGCGGATTCCTATGGCTACGTTTTCTCTGTTGTTTTTATCTCGGGTACCATCTTCAAGCAAAGTATACAAAGGAACATCTGCACTGTTAATGTCACTAACAATGTTTTCACGTACGATGTCAAAAGTAAGATGCGTTTTTAGGCACCTGCTTAAAACAGTCTGCCAGTTTCTCATCTTTTCGAAGCGTGAACTCGAAAAGATTTCGAAACAGGCTTTGTTCCTCATGTTCTTCTAAGTGGTACGTTCCCCTAAGAGGCAATTCGTTTATTGCAAGGAACTGAATAACTTCAGCAATGCTCTTGATATAATATTGATTCTTTTCAAGAACATTCTGATTGACTAGTGTAGAAATAGATTTTCCCACCAACGAACGGTTTTGCTTTTCTGCCCACCTTGACATTGCTTCTATGTGTGTAAGTGTCGCATCATGTTTCACTAGCCCTGCTTTGGTTTTATCGAGAGCTGCCTTCCAGTTCTTAAAACCTTTAGATGTAAAGGCCACTTCTTTGCATCCGAAAGGCCGATATTGTCTACAAGCATAGCAGAATGCTGCATCTAAAAATTGCGAATACTCTAACCATTTGAACCTTTTAAACCAGTCACTTTGAAAACACCGTCCATCAGCATTTCGGGGGTAATGTTTGAGTTTTAGCTGCTTAATTTCCTCACCTGGTTTGGAAATGTCCTTTACTTCTGTAGGCAAGAAATCCTCTTCTTGATTGGAGGCAGCCGTAGATGGGGAAAGAGTAGGTACGGTGGTCGCCGTGGTCAAAGATTCAGACGTTTTTTTACGAATTATAAATTTATCCATGGTGCTGGGGAATCGTTAAAATATCACAACACTACACACCAAGGACGAAACATGGTTATATTATTCGTCACTAAAACCACTCAGTTTTACGAAGATACGAAACACAATAACACCCGCGCAAACGCGAAACCTTCTTTACACGAATGAAGAACTCAACAAAGTGTCTTTGTGAATGTTTTTCCCCGACAGGGCATGGGCAAGACCTTATATTCCACCCCCGACCGGGCAATAAAACTTCCCTTCGCAAAACTTGGGAGCCGATGACCTTTGATGCAGATGGAAAGGACCTGCTACAAGGGAAAGCCGAAAGAGGGGGAGCGAAGGTGCATAGATCCCCTGTGGAAGAAATTTGGAGAACCTTCTAAATACTTCCCGTTACTTAAACTTCGGTTTATAAACAAGAAGAACAAATGTGATAGCTGCTCTTCATGTACTGTGAATTTATCCTTCTATCAAGTTATGAGCAAATAATATCCACACTCTACATTTTCACTTGTCACGGCAAACAAATTATGCAATAGTTTTACCTAATACCAGGGGGCTGACGACAACGCCAGGGGGGGGGGGGCTGACGACAATGCCAGGGGGGCTCAGCCCCCCCCCTGGCCCCTGCCTAGCTACGGGCCTGTGTCGAAATATGTCCCTCCTGGAAAACAGGAAACATGACCCTCCTGGGAATCAGGAAATACGTTTCTCCTGAAAAAATCCGAATTTTCCTTAAGTTGTTTCTCATTAGACGCAGATGTGAACAGAACCTTGGAGTAAGGCAGGATCCTCTTCGAACTATACACTTTCTGCGAGAGGCTTATAAATTGAAAATATAGACAATTTCCATTTCTCCTAAGAATTCTACGATTATTAGTATTCTACTTATTACATACACACTCGCCAACACCCCCCCCCCAAACACACAAACATATATGCACGCCCGAACACACACACACAAACACGAATAATTTCTCAACTTTTTTGAAGACTTGTTTCGCTCTGTTCGGAAAATATATTTCGCCACGCAGCCAATGCATTGCAGATTCATTGTTCTCACTCAGTGGCGGCGATTAAGGGCGGCGAGGGGGTTTTTGCCCCCACACTATGCTAAACCCTACCAGGCAAAGGGAAATATACTGTCTTTGTCACCCCGGTTTTGACACCTTGCCCGGCCCCCCTACCCGGTTTTGGAACCCAATCGCCGCCACTGTTGTCACTGATATTGTTTGATGGCAGCATGACGTTACGGACGTGGGATCAGATTTATTTAGTTTATTTTACTTCGCTATTCTGCCGCTGTTGAAGATGGAGGAATAGCTACTCGTAAAGAACATCCATGCACAGACCAAGGGGTGCTAAGGGGGTGCGGAAAGAAATTTAGGGGGTGCGATGATGAAAATAAAGAAAACGTGAGACATCCTTTAGTCACTATTTCAAATACCAATCAATTTTAAGTTTTTATTTGAAAATATGCCAAAAAACTTAAAACTACGCGACGTGCACCATTTTTGCTTACTCTGACCACAACAAGCACATGTACAGGAAAGTAAATGCAGATTTTCTTTCAATTTAGGATCAAAGGCTTGCCTGTTGTATAAATAATAGCGGTCTCACTTCAATAACTAACACTGGACGCTCAATATGACGACATGGTTTTAATAAGTCATGAAATAAGATGACGCTGCATGAGTTGATAAGTGTTTCGAACCCGAGACCCCTGGCGCCGAAGTGAGGTATGCAGTGATAACCACTCCGTTACGGAGGTGGGCAGAATACGGGGCTCGCAGAGGCGCCGACAGGATGAGACCCTGTAGCCATGGACGTCGCAGAATTTTTTTCCAAGCAGGGGCAATAGCGGCAGGGTAGACAAACCAGGCATGTATTCCACCACAATATTCATGAAGTTTGAAGCCCTTCTAATAAATTAACATAAATTCCTGGGTAGCACTTTCATATAGGTGTGACGACCCCCTCCCCTCTCTCTCTCTCTTCCCCATCCTTCCTTTCTCTTCTCCTTCTCCATCCTTCCCTTACCACCACCTCCCCCCACTCCCCCCTTCTCTCTCTCTCTCTCTCTTGGAGAGAGAGAGAGAGAGAGAGGGGGGTGGCAAAGAGAGGTGTCTTCCCTCTTCTTTCTTTTCTCTCTTTCCTTATTTCTCTCTTTCCAGAGAGAGAGAGAGAGAGATAGAGAAAAGAGAGAGAGAGAGAGGGAGAGAGAGAGAGTGAGAGAGAGAGAGATAGATAGATAGATTTTTCTCTCTCTCTCTCTCTCTCTCTTGTGGGGGAATGGAGAGGAGGATGCTCTCTCTCTCTCTCTCTCTCTCTCTCTCTCTCTCTCTCTCTCTCTCTCTCTCTCTCTCCTCCCGATATAGAAGGAGAAAGAGGAAAGAAGAGAGAGAGAGAGACAGAGAGAACACCTCTCTCTCTTTCTCTCTCTCTCTCTCTCTCTCTCTTGGGGGGCATGAGGTGGGGAGGCGCCCCTCTCTCTACTTTGGAGGGAAAGTAAGGGAAGACCATGCTTCTCTCTCTCTCTCTCTTCTCTTCCTATAAGAGAGAGAGAGAGAGAGAGAGAGAGAGAGAGACAGAGAGACAGAGAGAGGGGGAGGAGAGAATAGGAGAGAGAGAGAGAGAGAGAGAGAGAGCTCCTTTTCCCCTCTTTCTCTTTCCTTCCCCCCTCTCTCTCTCCCTCTCTGGAGAAAGAAGGAGAAAAAGAGAGAGATGATTTCTTACTTTTTACTGGAGAAAGTACTTACGCAAATCATTTTCTGTAGCGTTGTGGAAGTTCGTGAATGTAGTTTTGATCAATTTTAATGCGAATGCATGTTGTTTTCTGCGAAAATGTCTGTCCGACACGCTGTTGCTGCTAGAGTCCAGCGCAGTTAATTCTGCCGTGCGATGCGCGAAACAACTAAAGAAGCAGTGTTGCTAATGGAGCAGATAGAAAAATCGCTGCAGTGCGCCGATGCACAGCTGTTACGTACAACAATAAAATTAGAGAATTCAGGTCTATCTAACGTTGAGTTTTAAACGTCATGCATTATACCAGGACTAGGATTAATATGTATTAACAAGTGGCTTTGTATGTAGCTACATACATATGGACTAAAAATTCGCAAAATATGAACTAACACATAAGTAAAATTACCAAAAATGCTGCAAAGAAGACTTCTTCATACGATTCCTTATTTGAGTGATTTCAAACAAAATAAAAAATATATATATATTATTTTTCATTGCATTAATGCACTGGTGGCGTTCTAACTTTTCACTCCCAAAACCCGTATACACTGGTATGGAACTGCAACGGCAGATAATAACATGCCAACGTGTTAAACCGCTACAACTGCACCATAACACTCCTCCTCAAACAGTATTATTATTTCCTCTCTCAGATCTGCGACAGTCGGTTGCCTTTATTGTACATTTACAAAGGATGCCGGCTTCGACAACAATAACAAGTACATATACTGCCACTAGACGATAAGCTGCGCGGCTTTTTCTTTTGTTATGAACCAGGGCCGGCGCTAGTCATTTTGCCTCCCTGGGAGGTGGCGGCAGATGCCGCTCTATTTCGACCCCCCCCCCCCCCGGTCATTACGCAGCAACGGAAAATTGAAAATCAATATATTCCTAACTAAAACATCAAAATATAAAATAAATAATGTGACTTCTTATGCTATTTCAATACTATTCAGCGCAAAAGAATATCTCGCCCGATCACAGTTTTCAATAGGCTTATTTTTTTCTTCTCTTCAAATTTTGCCGCTCGGTTCGCCCTCCCCTTCCGCCGGCCCTGCTATGAACTTGGTCACCCATCAAAGCATGGCAATTTTAACACAGAAAACAATATGTATCGCATTAAGCAGCAAAAATGACAGCCTCCTCTATGCAATTTCTACAAGAACACCTGCCGGAGCCAGAGTTGAATTGCTTAGAATTTCCCGAGCTTGGCTATGCAAGGTTTTTGATTTCAACTTCGACAGAACTGGAGGCATTATGGAATTTAACGTTCATTAGCAAACACACACTTTTACATACACACACGCAATACGCGCACACAACGTCAAACCGGTCAACTACTTAGTATAAAATAAAAATATGGTGCTTCCAATCCAACAAAACTCACCGCCACTTTACCTGCTTTCCCCTTCCGTGACAGAAATAGTGCTTCATTATTACAGTTGGCAACACTAGTTACTAGCTAGCCAATGAACATGCACTGCATAAAAGAAGCAACGACTACGCCGTGCTATATTGCCACATTGCCGTCCCTGCTGACCGGTGGGAACCGCGAGCTGGAGCGCTGTTCAATTGTTTTCAATGAAGTTTGCGCGAGTGTGTCCAGGAATGGAATGACAATATGGCAACAATAGCGAAGGTTTTCGAGCAGGGTAGAACACGTGATGCTAAGAGAGAGGGAGACGAAACGAAAATTCGTTTCTACGCAACGGCAAATTTACGTGTGTGGCACTCTACCGCCATTTGCTTTCTGCACGAGAGCACAATGTTCCGGGTGTTAGATGACGTAAACCCCGTAGTGAGTGTTTCAAACCTCGCCGTGTTTTCACTATAACATGACGTGTCGAGTAATTTTTTTAAAAAATTTTAAACTATGCTTGCATAACCTAACCTTACGGGAAACGGTTTGTGAGGCTAACGTCAATGGTTTGCGAGGTATTAGCATAATTTCAAATCCGGGCACGAAAGTAGGTATTTTTCGGTGAACAAGGTTGCAACACTGCATAAATCGACAAAACACTCGCACAACGCGCGATGAACCAGTACGCTATCGCCATAATGTGTGTACAGAATCGAAATAAGGAATAACAGTAAGTACTCCTAAATGTAAGAAATATACATTATTTTCGTTAGAAATTCATTATTTCACCTAAAGAAATGTTCCGCAATGCAGAATAGTACGTTATCAATGTAAAGAAGTGCGAAATAAATGATTTAGAGGTGTCACACCTATATGAAAGTGGTATCAATTACTGTATCTGAAATGAAATTTTGTTGTGTAAAATATATAATTTTTTGTTAACATTCATTTTCGAAGGGGGGCGTGGCCGCCCCTGCCTCTTCTTCCAGACACCCATGCATGTAACGATGAGTTAGTTATATATGTACATTTGAAAATGGAAGTTACGTCGGACCTCAGTAGATGGCGTTGCTGCTGCTCAGTAGCGTACGCAGGATTTCATCAAGGGGGGTGTTATTTCGAAAACTTTCTACAAATTCACATTACCATTGTTTTATTATACTTTAATTAATAATAATAATTAATTAATTAATATTTCTTATAATTAATTAATTAGTTTAATTACTACTAATGCAGCTGCTATTTGTGAAAGAAATAGAATAAAATTACATTTCTTTTGTCTCTTTGTTACAAATTAATTGTCTAGTCAACGGTTATTTGTATATGATAAGTGAGACATTTTAAGTGTGAAGAAAATCCATAAAAACAAGCAAATATATTAAATTTATTGAAATAATCGAAATATGAAACTCATTCAAGGAGCCGCGCTGGTCTAGTCAGACAACTTCGTGGGATATCCGGGTTCGATTCCCGGAATTGGTTGGAATTTATCCAGGCTTGCCTCCGCACCCAGCCTCACATCAATGGGTATCGGAGAGCAACCCTGGGGGATGAAGGCTGCCGGAGCATGGTGCTGATCACATCACCTGCAAAATAGTACTAGATCGATAATCTTTGGTGCCCACCACACCACTAGCCTACGTGTGCCTTCATGGCACGGTGCTATATGCACGGGGGAATTTACATTACCTTTACCTATGGAACTCGCCCAGGATGATGATGAAGCGCGAGAATACATGCCGCTAAATTCCACTGAGAGTATGTTTTCGTTGAAAAGTAAGTTTATAGACATTCCAACACATTTATCACTTCTAGGTGATTCACAAAGGGATGTAGACTCAGCATCACTTTAGAGTTCACAAGGGAATGTGAAATCAGTACCGGGAAGAACGTTTGCAATAAGGTTGGCACACTGCGACGAAGCAAGGAATTTTCACAATTCTCGCGAGAGTCACTGCGCGACTTTTTGCAAAAAAAAATAATTGCAAAATTGAACTTTGCGGCCGCTTAGATTGTGTTTGGAATGTTGTGTTTTTCTTCATGCTGCATGGGAATAATAATTCAATTATTATTATTATTATTATTATTATTATTACTGTCGCAGATCTTTGACTGTGATAAATTAGCCATTTTTAATTTTTTCTGCAGCATTTTCCATAATATTTCAAAAGCTCAAGGGGGGGGTTTAAACCCGGTAACCCCCCCCCCTTGCGTACGCCACTGCGCTGCTCATGTAGAGTCATAATCGGAAGGAATAAGTTGTCTTTTTTAATTTTCTTGCTTTTTATGAAGTCAAAGCTTACTCTTTTTATTTATTACACTGTATCAATGTTTTAAATTCTAAACCAACCAATATCCTGTTTGTAAATGTTAATACGGTAGATTCGGCATATGCACTGCCGGAAAAAAACATTGGAAGTACGTTGTTGATGCATGACAGCGCAGTGATATACTGATTGTTTGTTTCACAATATTGTGAAGTAGTGCGATTTTGTTTCTTTTCTACTCAGGAGTGCCCATCCCCCCCCCCCCCCCCAGGCCAATGGCGCAATACCCCCCAACTCATGTGGTAATCCACATGAAGTATTTAATTATGATAGCGTGTCTATTGAACGTAACGTTTTTTCTAAGCTTTATTGAACACGATACTTGATCTGCCCTTCCTCCTTCGAGGTTTGCTAGTCCGTGGATGCATTACCCCTGAAAATATTTTGGGTGAATACGTAATGATTCTTTTTATTTGAATACAATAGCCTGTTAAACTGTCCATATTTTTTAATGGTTCGAATTTTCAAAATAACGGAAAGCTAGCAATCTCAAATGTCATAATTATATAAATATGTATTTAAACAGTGTTTGTGTTTGGAGAACAAAGTAAATATGCGATATCGCCCGGACGGATTTCTTCAAATTTACAGGAGAAAGTACTTACTGAAATGAGTTTCTTTAGCATTCTGGACGTTCTTGGAGGTATTTTCTTTCACGGAAAGTAAAAACTTCGTAGTTTAATGCTGCCGAACAAGAATTAATCACTTTTTACGTAAGAAATTGGCATTCCTGCCACATTATGCCGTTGTTTCCATTGTGTGCGTGCAGATGGCGAGAGCGTTGAAAGTCACGCAATCTCTGTAGTGTTTCCAAACGTGCCTTCCTTTTACGAAAATTTCTATTTTCGCCGCTCTTTCTTTTTTCGATGAATTTAGGGGTGAAATGAGTGCTAATGGAACCTAACCTAACAGGCCTAACCTAACCTTGTGCGAATGGTTTGTGGGGCTATCCATGGATGGATTTTGGGGTTAACGTCAATGGTTTGTGGGGCTACTCGTGGATGGTTTTTGGGGCTAACGTGCATTGTTTGTGGAGGTAAACATGAAAAAAAAATCGAAGTAGTGCGTAATTTTCCGTCATGAAGGTTTGAAACACTGCTTGCGCACTGAAAATCGACAAGACACAAGCTGGCGCGTCATGACGCGCGATGATCCATTACGAGTGCACGCCATATTGTCTATTACAGGAGCGGAACAAGTAAGACAAATAATCAATGGTAATATGAAAAATTTACAGTATTTTATGGAAAAAGGCATAACTTCACCTTAAAGAATGTTCCGCAAGGCAAAATAGGTAAGTACCAGTGGTAAAATTAAGGAAATAAATGAGTGAAAGGTGTCCGGGCGTTATCGCATATTTACCGAGAATAAGATTTTAATAACCCACAATTTGGGTATTTAACCTAAAGTCTTTACACAACTTAAGATCGAAAATTACAGAACCCTAGCTAGAAATTCCTAAGGCCGGGACGAGAATATAATAAGGTGCCTCCATCAAAGAATTCACCCCTCTGCGTGGGGTAACTGCAATTTTTTTTTAGTAATCCATAGCAATAATTACATGGATTTCATCTTCAGTGCAAATTTCACTTCCTGAAGCAAAATTACCCTGAAACAATAAGTTAGAAATGCGAATTTGACACTATTTATTTTCCTGTTTTATCGAGTAATGTGCAAGGCGTTTACTATGAAGTACTCAGTTAGTACAACTATTGCAGCATAGCCTACAAAAAGTAAAAAAAAAAAAAAAAAGTGTTCCCCTGTGCATAGCACCACGCCATGAAGGCGTATAGAGGGTGTGGGGGTAACGCCCCACACTTTCTTGATCCGGTCGTGAGTGGGGGTGATGTGATCAGCATCACGCCCCTGACCGCCTTTACCCCCCAGGGTTTCCCCCAGATACCCATGTTATTCGACGCTGGGTGGGCGCCGGGGCCGCTTCCACCGTTAGAAAACTTCCCGGATTTGAACCGGCCGGGGATCGAGTTACCGACTGAGCCACCGCGGCCACAGGGAATCAATAATACAATAATATTGCTAAAATATAACCATATCATCAAAATGACTCACCTGCTTTAAATGAAGCAGTGTACCGACACTAAACATTATATTTTAAGAAATTATATTATTAATAAATATCGAGAATATTGTTTGTCTTGTAATGCAGGTACAGTATAATTCTTCACAATCGTGTCATGAAAATGCCAGACACGCATTTTTGTAACGCGATATTGCGATCGAAGCGAGCAAGAAAATTTTTATATCCATTTCTTTGCAGTCTTGTAAGAGCATTAATTTAATAGGACTTCAATACTTTCATAGGATCCTCGATATTTACTCTTTTCCATTTACTTTTTTCCCATGTTCGGCGATTTGTAATCAAGGGTTCGATACCCGGTGCAGTCACAAGTGGTTCGGATCCCACTTAAAACTGTAGGTCCAGTCCCGATTAGCCATACTATGCATCAAGTTGACTTAAAACACCAACTCAACTCAACTCAACTCATGTTCGGCGCCGAAACGTGCGCATACCATATCGATAAATATAGTTCCCAAATATAATGTTGAAACCCTAAAGAATTGCCTTGACAATCTAAGATTTTACACTTTATTAAGAGCTCCATGTCTCCTCCCCTCAAATTTAATATTCAATTCTCCAACCAAAATGTTGGACTTACTGTTTATGTTGAAGAATACCTAGATATTACCCCCTCCAAAAGGAAAAAATCTCCGTCCACAAACCACATTTTCCGCTACAATATCAGACGTAATATTACTACACAAGGGTTGGATATCCCCCCCCCCCCAAATTTAATGCTCAGCCCCCCTAACTAAAATTCCCATGATAATCTAAGATTTAACACTGATATTCAATAGTCGGATATTGCCCCCCTCCCCCAACGTGTAATCCTCAATCCCCAACCAGAATCCACGTCTCGATTTTAAGACCCAATGTGTAAGAGTTCGATATCCCCCCCCCCCCGCTTCCCTAATAATAATATTACCCGTTACAATTTCCTTGGCAGTCTATAATTTGGCATTTATGTAACAGCAATGGATAGTTAATAACGTAATTCAACTTGAGCCAAATGCTGTACTGTTTCAAATCAAATTTCCATTATAAAAGATCGTCCCTCCAAAAAGAAGTTGCTTCGACATAACGAGAGTCCACAAACCCACCTGCAGGCATCGCTATCTCAAAATACTTCATTTTCTTCATCTAATGGATTAAATATTGTGTACGTAAGGTGTTTACATTTATTTTGGAAAAATATATAAATGTTGAATGTTATATTACAATAAGGAAACCCCCTCAAATTTCGATGGCGCAGTCTGCACCATAATACCCCTGTTTCTACTAACAAATTCGACATGAAATGAAGTTTATCTTGTTATGGAACTTATAAACACTAATAAGAGAGTGAAAAAAATACATAAATCTTGCAAAAAATATATAAATATGCTGACCAAGGCAGTAATTTATTTTATTAAAAACATAAACTAAACGTAACGTTTCAACCTTCTAGCAAGGTCTTCATCAGACTCTGTATCAAGTACAAAAGTTTTGTACTTGATACAGAGTCTGATGAAGACCTTGCTAGAAGGTTGAAACGTTACGTTTAGTTTATGTTTTTAATAAAATAAATTACTGCCTTGGTCAGCATATTTATATTTTTTCATAATAATGGAAACAAGGCTTAATGGTGTTATAAATCTTGCACGGTAAAGAATTGTTTTGGTTCTTTTGAGAGAAGACAGCGAGCGGAGGAGGGGAAGCTGTGAGATAAGAAGGCATAAAAAAGAATTGATGCTTTAAGCTTGAAATTGCGTTGGAACATTCTACCGGTCTGCATCCAGAAAGTTACCAAAAGAACGTTTGGATATATGCTGTGATTAATGCAACGTGGTTTCGAAGCAACCAGGCTGTGAAATAATACACAGACAAGTTTGAAACCAGCTGATCGTGCCGTGTTTGGGATCTTGTTTGAGAAGGTAAGAGATTCGTTCACATTTTTCCTGCATTAGTACAAAGACGACTTTATTCAACAATATCGAAGGTAAATGCTGTCGGAAGAAATATTGAACCGCGTGATTTAAACTGCAACTGTTTTCAGCAAGATATTGTTTTCTCATGCTAATAAAGCATGCATATTTATAATGTCAAATGAGCAAATAAAGTGTTTCCAAATTTAATGAAGGGAATGCAAAGACCAGTGGCGAAGGAACGTTTTACATTGGGGGGGGGGGGGGGGTCGGGCGGGATACAAAAACCGACAAACATTTTTTTTTTTATTCTACACAAAATTTTTGCTATTTTTGCCTACAAAAATTGGATTTTAAGTCGATAGAAATTTATGTGTGGTTACAGTTCACATATTAAATTTGCCTCTCGTAAGCGCTTCACCCCATCAGTACATATATTTTCTCCCTTTGAGCCTAATAAACACAATTGAATGATTACGAGAATAATGTACTTTAACCAAAATTGAATCTGATATCTACAAATTACTTATGTACATTATTCTATTAATTACTTCTTTAAAGTGATTTTAAATCATCATTTCTTTTAATTCACCTTATTTAAATTTTGATTTAAACAGAGATTTAAATCAGCCTGATTAAATCTATCCACAAACACGAAATAAAAACGTCAGAGGCGGCTGAAGGGCCTGGCGACTACCCGCGGTGCCGTGCTAGGGAGGCGCCAAAATTTCCCGTCCAGAAAATTTCCTGACTTGGTAGAGAATTGCGAAATTTTTCAGTCCCCAGCATCGGGATTATAAAAATTTCCCTTCCAAATACCATCCGGACCATTTTTTTTTTTTTTTAGAAACGCCTATTGTCACGGCAATCAAGAGGTTTCTAATTCCTGTAGTGAATACGTTTTCTCATTCTCGTGTTCTACATGGCAGTAATTACTGTACCTTACAGGCTGAAGTTACAGAAAACGGTATGATTTAACGCTATGGGGAGTTCATTCGATTACTTTCAACTTCGAAATACTCACTAACTTTGGCTTCCTAATGATGAATCTCAAGTTGAAATTTGGCGCTGGCGTATAGAAATTGCGAAATTATGTGCAATTATTAACGGTATGATTGTCGATACACTATTATGGTAGTCATATTTGATGATGTGAACAATTGAAGATCGGTATTAGTTACGCTGTCTACAGCGTTGCGACATTGTTAATTTGTCACTTGGAGATCATTGATCGTGGAAGAATGGAGGAGGGAAGGAGTGAAAAGATCATTAATGTGGTGCAATTATTTACAGTGACGATGAGGATATGGAGGGAGAAGAGGTTGTGGAATGAGGCTTCGAATAGAGTTAAGTTTGGCAACGGTGCGGTTCCTAGAGTGTTGTGCCGAAAGTTATACCAGTTGCATGGAGCGTTCATTTGTATGTGAGAAAATGGCGTGTTGCATAATGTCGTCGATTGTATGATTGTTGAACGAATCATTGACGGTAAGGATAAGTTACGTTAATTTTCAATAACGGAAATATCTCCAATTTGTTTCAAATTCGGTATACTTTTTAATTTTGGTCTTGTAATCATGAATGTGCAGTTGCAATTTGGCGCTCATTTGGGAGCATGTGACTCCGGCCAATTTCTAACATGCTCTTAAAAAGGGACTCTATAGTGAAAGCCGGGTAGCCGGAGCGTAGCGTAGCGGAGGCGGGGTCGCGGCAGCGGTAGGGGGTGGTAGGTCAATTACCCCAGGGGCGGACTCAAAAATTTAACTTTAAACGGCTATACATTCGTAAATACTTCTTTCCGCGCTCCAGATTGTTGTTCAGGGGTGTAGCTATATATCGTTTTTTAGGTATTTGAAACAGAAAATTTTCTTATAAATAATGAGCAATTGTGCCGATCGAATTTCTGCCACTTAATTTCGGTTATTTTGCAATTTGTACTCGTGACCGCCAAATTGTAACTGCAGATTCGTGATTAGGAGGGCAATATTAGTGAGTATGTCGAATTTGAAAGAAATTGGAGAAACTCCCGGTGTTGTAAAATCGCTTCCAGAAAACAATATAATTTGTAATAAAATGTAGCTACAATTTCACAATTCAAATTACGTAAACTTTTCTCAGAAGGGGGGGGGACAAGCGCCCCCCTGGCCCCCACCTTGCGGGCGCCCTTGTACTTAAACATTAATAATGATAATATCTGAATGCTTGACCTACCTGCCAAATACGGATAACAGAAACCTAGCACTCCATTCGACTGAAGATTCACCATGTCTTGTCACATTCACACAACCACCTGCTAATCTCGGCCTCGAACAAACTTGAACAGCTACTCTTCCTTGATGTTACGTAGTTTAAAGAAGGGGAGGGGGACTTGAGCAGTAGCTACAGTTTAGACAGAAGAAAAGCGTTGTCTGTTCTACGTTTTGAGAACGAAATCGGGAGTAAAGCCAGTGCTTTTAGTAGCCACAAGGGTGGTATCCAAGGAGCAGAAGTGAAAATTCAACTTCGTTGCGAGAATGCTACAATCTGGACGCCACGTGTTAACTTATCAACGAATAGTAGATAAAGTAGTCAGATTTTCAAAACAACAAAACTTGATCCGGAAAAAAGGTTCCTGGACCGTATTTAAATTGATCTGGTAAAAAGGTACCTGGACCGAATTCAAATACTTTACAGATAAAAAGGTTTTTTACGGTCCAGAACCCATTTACGCTTGCTGAATGTTTCTCCTGGACCTGAATTAAATGTACCAGGTGGTTATAATTAAAGTGACGGTGTTCAGAGTGGTACAGCACGGGCTGTAGTGAGAGTAGCAGTCTGAAACTTCGTAGATATGCTAATGAAGCAATGCGCTCGCGAATTATGCAAAAAAAAAAAAAGTTCCAATTCTCGCCACCAGGGTAAAAAATGGCGCTGTAAGCAGTCAAAACGTGGAATTTTCCGTAACTCTGACGTCAAAGTCTGTGACATTGCCTAACCATTGTGTGAGCTCCCTGGTTGTGGTTGGTGACACTTGTTGCTTTTTCCTTTAGTAATGTTCATGTAATTCGAATAGTGAAATTGTAGCGATATTTTATTACAAAGAGTATTGTTTTCTGCGATTTATAGTGTTTTTCCTGTAACTATACCAAGTTTTGACTGCTTACAGCACCATTTTTTACCCTGGTGGCGAGAATTGGAACTTTTTTTTTTTTTTGCATAATTCGCGAGCGCATTGCTTCATTAGCATATCTACGAAGTTTCAGACTGCTACTCTCATTACAGCCCGTGCTGTACCACTCTGAACACCGTCACTTTAATTATAACCACCTGGTATTTAAAATTCCTGGACCTTTAACAACCATGGCGATATGCAATTTACTCCAACCAAGCAGTTCATTAGAATTAGAAGTCATTCATTGATATGTTATGGATCTTCTTCAACACAAGCGTTATTGTCACTTCTCCACAAATCATTCGTGTACGAAAACACTCGTTCAGTGAGGACATTAGCCAAGCAAACAGAGAGGAAACTCAATATTTTAAGCAAATTGGAGTGTCGCACATTGTCGACATTGAAATGTCTATGCAACAATGCCACAGTAATAATAGCCGGCCCGCGTGGCGGAGTGGTTAGCACATCGCTCTACGACGTCAGGGATCCTGGGTTCGAATCCTGGCCTGGACATGGATGTTTGTGAGTGTCCATTCATAAATTTCATCATATCACTCATCCCCATCTTCGCAAATTAGCCAAAAGTGGCACAAAAAGCGAAGTACAATAAAGCAAATCAATCAATCATAGTAACAGTAGATTGATTGATTGATTTCTTGTTTTAAATCCACGTTATGCTAATCGGGACTGGACCTACAGTTCAAAGTGGGAACCGAACCACTGTACCATGTGCCTCCACCTGGTATCGAACCCAGGACCCCTTGATTACAAGGCGACGACGTTACCACTACGCCATCGGGGAGGCCTAGTAATAGTAGATCATGTGTATTGGTGCAGTAATTCCTTGTGGATAAGTCATTGTCCCAAAAAAGGGACATTTTGTCGTCCCGTATTACATTGAAAAAATCGGGACAGATACTTAAAAAAATTGACTGTCCCTACATAGTGGGAAGCGCTGGAAATAAATAATTTGCATTTCTATTTTTCTTATTTTGCATCGCTATGTGTTTGTGTTCGTCTTGTGTAGTAATTGTGCTGTCTAATATGTTTGTGTTTGTCTTGTGTAGAAGTTCCTCCATTCATATTGGGGGTTAGGCGTAGAGCTGACAACTCTGCACTGTAAAAAGATATGTCAAGAAACAGAAATATAAGGCCATGGATGTTCCCAAGGTGAAATATTCCGGAGGTAAAATAGTCCCCCGTTCGGATCTCCGGGTGGGGACTACTTTGGGAGGTCCCTGGACTAAGGATAAAATCTACGTTAGGAATAAGGATATTAAATTAGGCACCTGGAATGTTCTGAGCCTTTACCGGCCTGGGGCATTTCAGTGTACAGTTAATGAGATAGGGAAGTATAAATTAGATGTAGTAGCTGTCCAGGAAGTTAGGTGGCCAGGAGAAGGGAATTGTAAAACTAAAAATTATACTTTTTTCTATGGTGGTACTGAAAATCATAATTTTGGAACAGGCTTTTTCATAAATAATAGAATTATCTCGGCTCTTAAAACAGTAGAATTTATTAATGATAGGATATCATATGCAGTTTTACAGGGTAGGTGGTGTAAAATTATTTTAATAAACATACATGCACCAACGGAAGATAAAGATGATAATACTAAAGATGATTTTTATGCAGAGTTAGAACAGATCTTTGATAAATTTTCTCAGTATGATATGAAAATTCTGTTAGGTGACTGTAATGCACAGATTGGCAAAGAAGAGACATTTAAACCCACGATTGGTAAAGAAAGTCTTCATGAATTAAGTAATGATAATGGTATAAGATTGATTACTTTTGCAACCTCAAAGAATTTAATTGTGAAAAGTACCACTTTTAAACATAAAGATATCCATAAATATACCTGGTCTTCTCCAGATGGTAAAACTCATAATCAGATAGATCATATTCTCATTGATAAGAGAAGGCATACTAGTATAATTGACGTTCGTACACATAGAGGTGCTGACTGTGCCAGTGACCATTATTTAGTAATTGCTAAATTAAGACAAAGACTCTCAGTGATAAATCATAAGCAACAAAATCTAAAAGGTATAAAATTTGATACAGGAAAGTTTGCTGATGAAAGAATTAAGAAAGATTACCAAATTAGACTGTCAAATAGATTTGATGTTTTGCAGGATTTAAATGATGATGAAAATATAAATGAAACAGACGTAAATAAGAATTGGGAGCACATACGTAATGCAATAGAATCAGCAGCTAAAGAAAGTATAGGATACCATAAACCAAGAAAAAGTAAGCCATGGTTTGATAATGAATGTCATAATCTAATAGAAATAAGAAATCAGGCTAGACTTAGGTGGTTAAATAACTCTGATGATACAAATCTAAGTAATTATAATAGAATAAAGCGAGAAGTTAACCGCACGTTTAGAAGTAAAAAAAGAGATTACTTGAAAAGCAAAATTAACGAAATTGAAACAAACAGCAAAAATAAAAATATCAGAGATTTATATAAAGGTGTAAATGAGTTTAGAAAGGGGTGGCAACCTAAAGTAAACTTGATAAAAGATAAAGATGGTGATTTTCTAGCCGACCCAAACGATATTCTAAATAGATGGAAGAACTACTTTAATGACCTTTTAAATGTTCATGTAGGAGATAAATCAGAAGTAAATGAAGTACACACAGCAGAACCTTTAGTTCCAGAACCTAACTTGACTGAAGTTAAAGATGCTATTAAAAGGCTAAAGAATAACAAAGCACCTGGCATTGATTTAATACCAGCTGAGTTAATTAAATATGGTGGAAATTCATTAATATGTCAAATTCATAAATTAATTTGTTTAATATGGAATAAAGAAGAAATCCCTCAACAGTGGAAAGAATCCATAATTGTTCCTGTGTGTAAAAAAGGTGATAAAATGAACTGCAGTAATTACCGTGGAATTTCTCTACTCTCAACAACATATAAAATATTGTCTAACATTCTTTTAACAAGACTAACCCCATATGCTAATGAAATTATAGGTGATTATCAATGTGGATTTAAACGCAACCGATCAACTACAGATCAAATTTTTCACATCAGACAGACACTTGAAAAAAAGTGGGAATATAATCAAAATGTCCATCAGCTATTCATTGATTTCAAAAAAGCATATGATTCGGTCAAAAGAGATAAATTATATAATATATTAGTAGAGTTTGGAATACCTAAGAAGCTTGTTAGTATGATAAAAATATGCACCAGTGAAACAGAAAGTAAAATTCGTGTGGGTATTAATATGTCTGACAAATTTACAATTCATGATGGGTTAAAACAAGGAGATGCATTATCTCCATTGCTCTTTAATTTTGCCTTAGAATATGCTGTTAGGAAGGTAAAAGAAACTAAAGAAGGACTAAAATTAAATGGTGTGACTCAGTTGTTAGCATATGCAGATGATGTAGACTTACTGGGGGATGATGTGAATACAATTAAGAATAATGCTAAAATATTTTTCAAAACTGCTAAAGAGATAGGTTTGGAAGTTAACAAAGAGAAAACTAAATATATGCTTACAGGCCGAAACCAAGTGTTAGGTAATAATCAAAATCTAATTATTGATAACAACTCGTTTGAACCAGTTTCCAAATTCAAATACTTAGGAGTAATATTAACAAATGAAAATTCTATTAAAGAGGAAATAAAAAGTAGGCTTAATTCAGGAAATGCATGTTACTTCTCTCTTCATAAACTTTTGTCTTCTCGTTTAATATCGAAGAAACTAAAAGTTAAAATATACAAAACAGTAATTTTGCCTGTAGTATTATATGGGTGTGAAACTTGGTCCCTTACATTGAAAGAGGAAAATAAATTGAGAGTATTTGAAAATAAGATCCTTAGGAAAATATTTGGACCTAAAAGGGATGCGGAGACAGGTGAGTGGAGAAGGTTACATAATTTAGAACTACATAATTTGTATTCATGTCCAGATATTATTAGAATAATTAAATCAAGAAGACTTAGGTGGGCAGGCCATGTGGCACGAATGGGAGAGGAAAGAGGAGTTTACAGGATTCTTGTTGGGAAACCAGATGGTAAGAGACCTGTAGGAAGGCCAAGACGAAGATGGAGGGACAACGTTGAGATGGACCTAAAGGAAATCGGTAGGGATGGGAAAGAGTATATAGATCTTGCTCAAGATAGGGACAGATGGAAGGCCTGTGTTGCTGCAGCCATGAACCTTCGGGTTTAAGAAGGCGAGAGAGTTAGTTTCTCTGACACGTTTAGCTAATCGCGGCGATGAGGACGAATGATGATTAAATGATGAAACAAGGTAAAGTTTAGTAAGGAAGTGCAAGCGAATGTCACTTCGTGTAAGTGTGGGAAGGCATTTCGAAAATTAACTGATTGTAAGATAAAAAGATAAATCGTTTTGAATATCGGTTGTAAGGTAACGTCAAATGATACAAGTGAGTTGTATCATTGTTCTTTCTACTTTGAGCTGTACTTATCCATCAATTAGTGCATTTTTGATGCGCCTTCCTGCATCTTTCTCCATGATGTACTTCAACATTTGGTCTGAAACTGCAAACTTTATGCATTGTTTTGGTTCATCTGATTAACCAGTTATTGATTACTACAATTTGTTTTGTAATCCGAATTAAAAAAGGGGGAAGAAGTGTAATGGTCGGATTGACCATTAATGGTTTTGGTATATTGTATTAATTAATTGCTGGCCAGCTACAAGGTGTAGGGTTAAGTAATATGTTTCCATGAGTGTAATATTATGTTATTATTGCATGTAAGTGTATGTGCTTATTGGATTGTGCTTTGCTGGATATTAGATTCCCCTGTTTTTTAGCTTCCCGGTTGGGGGAACTAGCTGTCTTTCAAAAGACCGTTACAGTGGAATTTTCCAACGCTACGGGGTCCACGTCCACGGACGTTTACCCCGACTATAAAAAAGGCCAGTGGGCTTTAGCAAAAACAGTGTTTCCCCATTGATCGACGGCGAGGAACGTCTCCTCAAGTTTAGTCCACTTATGGTGGCTAGACTGGATATAATAATGTAGCATTTGGTGTAAGCCAACCCCTGTTGCTGTCCCAAGTCCCCTTTTAGAAAAACCCTTGAATATTTGGATATTTCCGTATAGAATAATTGATGCCCAAAAGAAAGAGTGAAGGCGTAAGGAAACGCATTTGTAATGAACGGAATATCATTTCAGCTGAGGGTAGGACCGAAGAGATAGTTATGCTAACTCTTCGGTAAAGGAAGTGCCAATGGTGTAAGCCATAGGTGTGCAATTATGTTGATTTAGAGATTAGTTAATTTTGTCTATGCAAGACACACATGGAGACGCTATGTAAATATGTATATACAGGGTGGCTCAATAAGTCACTTAACACCCTCAGGACAAGGCCACTGCGGCATGGAATTTGAAATTGGCGATGACCAATCATTGCCTGGCCAAGGGGGAACCACATTGACGCCACCCACACGGTCGGCGGCCATCTTGATGTCCGCCATCTTGAATTCAATTTCAGAATTTTAAATGGGAAGGGGGTCGTGCGACATATCAAAATGGGCTAGAATTTCACGAGAAATGCAATGGTGAAGGTTTTTTCGACGTATCTTTAACCAGTAAAACGTTATGACTGAATTCTTGTACCAATTTGTTCCTTTTCGAGGTGTTAGAAAAATGCCTTAAAATTTGTTTAGCGCATCGGTAATGCATCGAGATCAAAGTGACGTCTAGGGAGAGACGTTCGCATGCCATTGCACATTATTTTAATCGGATACATCCACGAAGAGCTGCTCATTATGAATGGTTGTCGCGAGCAATTTACAGTGTGACGCTTCCATTGAATTAAAAGTCCTTCACAGTGACAAGGCTAATGTTTATGTTCAGAAGGAAGTTTATAAACAGAATATTCGATGGTTTTTATCTGATAACCCATTTTTGACAGATCAAAGCTGAATGGTTAGTGTTGGTAAGTTAATGGTGTGGCGTGCTGTGTGGAACACGATTGGTTAGTCAATTTTCCATCAACGGAACCTTAAATGCTTAGGGCTACTTGGATTTGTTAAATAAACAGTTTTTTTCTTGCTTATGGAAGAAGGTACTTTTTACAGAGTTTTTTCAATAGGGAAGAACACCAGAACACTTATGGGAACGTTATGAACCAGTTTTTGTCCAAAGTTAGTTATCAGATGACAAGGGTCACATATTCTGTTTATGAACTTCCTTCTGAACATAAACATTAGCCTTGTCACTGTGAAGGACTTTTAATTCAATGGAAGCGTCACACTGGTAATTGTTCGCGACAACCATTCATAATGAGCAGCTCTTCATGGATGTATCCGATTAAAATAATGTGCAATGGCATGCGAACGTCTCTCCCTAGACGTCACTTTGATCTCGATGCATTACCGATGCGCTAAACAAATTTTAAGGCATTTTTCTAACACCTCGAAAAGGAGCAAATTGGTACAAGAATTCAGTCATAACTTTTTAATGGTTAAAGATACGTCGAAAAAACCTTCACCATTGCATTTCTCGTGAAATTCTAGCCCATTTTGATATGTCGCACGACCCCCTTCCCATTTAAAATTCTGAAGTTGAATTCAAGATGGCAGACATCAAGATGGCCGCCGACCGTGTGGGTGGCGTCAATGTGGTTCCCCCTTGGCCTGATAACGATTGGTCATCACCATTTCCATGTTGCGCGCTGCAGTGGCCTTGTACCGGGGGTGTTAAGTGACTTATTGAGCCACACTGTATATATAACTACCTATAATAAACCAATATATCCTACTACAAATGTTATGATTCCAAGAACTACGGTACTGTGCATTTTAAACCAGTTGTATATTCACTTGCTGTACATGTGTAATTCCGGAGCAAATATAATCTTCTCTGCCCAGGGTGAGGTGCAAGGAGAGATTTGAAGGACGGATAAAACAAGAGAATGGTGGGGGGTGGGGCGAACTTTCACAGAAGATACAATGATGTTAGATGTAATAAGACTATCATTGCATATTGAGTTCTGTCGAGACCGTCAACCCTATGCAGAATTTGCTTTCTTTATTTCCATTCTGCTTTAAATTTTATTCATTGCCGCTTTCGTACATATCAACTCTTATTTTGTTGCCGCACGGAATGACCGAAAGGTTTCCTTGATTGATTTGGTATTTTAAGTCCATTATGCAAGGCTAATCGGGACTGGAACTTCAGTTTCAAGTGGGATCCGAACCACTATTTGCCCCCACCAGGCTATCGAACCCGGGACCCCTTGGTTACAAGGCGACGACGCTACCACTGCGCCATGAATGGCCGAAAGGGAAGATTTGTCTGCATCCCGGGGTTGGTTCCTAGTCCCGAAGTCTCCACACGGGATTTCGGGATTAGAACCTCAGTCCAGAAGTACAGTAATTAGTCAATATACTCTGGATTTCGGGATTAGAGTCGCTAGTCCCGAAATCCTGTTTTTCTTTAATGTACAAAGGATCGCATTCCGTAATCGAGGAAGCTCATTAAAGAAAGAAATAGGCCACGCCTCAAATTACGAAAAAAACCGAAGCACGGTACTCGGAACTACGAACATAGTTTGGTTTGAAACTTTTTCATCCCCACGAGAAAGACCGGACAAAACGCATACAGAAGAGAAAGAAATTGTTTCAGTGTCTCTTATCTCAAAATTGCGACTTATATTTCCTTCCAACTCTGTCGCTTTTCATTGAGAAGCCGCAAAAAGCTTCATCCTTCTCTTAATCTCTGGCGAAGATCTCAGGACGGTTAGGGTTCCTTGTTTCCCACACATGATATGTCCGTTCCCACAGCGCTGGTGGTGACATCTACCCCCGTGTCTTCCGATGGACGGGGAGATTTCGCATTTTCAATTCCGCCCACGAGCTAAAGAACGTGCTTGGTTTGCAACGTGCCCCCCCCCCCCCCACACACACACACCGAAGCTTCTCATGCCTCCCAACCATTCGTTTCTTTCTATCAAAGGGCAAGCCGACAGTGGCCATCTTTTCCATTGTTTCAACAATGGAAATTTCAATTTTGTATGGGGTCCAAGACACATGGCTGTATATAAGGGGAGGGTTTAACGCATCCAAATCCCTCCCCCATTGGTTTAGTAAACATTTTGTATCTACTAATTTACTAATAACAAAAAGAAATCGTCTCAAAATTGGCCAAAACACTACATTGGTTGATTTTATTTTTTGTTGATTCATTGATTGATTTAAAATTGGTGGGGGTGTCGGCACGTATGGTCATTTTGCACCCTTTAATGCAGTGGCGGCGATTAGGGGGCCGTTGCCCCCGCTCGTTTTTGCATTATTTTCTAAATCTTTATCTACCAATGGAAAGTAAACTGTCCTTGCCTCCCTGGTTTCGACAACTTTATCCCTAGTTTTTGAACCCAATAACCGCCACTGCATAGGATTAAAGAAAATATTCCATAAAAAAAAAAAAAATCTTAGTTAAAAGTTTAAATCAAAGGGTGTAAGAAGTCTCTCGAGAAAGCTCAAAAGTTGTAAAGATTGTACAGGCTGCAAAAAGACATGCACAAGACAAACACAACACATTAAATAAGAATATACTAAAAACTTTCTCATAGGTAGTGGAAGAGATGAACACATCGTAAAAAGCTAAAAGCATTTGTTAAAACAGTGTCGCCATCTCCCATCAGGAATGACAAACAATTGAGAAGATAAAAATCTGCTTGAGGAAGGCAAATTTAGCGTCGCTTTTCTGCCACTTTGGTAAATGCGACAATGAGGATGAGTGATAATAGGATGAAATTGATGAAGGGGACACTCACATGCCAGGGCAGGAATTCGATGCCTCGATTTGGAGCATTCAGAAACACGTGACAGCAAATTAAACGTCACTGCAAAGGACGATTCCTGCAGAGTATGTATGACAGTGAAAATCAGAATGTACAGTTACAAGGGTCGTATGTCGAAGGCTAAACAATAGAAGTGACGTTTCCTTCACGTAAATACGTTTTATAATGCTACATCGTAGACACTGTGTGTGAATGTAATGTGTTCAAGAATTTAGTTTCCTTCTTTGTAATATTAAGGAGAAACACAGATGGCGCTTTGTATTGCTCATTAAGATTTTGATCATCTTTCAATCTCTTTGAGCTAAAACTGAAAGGAAATGAATATCTTTTTAAAAAGATAGCTTCTATCTAACATCCTGAAAAATTGCTCACATTTACATATTCTCACAGGGTATGTGGGCAGTTTATACATGTATCTCACTAATTATTATATGCTTAGTTTCAATAATTTAGTCTCTCTCAAGGTCTATTTCCAATGAGGAAATAGTAAAGTGTTCTTTAACCTTATGAGTATGGCGAGGAGAGCCTAAGGTAATATATAACTGAAAATTTAAAAAGAAAAGCTTTTCTATGAAAATCAGAAACGGAAAAGTTTACTTTAGCACGTACAGTCAGAGAAAGTAGTTTATGGGCCACGTGAACTACGATATCGTAATATCTTAAAGCCTGTTGTCTATGCAACTCAAATATCAAAGTTATCGCTTAGGTTTGCCTAACGAACCTGGCTTCTCGGGAACGATTGAGTTGACAGCAGCGTGAGGCAAACCCCCAGGACCTGCCATAACAAACAACAGCTGGGTGCCGTGAGCCCTCCAGATAAATTTCAGGAATTGGTTTCTTAACAACAACGACTCGTAAGGAAATGTTATCTTTACTGATATTAGAGTGATTGTCAAGAAAGTTCACTAAAATGGTAGATTTCATCAAATCATCATCGCGCAACACACATGCTGTCAACCCAGAACTCCTTGAAAAAGATTGGAGTTAAAGACAACTACTTGACAAATCATAAGACGTATTGATATTCATTAGTCCTAACATAGAATTTTGTGTAAGGCATGGATCATCATGTCCTATCATCCATTTCATTAATCATCTTCATCGCCTTTGTTGACGCAAGTGCTAGGAAAGCAATATAAAATAATCAAAATTAAGAAATTAATAAATAACATTTTCAGCGATTTCACGCAGCGACTCACTTGCATGTAGAAAAAGTTTCATTAATCGGGAACCAAGGGCCCCCTCGTTCTGCTTCATTGTCATTTTCCCTCCACTTTGCATGCTGCGATTATCCTGATGTTGAATAATGCAACGTTAATTAAAATAACCAACCAACGAAACAATCCACAAAGTGCACCAAAGCGGCGCGTATTATGAATAGGTAAACTATTTGATATTATGCTAATTTAGAATTTAGTAATAAAAATGGGAATTTTGGGGGTCCAGTTAAGTGGCTGCACATCCATTATGTAATCGCTATATTATCAAATTGTACGAAGCGTGTCTACACCTACGTAAAGTGCCAGTCCCCGTGATGGAATATGTAGCTCAAAGCCATGGCTTTAAGATCAAATTTGTTTTGTTATTGTTTTTTACTTCCTCTTAAGTTAAATTTAATTATTCATGACTACGATTTATGATTACATTAAAGACATGAATGAATATACACAATTAGCCCATTTTGGTCGGAATTCGAATTCGGAACCTTGTTCGGCAAGAAATACAAATATCCATAAGGTATGAGTGCTTCATTGTAGATGCTATTCTACTTCCGTCATTTTATCACTAATATATTTCTTTAATGTACAATAATAAATCACAACTACCTAAAAATAAATATTATATTGAAAGAAAAACGACGCTAAATAATAAAATGAAAAGAAGTTATAAGAAGCATTCTTATTTCCGGACGTGTCCTAGATTTTAGAGTTGTGTCTGGCCTCCGGAAGGAATTTGAAAAAATCACAAATGTCTTATATGTATTTTGGGCATCACGTAACTTCAAATTAGATGGAGAAACAGAAAATCTGAGGGAAGTCTGAGATAACGTGGTTCCTTGGAGAAGTGTGCTTAAATCAAAGAGTGTGAATAGTTGCTAGTGGATGTTCGGGAAAAATAATACAATCCCAGCTCAGAAATTACTTCCCGTTTTTCTAGATCCGGAAAAGTCCGGATATATGTATAAAAATGCTTACTTTGTGAAATTTTATCGATACTATAAGTGTCGGTAATTTGTTCGAAGTAACAAGTTTCATTCCAGAAATTACATAAGCAGTCCTTATTGGAGAAATAAGGCACACAATTCTGTTTTTCCCCAGTGTATAGTAGTTTTTTACATTTCAATAAACAAGAACTTCCAGACATGGTTTACGAAATTCTGAACTTTTTCCTTCCTGAATTAATGGATTGTTTTTCCTTCCTGGGCCCGTCTCGACGAAAAACGTTCTGTCTTACATACACAAGTTGAAATCACATACGCCTGTGCAGTTGAGGATTTTTGAACTAAACCGTTCACTTCAACATTAATTTTTGAGCTGAAGATGTGTCATATTCTCGTTATATGCTAAGATGTCCTAGTAACCTATTAGATTTACTGCAAATACGTTCGTGTCCAACATTTTGAGACAATTTGTTCTACTTTCCGCTGACGAGTGATCTGATAGCCCTATGTGTGACGAGAACTGTTTTACTCAATTTCTGATATAATTTATTGCAGCATTTCCTTCAACTTCTATTACCTCGCTATTACCTCCAATGCTTACACGACTTTTCCTTCGTGCTCGACCTTTGGGTGCAGAAATGTTTACAACACCCCCATCTCCCGCGTATAAATAGCAGGCAACAACACTCTGGAAGACCATAATATATACAACTTCTTTACTACATATTTTACGAAAATATTAGAATATTAGCTTGATATAACTGTGGATTGTAACGAACGAAATAAAATACCTGTTTTAAACGCACACTAGAACGAGCGCAGGCCTGCCGTGAGTCACTCTGGCAGTGAAGGTCACTGATCGAAGCAGTTGGTGCTTGTTTGCTACAAGCAGCCGCCTTATCTCTGCTCAAGGAAACACAGAAATCTTCGTTACTTTTTTATTTTCGCCGGACTAATGGTGAACATTTATAGGAACGTAAGGAGCAGTATCGTGTATTCTTTTGGAATTAGATTTCCTGCCGTTTCAAAGATATCATAACAATATGTAAATCTCTTTTGTGACCTACACTGAACTTATGTTAAAGTTTCATTGACATGTGAAAGCGGAAATTTAGAGACCCTTCTTCCTTACGATTTCTAATCAACCGAAGAGTGGTGAACGTGAAACTACTTATTGTTCGCAACAACGATATGTATTATACAAATGGTCTCTAATCAAAATCCCTATTACATCACAGGAAGTGATTTTTAAGACAATTCTACCACGTATCCAACGTAACCAATATTAAGATTGATTCCAAGCTTCTGTTTCGGTTATTTTGTGTCGCATTTTTACTTCTAGCTATAATCGCGACGATGAAGATGATGGGTAATGCAATGCTACATCTAAGCCTCAAAAGGTTTCGAACCTGGATCCTCTGGCTTTGTAGAGAGTTACGGTGATTTTTATTTTCATTTGGTATTTTAAGTTCACTTTGTGCACAGTAAGGCTAATCGGGATTGCATCTAGAGTTTAAAGTGGGATCTGAACCACTATGTGTCTTCACCGGCTATCGTACCCGGAACTCCTTGATTACAAGACGACTCCGCTACTACTGCGACATCGGGAAGGCTAAAAAAGAGAGAGAGAGAGAGAGAGAGAGAGAGAGAGTGAGTGAGTTACTATGACTACGCTAATGAAGAATTGAAAGTAGCATAACGACTAAGCTATTCTTTAGTCAATATTGGGATTGTTAATTAATATTATGAATATCAGTTCAAATTGGAAAAAATCTACGAAATTTCCAGAGTGCCGTTAGAAATCGTTAATTTTTCTCTTTCCACACATTACTTTGCTACTAGATATTTGCATGCTAAGATGTAGAAAGTGCTACATTTTCAGTGTGTGGAATTGAGATTTATTTTTAAGAATGGAGTAGTGGGAAAAGGATCACCTCACATGTTTGGATTATACCTCCTCCCCACACACACACACACAAAGGATATCGGCTGTTCTTATAATGAAATATAACATGTATGAATTGTATCAAGAAAAATTGGAGCCTGTTCACATCCCTATGGAACTTGGAAGAAAGCCCACGTTGGGAAGTTCTGTTACGACAAAATCGGGATGTATACAGTAAATTAAAAAGCAAGGTGCTCTCTCTTGCTTTGCAGCAAGCCATGAAGGCGTGTAGGGGGTGTGAAGATAAGGCCCGAAGCTTTCTTTATCAGGCAGATAGTGGGGATGATGTGATCAGCACCATGCCCCTGGCCGCCTTACCCCCCCCCCCCCGGGATCCAGGTACCCACTTTATACGACACTGAGTGGGCACCGGAGCCGCTTGAACAGGTGGACAAAATCCCGATTCTTCCCCGTCGGTGATCGAACTGAGATCTCTCGCATGATAATAAAACGCTCTAACGACTGAGCTACTGCGACACATATAGTAGTATAGTAGACTATGTAATTAAGGCAAGAATTATTTTAGCGTTTCGTTCACTTTTTTAGGCGAATCATTTTCGGAGATATAACGTGTAGCTCTTGTCGGTTCTGCAACCTGCCTTGAGAAAAGGCGATTTTCTGACGAACAACATTCCACCTGACAAGTCACGTGATTTTCCTACATTTCCCGTGTCTGTTAGCTATTGCATGAAAGACGAGTTGCTCTTGAGACAGACAGAATCACCCGATCACCTAAACGTGCAATGTGTGTTGCCTACCCTTCCGGCATTATTTACTGCCATTGTACACGCCCGCGTAGATTTACATAAAAAATCCGGTTTTCAGAATACTGTTTTCTTCTGCATTGTTCCAATTCCTTTCCTACGTTTTCAAAAAAAATTATTTTCTCTCTTTTGGTTTTCATACCAGTTTTTCTGTTTGCAAATTTTGAAAACGTTTATTTTTTTTTGTTTTCGGTTTCAATCAAGGGATTCATTTTTTCTATTATCGGTTTCCATATCAGTTTTTCTTGTGTTTTCAGTTTACAAAACTAGCTTTTTTTTGTATTTGATTTTAACTTTTAAAAAAATGTTTTCGATATGCCCGAGTTTTCGAGTTTTTGCTTTAAGTCAATTTTTATGCACAGATAGGCTAATTGGGACTGGATCTACAGTTTAAAGGGGGATCCGAACCACTATGTACCTCCACCGGGTATCGAACCCGGGATGCCTTGGCTACAAGGCGATGACGTTACCACTACGCCATCGGGGAGGCACTGTTTTCAATTTGCAGACAATTTTTAAGACAGTGTTTTCCTATTTTCAACAATTGAAGAACATCGAGTGTCAAGCAAGTTGAACAACGGCAGAATGAGGCAGGACGGGGAACGTGGCCAGAAGACGCACAGAAAAAACGGACGATCCTCGTATTTTCGTACAGCGAGCAAAGTGAATCACCTTCGAAAGAGAAAGATATGCAAATAAATTCTCCCCCTCCCCAATTCTTTCTCTTAACCCTGCATCGAGTGCGTTCCCATTCTCGTCACGGTGCCATTTCCTCTTCCTTCCAATTCGAGAGTAAAGCGAGGGAGCCAGTAAAAGCAGGAGGGGGAAGGGGGGGCGACTGCCTAACTCGTTCCGTACCCGCCAGGGGGGCCTGGGTGGCAGAAGGCTATTATATGTCTTACCTTGATTTCAAGGCCCATTTCGCCGGGGAGATCAATTTACTTTCCGCAGATTAGAATTGATTCGAATGACTTCTGGGTGAGAGATTACACTATAATGTTACCCCTCCTCCCCCCTTCATCCAAAGCGCTTTTTCTTCCAACTTCGGGTACGTTCCAACTCCCAGAAGGACGAAGGAAGTGGAAGAAAAGCAATGAAAACGGAAAGGAGAAGTTTACAAAGCCAATTCGTTCCTCCGTACGATAAATATCTTCAGGAGATATGCATTTCGAAAACCAGGAACAACTTTCAAACAAAATTGGCAAGATAATGTATTCGTACCTATCTTATGTCGCTGTTCTATCTCTGCATGCCTTGCACAGCCACGGATATCTCCGGGTTGTGTAGCTTTCAATGGGATTGTCCGCACACCCTCTTCGTACATTTCCGGCAATCCTCGTGCATGGCCAGAGTTTGAGCTTTTGCTTTGGGGGGGGGGGGGCAGACTCTGGGAGAAGCATATGATATTATAAACTAGGGGATATTCAATAACCCTCAGGTATTGAATATCCCCCAGTTTATAACGGGTCCGGGGGCCCTTCCCCCGGAAATTAAAAAAAACAACAAAAAACAACAACTTAAAAGCATTAAGTTTTAGGTCTTTTAGATTTGAAAATGTTAAATTTCCTCGCTTAAGTAAACAAATATTAATCAGTATATTGGTTGTCAGTTTTAAAAGAAGCAAAACAGTACGATTATTGCATTTTGCACTTCATTATTTTTTTTTATTGATAAGTACAATCAATACTCTTATTACTTTAAAAAAGTTACGGTACAATAGTAAGCTTCAGAAATTTTAGAAAAATTAAATTGAAAAGTTCTTTTCATGCCTCAGCAGTAACTTCTTGACTCAACACAAAGTTATTTTACGTTTTTCTTTCTTCAAACTGTACACATCAATCAAATCATCTAAGCCCCACTATTGCGGCGCAATTACCGCACATGCCAAACGTCAAGGTTTGCGGTATGGCTTCATAACAAAAATGTAGTAACTGAACTTAATCATGTGTATTTCTTTAGTATTTTTTAAGTTGGGGGGTCAGGCCCCTCCTGGCCCCTCCAGAACTCCGCCTATGTAATCTATTCGTACCTATCTTATGCCGCTGTTCTATCTCTGCATGCCTTGCACAGCCACGGATACCTCTGGGTTGTGTAGCTTTCAATGGGATTGTCCGCACACCCTCTTCGTACATTTCCGGCAATCCTCGTGCTCGTTGTAAATAAGATAGAATTAAGAACACCAGATTCAACTTTTGCACAACAAATTCTGTACATAACAACGAATGTTTAAAATAAAGGACAGTAAAACTTGTAAAACGTTTACTGTTATCGTAAAGCGGGAAGGTGCAGATTAATACTAAACTGTAAAATCATTTACACAATAGTGCACACATATTTATGTCGTTCAATCACAGGTGGCGCCAGGGGGCTTGCACACCCAGTTTTAGTTCTAGTGTCCCCAAGTTTTATCAAGTAGTAATAAAAGCAATACAATTAAACGAAGTTATATAGAACACATAGTGTATCAATTTATATGCATCATATAAGCTGAACTGTATTTCTTTTGAAAATACGAGTTCACTTAATTTCATGATGCTTGTTCCGTGGAAAATAGCCATCTGATTATAATAATAAAGAGTTTTTTGAGGTTATTGGTAACCATATTTTTCTTTTTCTTATCCCTAGAAGACCTGGGTATATTTTACACTACTGGCACGGAAGGGCACCACTTGCTAACAAATGAAACGCGACAAAGTTGAGGCGTTTATTTTCTTGTGTTTATATTGCCGTTTATTGCAGTTTCTGCAGATGATTTTCCAGTGAAATTGCAGTTAATATTTTACAGTGTACAATAAACTTAAGGTAAAATATCGGTAGATGTTACAGTGCCATCACCGTCAACTTACGGATCAACTTACGGAATTTGTTTACTGTATGAATTCGACATTTCCCCTATCACGTAGGCACGGGTATGTATTTTTCTTGTAATCGTCAAATTATTACTTCATTGGAACCTCTTGTTACACCCTCCATGGGTGTGCGATCATACCTTACATACATTTTTCTGGAAGATTTAAAGTTTTTCCACTGCCTCAGCACTTAGTAACTCCTGTTTAAGTGCAGTGTAGGCAAGTCGTGACCCTAGCTTCCCAACGGACGATAGCGGCCATGACGGTTTTGTACCCAGGCATTGTTCCAGTGCTCCTTCCCTTCCCATGATGCACTGCTAAAATATCTTAACTGACAAACAAAAGTAAGCGAACAATATTTGTGAGGAGACACAATCACGATTTTACTTATCCGCTCTCTCTGGGAAGCAACACACACATTTCGAAAATAACAGTAATTATAGAGACCATGCAAAATCGTATAAATCATGGTATTTATGCTACGAAACCTTTTCCTGACAATATGTAGTGACCATTGGCTTTTTTTTCCTCTTTTGCTCCAAAGCACAGGGCACCAACCGTCGGAACAGCTGAGATTGTGTTAATCTTATTCTCCAGCAGAGTTGCCAGTGGTCATACAATTCTCGTGACAATGCCAAAAAATTTAGTTTTTGTTTTGTCTCATTATTTATGTCACTTTCGCTTTTCTACAGACGGTACGGTATTGCAACGATGGGGATGAATGATGACGCAGGAACATTCGTAAGGGAACAACAATATCCAAGGTCGGGACTCGAACCCGGAACCATCGAATGTGAGATCGTGAGTCTAACACTAAATGTGCTGGGTCACTTAGGTTGGCTTCAATTTATTGTACGTGTAGTTAGACTAAATGGTACTGGACATACAGTTTTAAAGCGGAACAGTGGCGGCGATTAGGGGGACAGTTGCCCCCCACTTTTTATCACTTTGGCTCCCGCATTACGAAGGGAAAGTAAACTGTCCTTGACCCCCCCCCCCGTGTTGGAACCCAATCGCCAGCACAAGTGGAATAATAATAATAACAACAACCCGTGGCGCAACAGTCCGTGAGTGCCAAGGACTCAAACCCGGAATCCCTTGATTACAAGCCGACGACGTTACCACTACTCTATCTGGGAGCCCCGCCCCGAAATGAGAAAGGTTTCTGCGCCACTGCCTATGTCCCGTTCTAGGAAAGCACACTGCATATAGCCTCACTAACTACAATTTTTAATAATCAATAATTAATCAATCAAAATGGAAGTATGACGACTAGTGTTTACGAAGGTTTAGGTTTGAGTCTCGGTAAGATCATGTGCTTGTTCTATTTCACCACCATCCGATCCATTGTCGAGAATAACCTAGAAGACGCTGGAAAAGTGACTAACAGAAAATAAGAGTTTAGCCACCTGGCAACCTTGCTCTCCGTATCAATGGTCAAGTATTGTATTATGCGTGAGTTATGTCCTTTGAATAGCCCCATGAACCTCACACACTTTTTTCCACAGGTATTGTTCTGGGAAGCATTAGGCATTTCGAGGCGGGTACTGTTTTGACTGGGCAAGGTCCCCTCTTCCCCCTTCCACCAACCCCGCGCCGCCACTTCATAGTTTATTACTTGGCGAATGGATTATGACAACGTGCGCGGTTATAAATTTCCCGCTGTAAAGCTATAGCCCTCTCGGGTCACAGACCAGTGAGTCAAGCCCATCTCGTATGACGTCAGGTGTGCCTCATTCCGGGCCCAGCTTGATGGCATCGGTAGGGCTCGATTTGGTCTTGTTTTGTCAAGAAAGGTTAATTGGGTTGGCCAGGCATGTCTGTCGAAGTGGGCGAAATGAGAAGGTTATGCGATTACTTGACATCCAGAACGAAGATATCGAATTTCCTTCACACGCTACACGGGGTCTTCCCCGTATGATACAGTAGTCAAGGGCAATGTCATTTAACGCTTCTGTGCAAACCCATGAGGAGGGATTGTTAAGTCGATTCAATTGCCATTTGAAACAGAATGCCCATGACCCAACAAATTCAACAATTGAAAGTCGCTGAACAACGTTCTTATTGGAAATCTTGACAAGATGAAAGAGAAAATTGACAATTTAATATTTTACCGAAAGATGGCAGTGTGTACAGCATTGAAAATAAATGACTAGCTATCCCTTAGCTGTAGCAAAGAAAATAGTTTTCTTTTCAAAGCAAGATCTATGGTATATATTACAGTTTAAATGCAATCTGAGAGATCAGGTAAGCTGTGTGAACGTAATGACAAAATAATTGCTTAAAAAACTCATTTCCACAGTTGTTGTTTTTAATTTTTTTATCTGAAGTACAATTTAAGATTATATGTATATATTTTATTGTTTGCATAGTTGTTACTGCTGTAGAAATGTGCATTCTTATTTGTTGAATAAATTGGAATTAAATAAATACCACTCGTCCTTTCATTTCTCGCAAGTTACAACGCGTGTTTACACTTTCCACGACGTTTTCCCTTCACCACAGAATAGAAGCAAACAGCATTCTGTAGCTCGGACGTTTTTCTCGATATAATCGATTTCAATAGCATGTGCTGTGATTGGCTGACAGTAGGCCTTAAAAGACTTGATTTAGCACACGATATGCTAATTCCCTTTCAGCGTGGAATTCAATGTGTTGATCATTATTCATTTGCCTGTAGAAGGATAGCTTAAGAGTGTTGAGAAGAAGTAAATGTGAAGTGACTGTGTCGAAGTAAATTGTGTTTTGTCACTGAATTCGTAGAATTTGAGATTGCGACATGCAGTTGGCTCTTAATTGTTGTTAATGTTCAAGTTACCGTTTTGTGTAAATGACGGTTTCTATAGATTAGAGGCGAGAGCGTTAACCATTAGGCTACGAGGGACCTATATACTGCATGTTAACTTCGAGAAAACCAATATATCTCCCCGATAGAGGAGTGACTTACGCTGTAGCCTTGTAATAAGGGGGTGGGGTTCGAGTTCGATCTCTGATGGAGGCACATTTCACTTTAAACTATAGATCCTGTCCCGATTAGCCTCTCTGACCATAAAGAGAACTTGCAACAAATTTTAACAAACTTTGTTCTTCCTCTGTATTTCTCATTCTCCACACCCTCTCTTTATTCATAGTTAATTCTCTTTCCTTATTATTTTTTATAAATTTATATCTATCTTTACTGTTCTGTTTCTGTACCTCTTTCTTTATTTCCCTCTCAGTGTTTCTTCATGACTTTATTTAGGTCTCATTCATTTTCTGTTTTTATCCTTCCATGTTTGTGTGGACATCCTTAAAATGTCATGTAGCCCTATAATCCATGAACTTTTGTGAAGACCATTGGCGCAAGTGCGCATGCGTGAAAGTGGTCGTTGCTGACAAGACAACATTGAAGTTTCACCACGGTAACGTAGCCGGCAAAATACGTTAAGAGGAGTTAACGAGTTGTAAAAGACAGCACAACAAAGCGAGCAATAAGCTAATCAACCGAACGCATTTGTTCTCTATTTGGGTGAGTAAAGACTATGCCCCTCTTGTGGTGACGCCTCTGGAGACTGAAGGTTCTAATCTAGTTTAAGGTTGTGCATGGTTTCAATTTCATGAGTTCACAATCCTTACTCATTGCGATTAACTTTAACCCTTAACCGCTGTCGTGAACGTTTCGGGCACTAACACAGTCGTGTGGTCCACAGGACCTCTAAGTAAAAAAGGAATATAACTATATCAGGACATATTTTAAATGATGTGAATTTAATCATGTTGTATGCTTTGTTATTCACTGAACACAATTACATAGTTTTGAGAGCGACACATTCCTTTCTAACTTGTAAAAAATAGTATTTTGTTTATATTGTGAGTTTAAGGAAAACAAATTCATTAAGCCAAAATATATCTTAACTGAGTATTTACACACAGCTGATCAACGTGAATTTAGTCCTTACTTATTGCTTAACATTCATTCTTCAAAACCACGGGTCCCTATATTCAGTATATGCCACAAATTTAACTCTCAAACGCAGTCGTGACGTCCGCGGGACCGCAGTATATAGAACACCACAGAAGCAGATAATGCAACATTTACCTTCACGCTTTCACAGCACACTAAAGTTGAGGAAGGCACTGAAAGATAGGTAGCCTCAAGGTCAAAATTAATGGGGGGGGGGGGTAACAAGCAAAAGAAACGCACCGGTTCGTGGGACGTCACAACTGTAGTTGAGGGTTAAATGATCGAAAAGTGACGTAAAACACAGATACAAGTCACCTACTAAGAAATGGTCAACATAATTAAATATCTTTCATAAACACCCACTCCCTTTTCACTAATGACAATCCGTTCGCACCTATTTGTTTCCGGTGATTGTCATATCAGAATCGCTTCATTAAAATTCGCACCGGGGAGTCAGTCTTCTTTCAACACTTAAATGGGATCATTGTCGAGTAGAAGCAATAGTTGACACATTCACTGCCTACGGGGAAGGGGTTCATCGTTACTCTCCACAGACTATTAGCTTTAGCCTGCATTTCCAAGAAGTAAGCGAGTATTTAGCCAGGATTAGTCAACCCTGTCCCCTGGTGGTGATAACCGAAACTAAACCGCGAGGAAGACAAAGGCAATCAAGAAAGGTATGTTCGTGTAGGTCTAGCATTCACTGCAAAGACAATGAGATTTCTTTAAAGTTGAAAATTAGCCGGAAAAAGTCATCAACGTTATGAATGCAAGTTTCAGCTTGTTCTAAAAATGGCGGATGGTGACTGTCGTGTGTCTGTTGAATGCGATTTCGCCCCAGGCAAAACTGTTACACCCGCTTTGACCACGGTTCAGCAAGCTCTACGTAAGGTGTTTGTAGCAAAAAAGCGTGTCAAATGAAGATCGGCAGAGCTAATTTCCATTTACATACGTTACATTCTCTCCCCTCTCCGAAACCCACATGCGTTCCGCATATTCTAGCATAATTCCTTGGATCGGAATCTCACGCTTATCAAGGGAAGTGGATTTAATGGACACTTTGCTGCGCCATGCAAGTTGGAATTCAGGTAAGACCGCTCTTCTCTGTTGACAAACAACAATCGGCTTGTTGCTTAGTGTTCTCTTAATACGTCAACAATTAAGGTTTTGATGAGAAAAGCTGACAGGGATTTTTAACTCTTGTAGCATGAAAAATTGTGAACAATGAGTGAAAGAACTCATCTGCGTAATTAATGAAAAAAATAGAATGTAATTACATGAAGGAGAGCTGAGACAATGTCTACATCTTAACCCTCCTGAACTATTTTTCGAAACAGTTGCTGTAATTTTAAAATATCGAAGTATCGATTTTGGCTATGTCAATATAAATGATTGGTTGATTTATTAACGTCGGTTATTTGCCCCATTAGGTTAACCTTTAAGACCCAAGTAGATTGTTGATTTGCATTTTTTACTTCGCTTTTTTGCCACTTTTGGCTAACTTGCGAAGATGGGGATGAGTGATGATGTGATGAAATTGATGAATGGACAATCACAAACAACCATGCCAAGGCCGGGATTCGAACCCGGGGCCCCTGGGTTCCACAAGACACACACGTATAAAATTTTTAACTGGGCACAAATAGTTAGTACATTAGTGCAACCTACAAATTGAATAAATTTAATTGCAGAAACGCACTGGAAACGATTAACATGATATTCCAACTTTCAAATTATTGTCAGGAATACGTAGCATGTGCGTTTTTTGTTGTGTGGCCAAGAGTATAGGCTATGCTTTTATTGTTGTATGTATTTTTTATTTGTAACTGTTGAGATATTTTTCTTTCGTTTGTTTCACATTTCCTCTTTACGTAATGGCTTAAATGTCGGCTAATTTTCATGTGAGAAAGGTTTCTAATATGGCTAGGTATAAGAAAAGGCTAACTAACTCTCTAGCCTTCTTAAACCCGGAGGTTTATGGCTGCAGCAACACAGGCCTTCCACCTATCCAATCATTTCAATCCTTACGGATTTCCTTTAGATCCATCTCAACATTATCCCTCCATCTTCGTCTTGGGCTTCCCACTGGTCTCTTACCATCAGGTTTCCCAACAATAATCCTGTAAACACTTCTCTCCTCTCCCATTCGTGCCGCATGGCCTGCCCACCTAAGTCGTCTTGATTTAATTATTCTAATAATATCTGGACATGAATACAAATTTTGTACTTCTAAATTATGTAACCTTCTCCACTCACCTGTCTCCTCATCCCTTTTAGGTCCAAAGATTTTCCTAAGGATCTTATTTTCAAATACTCTCAATTTATGTTCCTCTTTCAATGTAAGGGACCAAGTTTCGCATCCATATAATACTACAGGTAAAATTACTGTTTTGTATATTTTAACTTTTAGTTTCTTAGATATTATACGAGAAGATTAAAGTTTATGAAGAGAGAAGCAACATGCATTTCCTGAAATAAGCCTGCTTTTCATTTCCTTTAATATAATTTTAATTTGTTGGTATTACTCCTAAGTACTTGAATCAGGAAACTGATTCAAACTAGTTTTTATTAGTAATGAAATTTTGATTATTGCCTAACACTTGATTTCGGCCTGTAAGCATGTATTTAGTTTTCTCTTTGCTAACTTCCAAACTTATATCTTTAGCTGTTTTGAGAAATATTTTAGCATTATTCTTAATCGTATTTACATTATCCCCCAGTAAGTCTACATCATCTGCGTATGCTAACAACTGAGTCACTCAGTTTAATTTTAGTCCTTCGTTAGTTTCTTTTAGTTTCCTAACAGCAACTACAAAGCCACGCAAGAAAACGTTACAAAGCTTTAACTTCGCCATCAGAAGCAAGACGTACAAAAAAAAAAAAAAAAAAAAAAGAAGACAAGAAGTGGAGGAAAACACTCGTGGCTTTCCCAACATGCATTTTGAGGGCCAACAAATTATTTTGCCCTTTTCTTATAGGGTTAAATTGTTCTACTCTTTCCCAATTATCCCAATGGATTAGCACAAGGAGACACTTTATAATAGCTAATATAACGATCAGTGGCGTGATTGGGTTCCAAAACTAGGGGGACAAGGTACAAAAACTGAGGGGGAGGGCAAGGACAGTTTAATTTCTCTTGGTACACAAGGTTTAGCATAGTGCGGGGACAAAAATGGCAAAACGTGGTGGAGCAACTGCCCCCCCGCCCCCCTAAGCTCCGCCACTGATAACAAACAATATGTTCATTGTATCCTCTCAGCAGCCAACTGTAATATCTGAGTAAAATGGCTGTAGGCAGAAAAAAAAATCAGGGGGGTTCACTCATAATTGTTCCCATGGGCGTCGCAAGAAATTTGAATAATAGAAATAATATCAATAATGATTATTAATTAATAATAATTAAAATTTCATAATAAATAACTAATTGATTCCAAACGTATTGTTATTATTATTGCTGTCCTTATATCCTGAAGGAGACTTTTCTACTCTTATTCATCAGAAGTGTCAATTTTTTTTTTTTTTACGCTTGATGCAGTGTGTACTGAAATGAACAGCTATTATATTTTGTTATTAAATTTTAGATACGTCAAGAAAAGCTTTAAAAGTAAGAGAGATAAATTTTAGTCCTATAGTTTATGTTGATTGACCATTCACATAAAACTTATTTTTTGGAATTTTGAAAACTGTTGAACCAGTTATTCTTTGGATTAAATGGTAAAACGTAACCTAGTGCCTGTATCGTAACCTCAATTTTTCGATCTAACGCAGTTTTTCTTTGGTTTTCTGTTCGAATACTACCTGACTGGACTTTATTTCCGTAATTAACAATAAGAAGAAGAGAAGATATTAAATTTCCAAGTTGACAGTGAATACTTTTTGAATAATATAGCTTATAAAATTCCCAGATATTCCCATAGGTATGTCTCAATTCTCACATGCCTAAACAAGGCAAGATATTTAGTAGCTGATCTTGTTGAAACCTACAATTTGAATTTCTGTTGATGTATAAGATTGTAGGATCCACTGTTTTATTTTATAATTATGTATTATTTTTTTTAATTTTGTATAACATAGTGGTTGTTTAATCGTTATCATCACTTCAATAAATATTATTATTATTATTATTAGAACAATACACAGTTAATTGCACAATATTATATAACAATAAACAATTATTAGTATCAGAGATATAATAGATCTCTTTGAAAACTGTAACTTGAAGTGTCAATATGCTAACTTGTTATGTTATTCTACAGCTTACGTATTTTATTCGTATAACTTTGTACTTTTGTATTTGACTTAGTGCTGTATTAGGTTTCATACTGTGCTCAACACTTAAAATAAACGATTATTTATTAATAAAACTAACAAACGTTCTGCTATTTTGTAACTTGCAATAAACGATGTCAATTCGGGGCGAGGTGTTCTGCAAGTCTGTTCGATCCCACTTTCCGACGTACATATTGTTCCTATACTTACCAAACAGCATTATATACAAGCACCATGCACTATACAATTATGTGCTTTATAGTACCGCATGTAGGTTAAATGTATGTACTATATCGACCGCTGGGTGAAGGGTAGTGAATGTAATGCGCTACGAAGCTGGATATCCTAGGTTTGAACTCATATAAAGGGGGATTTAAACCCTAATCGAACCTGAAATTTAATGGTTGGAATGGGAATTTGGGACAATCACAAGGGAATTTTCAGTCTGATCCAGGAACAGCACTGGAAAGAGGACAGTAGAAGTGAAAATGAAGGGGTCGCGGGTGGGCTGCGATTCTGAGAATTAAACCAGTTTTGCTCAAAATTTCAGAATTCAAAATGTTTGAAAATTCTACCTCGACCATTTCATAATTGTCTCTCTGTTGTATTTATGTGAAACTGCGAATAATTTTTTGAAAATGTGTTGCAAACTTTAGTTTCTTAACTCCCATTAATCCTACATGCCAGAAGTTTCGGGGGGGGGGGGGTTGAATCCTAAAAAAAACCTCTAAAACTAAACTCCATGACGCAAGAGCCCTCTTTAGGGACAGGGCCTATCAAGCGGCTTCTCACCGAGTGACGCGTGACGAGTCCCATCGCCGCTGTTTTCTGGCTTTCGAGACCGGAGCCCGCTATTTCTTTCCTAGTTGCTCCCCAATTGTCTTCACGATGCTGCATCAGCGCCGATATTTTGAGGGCTCTCGCAGGAATTGATCCCAGGACCGTTTGCACCAAAGACGAGAGCGCTAAGTGTGGGAATAAAAACTGGATTTATTTTCGACTGTGGCCTGTTCACACGCAGACACGATTAACTAGCCTATTTCGTTCTAGATTCGTATCTACCATAGACTATGTAATCATATGCAAATCGTGGCTATACATATACTTTTTTGCTCATTAAACGGTAGCGTGTTAATCTGGCATAGAGCGAACTTTTCTCGTTGCTCTTAACTAGCTTGGTAGAAAGTGTTAATGGTATTTCGGAAATAAAGTTCCCATTCACATTTTTTTAAAGCCATAAATAAGAGCGAAGGAAATGAGTTATTGCAAAAACATATAATAAGGGAGAGACGAAACTGGTAGCAAGCGAGATAGCAATTAAGATGCGTGGTAAGGAAGGTGGGAATTAAAGAATCCACATGGAGACACTGGACGAAAATGATGGAAGCGTTATCTTCTTAAAATAGTAGCTACTGTTGCGGCCATTTGTCATCCACGAAGAGATTGCCATTGAGGGGTAGCGCCTATAAGTGGCCATCGATTTGTGGGCCTGTCAGTTGCCTGGAAAGGCCTGAGGAGGCGTGAAGTTATAGACCGCTTTGCGATAATACGATGCACGTGAGGTGCAAGTGAATGTGGCCTGAAGATTATTTCCCAAATGCGCGAGGAAAACTCAACTGTGCAGCTTCGGGACCACCTTTTCCCCAAGTTGGACCGGTAGTTACTGTGAAACCGTAATACGAAATGATTTTTTTCTGGATAGAGTTCCCGGGTTCGTGTCCCGTCCTCTGCATGGGTGTGTTCTCTGTGTTCGCTTCAACAATTCCGTCTCGCACACTATTCACAAGAATACACATCTGAGATTTGATTAAATAATTGTATGTTAATTTAAATTAAATACAGCGTGTCCACAATGAGACTCCAACATTTTGAAAGTCTATAACTTTTTCATTTTAAATTGTACAGCTGTGATTCCGGAAGCAGCAGAAGCAGAAAGTCAAAAAGTTTATGTGGTAACGTTTTAGTGCGCGCAATAGCCGTAGTGGCGCTGCAGCACTCGATTGTTTGAAAATTGAGATTCTAAACGAGCGTTCACAGGTTCATTCGAAAGGAGTCCACAGATGTCAGTAAGACAAGCAGTGAAGAACTGTGTGAACTGTCGACCGATTCATACCAAGTTCTCTCGCTGCTTGTCTTACTGACGTCTGTGGACTCCTTTCGAATGACATCCGCACATTTTCTACAACCTGTTCCTGGATTCTGGGTTTACCACCACAGTGTCCTTTCAAAACATTGCCGGTCGCCAAAAACTGATCACACCACTTCTTTATAGTCGTGAATGTCGGAGGATCCTTATTGTACATACGACGAAAGTTTCGTTGCACTTGAATAAGTGATTTCGTTTATGCACACCACCACACAACCAGTGGCGAAGCTTGGTCTTAAGGGGAAGGCAAGCAATGCAGTACTCCGAAAGAGTGGGAGAGGGGGTTGTTGTCCCAGTTTCTCTAGGAGAGAAAGGGCATTTTAAATAATAATAATAATAATCCCCAACTCCTCTCTCAACAGCCATGCTTGTTAGTTCAAATTCTTGGTCACGTTATTGATATAACTTGCTATTACTTACAGTTTCCCGTACACAATTTGAAATATCCATGTTTGTTTTGGTAAATTCTCAGCACACCAAACAAAAGAGAACTCTTACTTGAACCACTCGTTCTTCCCACACAAATGGAAAATGTTCCGAAAAGCTCCGAAACTAACAGAAAAGTGATACCAACTTCGTTGTAAAAATTATTGTTCACGGTAGAATAAAATAACTGACTTGAAGCTTAAAATTATATGAAGCATTGGAATAATAAGTCATTAGAACAGGAATAAAATACGTCGGTTCTTTTTTTTTGACTATGTATCATATTAATAAAAATAGTATTTTGAGTTTGATAGCATTTAGGACTTAACGTTTTTGCTATTTGCAGGTCTCAGAAGAGTGTTTCATTGCTTTCTTGACATAAGTGTTATCGAAAAAACATCAGTTTATTGAATTTGTTTGTATGGAAACTCACGAAAAATATCGTGTAAATTATTTGGTAGTAGTTGTCAACACTGGCGTGGCGTTGCAATTTGAGATGAGAGAGTGTGAGGCGGACAATAGCCAGCTGTTCTGCAGATTCCAGTGCTCTCCAGCGCCGGGGGCAACATGTTTATCTGCACGTTTTACAAATCGTGAAAGTTAAAGTAATGCTTTAAAGTATGTTTACGTTGAATTGGAACAGTTATAATGATTTATTTCAATAATTCTGTGTTTATAATAAAGCAAATATCCATGTCGTTTTCACGTTCAGAAGAGACAACGGCGCTTATGGAGAAACCGCACAGTGTTGCCAATACAGCGCTAGCTCATGTCGCCGGGAAATGATGAGCTTCCTTCACAATGAAGGTGTTACATATTTTGTATATATAATGATACTTATATGTAATTATTAATATTAATATTATACTGTGAACGTTACAGTTATCCTTTTTACTATGATCCATTGCGATCACTACACACGCGAGTGTAATGCACGAATATGACACTTCAGAAATTACTTAAAAAAGTAAAAATCACTGAGCGCTCACACAATTGAAAACACTTTTTCGAGAGAGGGAAAAAGTCTACTCTCACTCAAGTAAGGGGAACCTGGCACACGGGTTAGATTCAAGTTGCAACACAAATAAACAAATGAGTTATGGCCCACGTGAACTGATAAGACGTAAATGACTCAAGCAAGGCATGTCATATTTCTATCTTGAAGCCCCATATTTTGTCATGTGTTGGAAAGCCTTTCAAAGGTTAATATGTAGTATATGAATTTATGTGTACGTTGGAAACTGAAAGGTTTTCTTCATTTCAGTATTAATGTCGACAGTAATGTAAACAAAAACAACGTGTATTTGCGACAGCACTAATGTTGCTCACAACAGCAGCATTGGAAATAATTGTCAATTATTAAATTTAAGTAATTTTAATTCTATTATAACAAACTGCATCAAGTTCATATTTTTACTGAATGGAAATAAAATGAACTCGAAAACTTGGTGGTGATTAGCCGGAATGCTGCGGTGAGCCAGCTCAAGATGGCCAGACAACGTCTCCTACTTCGCCCGCGGTTCGGGTTAAAAAGAAACTCCAAATGCATGGAAGTAATATTTCTGGGAACCTTTGAGTGGTTATAAAAAATAATTTCATTATTTTCTCCACAACTTTGTCGCTGGAAGTTTTTACTTGGAATTACAGAACAAGAAATGGCCAGCGACGACATTTTCTACTGCACGAATATAAAAAATCTCCACATACTTTATTTGAATATTTTTTAATGCAAATATGCTTTAAAGTATTGATAAATTCTGAGTACCACCATCACCTATGACAATTAAAAAACAGTGTCAATTTTTTTAATAATGAATGCTTCAATTTTACGGCATGTTTCAACGTTAGGAATGAAAACAATGTAAAAATTGTGTTTTCACGGAAAATTTGCGTTTTTAATTTATCTAAAATTATGTAAGCAAGTTACCAGTTTTTTGTGTTCACCATCGTATTCTCTACAAAATTTCCTGCAAATCTGCAGGTACCGATTTTACTTAAGCTACATTTGTAAATCCAGAAATTTCACAACAGCGCGCTCGTATTTCCCATAAGAAAAGCATTGCCCATAAGAGCCCATTGTGTCTTCTGAACGTGAAAACGACTCTAGTAGTGTCTGCTGTCTGCTTGGCTCGGCTGTTTTCGAGAAGCCGAAAAGCTCCGAAAAGCAGAGCTTTTATTAGTGGTTTGGGGACCGTACCTTCACCAGCATCTACCCTTCGCCATATGATACTTCAGAAGCGTTGGTTTCCCGCGCAGTGGCTGCAAGCAGAGAGTTTGGTGCTTGCCAACGGGCTGCTGAGAGAGTTTGCGGCCGTAAAATTTCGCGAAATCGAGTGCGATAGAAACTAAATAAGGTACTCAACATTAAATACATTAAATACTATTTTAATAGTGCAAGCAGTGCTTGCATTGCTTGTACTATATCTTCGCCACTGCACACAACCTGTGCACGCTCGTTTGGAATCTCAATTTTCAAACAATCGAGTGCTGCAGCGCCACTACGGCTATTGCGCGCACTAAAACGTTACCACATAAACTTTTTGAGTTTCTGCTTCTGCTGCTTCCGGAATCACAGCTGTACAATTTAAAATGAAAAAGTTATAGACTTTCAAAATGTTGGAGTCTCATTGTGGACACGCTGTACTTCACCATTGCACTTTCAGCTTCACGCTCGAACACGTATCTGTCACAAATTAAATATATAATTCTCGAGAGGTCCCGAGTTTTATCGCACTTTAATCTGTAGGTTGGAAGTTAAGTTATCATTCTAAAAAAGCTTTCCTAACTAGTGAAGTAAGTGTATCAATACACCGCATCAGAGGTGCCCATCCCCCAAAAGGTAGATTTTTCCTCCCCCCCCACGCCGAATTAATTACTCAAATTATTTTGGTCAGGCAACATTTGCGGAACAATGTAATGCAGACATATTTAAGCAATATAAAACTCCTTGTAATCAAGGGGTCACGGGTTCGATATCCGGTGGAGGCACATAGTGGTTCGGATCCCACTTTAAAATCAAGCAATATAAAACGTACAAAACTGCTCAGGCTCACTACCATTTTATCTCTGCTTATTCTTAACAGTTTGTCTGCTTGACTACAGTACAGTACGAACAGCACGCCCCTCCCCCTTCAAAACCGATTCTAAAGGCACAAGAGGTGGTGTGGTAACAGTTCGTTATATCGGAGACACATTTCTTCATTTTTACACAAGAAACTACTTACGGAAATGAGTTTCTCTAAGGTTTCTAACATTCGTCGAGGTATTTTCTTTCATCGTGGAATCTATTTAACCGCGAAATATCTCACCAACGCAGAATTGCCATTGCTTTCCTACGTGAATCGGATGCTCCATACGTTTGATGACGTAACCCCCGGTCAGTGCTTCAATCTTTTTTTTTTTTTTAACTATGCTTGCCTAACCTAACCTTATCAGAAATGGTTCATGGGGCTATCCGTCAGCTACCCGTGCATAATGTGCAATTTGCACACGTGACGAACACGATAGTAGGTATTTTTCGGTGTGTTAGGGAAGCGAAAAGAGGAATAACAAAAACTACTCTGTGTGAAAAATGGTTTGTTTTCGTGTAAACAGCATAATGGTACCTTGAACTATGTTCCACAATACACAATTCGTAAGTTCAAACCATGAGAAACACAAAATATCCGATTTTAATGTGTCTCCGATATAACGAACTGTTACCAACTGTACAAGTGAAAATCAATAACAAGTCAATCAAAGAGAAGATCCTCCCACAAAATTCCCGCACCGCATTGTCTCAAATTCATTCCCATTACAAATTATGCAAAAATGCCAATTTTCTTGTAGAGGCTCGCTAGTTGGTGCCTGAACTCTCCGACATTTGGACAATTGTTGTGAAATAAGTTTACGATCGGTCTACACCCCCATTTTTTTTTTTTACTTTTCCAATAGGAGGCTTCTAGTTTGATAGCCAAAAAGAGAATGCTGAACCCTTCTCAAGCAGGAGCATCAAACCCTGAAAGCAAAATCTACCGTATAAATTATCCCAGAATGCATCTTCCAACCTTCATTCTAAAACACGTACATGGAGTGCCTTGTACCGATGTAATCAAACACTGACAACGTTAATACGGTGGGCAGTACAAATCGGTACTTTCACAAAGAAAATATACTATTACAATAAGCTACGAAAATATTACAAGAATGTACTTACCAATATAACTTGCGAGGAGTTTTGTGTGTTGGAGTTCAGCTGCCCAATACATCGTAACCAAGTACATTTTTGTTAAGAGGCCGAAATCGACGAATGTTGGAGATTTATCTATAAAAGTAACCATGTTTATTCTTTCTTTATATATTTTATATTGCATATAGCTTCAATTGTTTATTTGTGTATTTCAAATGCCTTAAGTAACCTGCACTCCCATTGGCTAATTCAATCTTAGCGCGGTGTCTAGTTGCCGCCATTTTAGCGCGGTAGTTACTTCCAGCCAGTGTGCGTAGAGAGGCCACTCGGGACACAGCCAGAAACCGTCGCGGACAATTATGGATACCGTAAGCCCAACGTGGCTACGTTTCATTAGTGGCGCGTTGTTGTAACACCAGCTGCAACTTCGTGTAAACAGTTTTCCCTAGACAGGAGTGCATGGGAAGTGTAATCAAGTGTTATGTGCATATACCTTATAATACATAGTTATAGTTATCAGTGTGTGTGTGCCTGTGTTTTCTTTACAACTCCCAAGAGGATCGCGGTGAACTTTGCCCTGTAGCGACACAATCCATACCAGAGAGATGTAAGTGGTACCTACAATTTCACTTACATTTAGATCCTACCGGTTCGGATCATCATTCAGTTTTGGTCCTGTACGGTCCGGTACGCAAACAACGAACGAGACGTGAAACTTTGCAAACCGGAAGTCACAGAACATGAAAACTTGTGCATCTTTAACTGTGCCAGGCACCAAAACAGGTCCACTCCAACTCCTACGATTTAGGATGTACCCGAGCAACACAAACTTGAAGCCCAAGTTATGGAAGATGAATCACGCAATGTAACTCCGCAGGTCCACCTGTCGAGATCGTCCAGAAAAAGGAAAAACAACGTTTATCAAATCCAACAGTATATGTGTTTAACTTCTGAAAGATTCGTGTGACGTATAGAATTATCTCGCAAATTTGCAAAACAGCAGCAGTTTTGAACTTTTCTTTTGTCAATTAAGGATTTGTATGGATAATTCAACGTAAGTTTACGGATATGTAGGAACTTTGTAACAGTATTAAAATTATAGCCTCAGCCAATCAAGGAACGTCATCAAACTGTGTTCGTTGGGTATTTCGGATGCAATGGACCTCTAATGTTGAATTATAAATTATAGATGCTAGAGTTTGGACTCCAATTAAAAACTAACCAGTAGACCTACAAAAAATTTACCTTATTCAATTCTGCTTTAATCTATGTTAATCAATGTTTCTTTCGAGTATGCCATCTAGTTTTCATCGTCTTGAGAACAAAAAAGGGCAGTTTTTTTTATTAGTTTTGGAAACGATCGCTCATTTTGAAATTCTGTACTAATCAAAAACGGGTTGTCCGATTGTTATGAAATTTTAGTAGGTTGCAGGCAGAAAGGTTTTTAAACAAAATTATTAATTTTCAGGTTTTCAAAATTTGTCGTTTTTACCAATTTTGCGAAACGACGCTGTTAGCGACCAGGACTCGAACCTCTGGCATTCCGTGCCATTGCTCTACCACTGAGCTACAGAGTACTGTAGAGCGAGCCTACATTTTTCGCTAACAGTTCTACGTAGTACATCTCTTGTGTGTAATTTAATGACGCTTTCTTAGTATTGGATAGTCCTACAAATACAATATTGGTCTTGTTTTGAAGCTCTTTGCATCTATTTTAAAAATGAATCATCGTTGTCAATTCACATTGCGAAACGTAATTTATACATATTTTTATTCAGCGGAGTAAAGTTGTTCGTGGAACGTGGCAACACTGCACACAGCGACGTCCGTTGAACATCTGAAACTGCCAGCGGGCGCTGCGATTGCAGTGTTGCCACGTTCCAGATAAAATATAAGTTCAAATTTGAGTCCGATCCACTCTGAAAGATTCCTCAAAAGGGGTTCGAACCTGCCACCACTGCAGAAATGGGTTTTTCTTTCTTTGTTTATTAATTTTACTCCTCATGGCTGATCGTTCAGTTTACCGTGGCAATGAGAGCAATTATAATAATAACGACACACAGTAATAACCATCTATTCCAGACCATGCCCTCTATTTTTGCCCCCAAAAAGATAATCCTGCTATTGTTTATACAGGTTAGAATTGCGTTACTCATCTCGGTGAGACGAGTAACCAGACTGAAATTCGCCCTAGCCCAACTGTAATTTCTGGATCCGCCACTGTCAAAATCCTACTTTGTGCTTTCTTAAGCTATACATTACCATGTTTGATATACGTACAGTTCCACCAGTGGCGGCGATTGGGGGGGGGGGCAGTTGCCTCCTACTATGCTAAACCTTATCTACGAGGGAAAGAAAACTGTCTGTGCCTCACAGTTTTTGCACCTTTCCCCCTAGTTTTGGAACCCAATCGCCGCCACTGATTTCCACCAAAAAAAACCTATTACAAACATAAAACACCCTCCTTTCTTGTTCTAGGCTTAAAAAGGGGCAGTCAGAAAACGGCTGTAGATATCGATCTTAGTGCACCCTGGTGTTGCAAGGAGAGGTTTTCGCTCGAGCGCCAAATAGTTTCCACGGACAACGCTAGATGGCGTACGGAATTGAGAGAGCCGAGCAGGCAAAACGAGGAGTATACACTCAAAGCCCAGCAGTACACGTGCAACCGTAATTTGTCTGCTAGTGGTCCCTCAAATATAGATCGTGATGTGAAAGATGCAGTGAAATTGAAACTTACCTGAACATAGTCATCATGTAAAAAGTACTTCAGTCTATCTTACCAATGCAGTGATATATGAAAATGAAGCAGATGATTGTGGGCTGAAACTGCCATGACGGACATTTTACATACGATTATTTATCCATTGTATACACTCGAGGGTTGCGAGTGAAAGAGACCCCATGCAGTACTATTCTTACTACACACATCCCCTCAAGATAAAATTTAAAAAAAAAACTGCAGGTGGTGAGTAACAAATAAATAACACAAAACTGATGTTTCCAATTGCGCTGAATTTATTCTGAAATAGATTTTTTTTTACAAAATACATAATTTTCTTCACAAAAGAATTACTGATATTTTCTCTCGCTGGAAAAAATTTCACCTTGCATGCAAAAAACAACCATTTGCCGTTGCTTCTTCAATAACTGAAACTGACCAATGCCACTGATCGTTTTGTAAAAATTAAAAACAAGAGTATCCCTCGGTTAAAAAGATAACATATAATTCTGCTTTTGTAACCAACCTTTCTGGCTAGCCTTAAAAATAAAGTTCTGTAATAAACTAAAGTAAAAGCTCAATAACAATTAGTAACAAATTATTGCTAACAGGTTGGTACTAAAAAAGGAAATCATGTTTCAAATAGACATAATTTTGGTACAAATTTGATGTTTTAATTACATGTTAAATGTCGCAAAATATTATTCTGTTAAACAGATTGATGAGACATCTCTTACTTTGATAATAGGTAGCATATGCTTCACCTCATAAAAAATGGGGCTAAAAATAATCGCCAACAGTATTAGTATTAGCATGAAAAAAACCACTAAATATCCGAGGGAACCTTTCGCACACCCTGAAAAATAAACATATTGTTACAACTTTGCAGCTACCATACACTACAATATTTTTCACTTGTAACCTACCACACTAACACTGTAAGCACAGTAAAGAAATTACGAAACGAACACTTGGAAAATACCTTCATGGTATATCAACACAACGGTTTAATGCACTCAAATAGCACTCTCGGATCTGTATTATTACTAAATCATAGTAATTTTGGTAATATTTATTATGTAGATTATATATATTTATATATTTCCTCACGAAAAAAATACGTCTATACAAAATATAACCACAGACACACTTAACTAGTAGAGAAACGATCTCCAATAATTTTTTTCTCATATGTTACATAAACACTTTAAATTAATAGCAGATCTTAACGGTTTTAAGACCTGTTTGACAGATCTTTACGGTTTTTTAAAGATCTGTATGCATTCACACGTCTATTCTCAACATGTACAAGGAAAAAACTTATATCAAGACCCGTTTAGGGGGTAAAAAATGGCCCTAAGTAAACACGTGAATAAATGCACACTTTCCATATTGTGCGATTTTTAAAAAAGGAATGCATTGTGTGAACACCGTGTATATGACTTTCTTCTTCTTCTTGTCAGATAAGGACTATAAATAAAAAACCGCGGCTGTTATTTATATACGAGGTGCATCCAATAAGTTCGGCGACAATTCTCGTATCCCGCGAGTTTTAAGCTTCAAGTATCCGGTGCCGTGAAAACACAAACAAAATCGGTCTTTTGTTTGTTTGAACGCGCTTCAAGGAGATCACTTCTCAAAAAGAATCATTATGCTTAAACTTACACAGGAAGCAAACAAAATAAGATTATGTTAGGTGATTCATAAGCATGTGCCACTTTGGAAGAGAAAGCAGCCTACCTACTAGCCAGACCTGGTTGTTATCCTACCGCGACTCCAAAACTCGTGCATGTGCACTGTCTTTCGAAGTTGTTCTAACCTGGCAGTGATGATTTTAGTGGACCATTAATGGAATGACTTTTTCTTCTTCATAAATCTTGCTACGTTCATAAATAATAATGTTGTTAGTACAAGGTATGATTCGAAGCTGTTTTTTTTTAACACAAATGAGTTAACACACACCTATTCGATCATATCTATTATGATCAATAAAACAATATAAAAATCATAGTATGACTACTGGTAAAACACTTATTAAAGATTTGCATGCACAAACTTAAAAAAATTACCATTCCTTGAAAAAAAAAAGATGTTACCATCTCATGTGGTATCATGGTGTCGAGACTTCAAGCCTCCACATATGCACCAATGTTCTGACCATGTATTGAAATCACTCCGATGACGGAGCATAAACAGGAAGAACACGGGTCTTCCCTGAGGTGACCACAAGTGGGTGTCCTCGACCTTTTCCACCATGTGTGTCATCCATAGATCAAGCCGGTAATATAGCTCCATATCTTGTAGAGTAAAAAAAAAAAGCTGCAAACATGGCAGCTTTTTGCTGACCGAGCCATGTGTAACACAGGCTGGCAAATGCTTTTCATCACATTCATCTAGATTAACATGTTGAGCGTTCGAGCTACCTCAGTAAAGAAGTACTCCCTTTCATACTAACGCCACACCGTAGAAACCAGTAATAAGTTTTGTAAAAAAGGCACGTTTATGTAGCATTTCGTCATGTCAAGTCGTAGTATCGTGCAGATGTGGGAAAGATCTCAATGCCAGTAGACATACTCTACCAGCATTCTTCAGAGTGCACACAGGTTGAGGCACAGCCTCGATGTTTCATCTTGTCAAGTCGACAAATTGGAAACCAACGATTTGTAATCTCCGAACAGCATCCTCATCTTGAATTCAAGATAAAATTACTTCTCAATTAAATCAGGTACTCTTTTTTTACATGACAATTTAGCGTCAGGTACATAGATATGCCACCACCAATTTTTATGAAAAAAAAATCCTTCCATGTACACTTTACAGCTCGGAGCTACCAACAATCGTTCTTTCATGTGTGTGTGTGTGGTGTTCTAAGTCCTTTTCATGATTCTATCACAGGGCCAGCCCTTCTGAAAGGGTTAACCATAAAGGCTTCCTCGGAAGGGACTGGTATTTTTTCTAGGTGCTGATAGTAACTTATAGACCGTCTGGAAAACCTATGCTTGGACTAGAATTCTAGGATTCTGCTGCTTCCAACGATAAATATGAGACCGCTAGGTGGACAGGTACACGCACGCACACACATTACAAAAGGGGGGGAGTGAAGTCCTTTCACAGGGAGGAACTCCTCACACCGGTGGGGGGCCGCGGACATATCGAAGCTGAGGGACAAGAGAAAGACTGAGATTGTTGATGGCGTCGCAACAGTCGGGTTCCAGGAGGCATGCGACGCAGAACAGAGCAACAATGGCCATCTGGAAAGGCAGAGCTGCTCGGATGACCCTCCACAGCCAGGGGCGTCTCCCAACGTCCACCGAGGTCTCCAACTCGCGGGGCACCGAAAGGCTGTTCCTCCTGCAATACAAGTACAAAAGAATCCATTAGTTTCTTCATAGCGGTCTGAACACACAAAAGATATCAAATATCTTTAGCCACCAGACATCATAATCTCTCATGTGTACCTCTTTTACAAAGTGTAATCAGTAGCAGCGATTGGCTGCCAAAACTGGAAGGTGGGGGTGCAAGGTCCGAGTACTTTCTCTTGGTAGACAAGGCTTAGCATTAAGAGGTCATAGTGCGATGGCAAAAAGTGGGGGGCAAATGCCCCTAATCGCCGACACTGACTGAAATATACTAATTTTAACAAAGATAGAATCCAAAATGTCTATTGTGGAGACCTGCAGAGGTGTCACATGTCTTATCTTCAGGCGCTGAACGCGAATGTCCAATAGGTGTCACTCAAAATGCACATTAAACACAGTGGAAGTAGTGAAAACACCCCCCTTATTTTTTTCACAAAGGTCCAATTTATGGCACTTTTGGCTATAAATTTGCCTTCCCCCCATGCCCTTCTAAAGACGACCTTGGAAAAATCTCGATAAACCCCTTGGTAAGACCGTTTAATTGGCCTCAGTGAGCATTGTGCGTTAAGTATTCTAGTAGTACGGCAGCACCCCAACAGATGGCATCTTCTATACCCAGAAGTGTGTGGTACAAAGAAAAAGGCAATAAACGAACTTCCGGCCTGCTGAAAGATAAAACGTAGAAATGTTAACTTTGTGTTATTTCTACATCCATACGTGAGAAATGGTTACACGTCTCACATTGTAGTTGTTCATGTGTAGCAGAAATGCGACGTGCCCTAACTGGAAATAGTTGGGCACTTCGAACAAAGATGGCACTAGTGCAAATATGATATATGGAGGGTAAACGACACTTGAATAGTTTCTATTTCTTCTATTGTATTTGTGTAGACTATATTATTGAAGGTTACAGAACGAAATGCAAAGGAACTAACATCACTCTGCTACAGGTAGAAAATAAAACCTTCGAATTGTGTACTACATAGTTTAAAAAAGTTGTGGACAGAGCCAGCATACTAATTTTGCAACCACGATAATTGCTGTAAATTTAGAACTATTCAGCTGCAATTTATAAAGCAGTTACAGCCTACATAAAGAACCTAATCATTAGCATTTTAGGTACTTTGTGTGTTACGGAGTGTCATATCACAATCTTTGTGTTGTGTGTGTAACTGTGGAACATTACTGCGATTGCACAGCAAGTCATGCGTACGAAAAAGTGTTGGGTTCGATCCCTGGAGCCTTCTGTGCAACTGTTTACATGTTATGGTAGTCCTTGTTCATAAAAGGGTGCTTGAATGAGAACTTTTCCCACAGTTTAACCTGCTGACTATGATAACGGTGTTAGAAGTTGTGAAAAGGTCTCGAGTGGGGTTAAAACCGCACCAAACCATCAACGCTGAAGGAAAAGCACCTCAAATCCTAGCAGGATTACGCACGAGCGCATACGCCTGCTCAGGAGATATACCGTGGCAGGGCAGAACTGCTGTTTCGAGTTTTGCGTGGTTTCGGATGGGACATTAAACTTCGCTTATGCGTGTCAAGCAGTGTTCGGGAAGTTTTGAACGAGCAGTTTTACACGATGCTCCCCCCTCCCTTCTGGCGTTAATTTAGTTCGTTAGCCGGCGTCGCCACCGTGGGCTTATGCAAATGAATTGTATTCTTTTGAGGAGGCCCCTTACGGAAACCGCTCGTATGCAGATGAGCTATAAAAAGGGTTTTTCTATTCCTACCCAAGGAGCATGACGAAATCGTTGGACTAGGCTCGCCATTGTGTCGGGATGCCCAGGTGGATGCTTCACCCGGGGGACACACATGCCTCCCTGGATGAAGGGTGATTGTTCCAGAACCGCTGTTAATGGGCGCGGAGAGAAGACTGATCATATGCACGCTGCCAGAAGCCCTTTCACATGCCCTTTTGTCCCCGATTCCTCGGCCCCATCTCTACGTCTTGCAGGTTGACAAAGACGGCGCCATGTGCGCTCAGAATGAAAGGCAGTGTTTTTAGCACAGGATAGTACCGAGAAAAAGTTCAACGAAACTTTTAAAATTGCAATGCGCCCCGAAATTCAAAACTGCTTTAGAACGAGACGAGTTCACCTTATGCACTGATAGGCTACACTGGACCACACTTTAAAGTGGAATCGAACCCCTTGATTACAAGGCGACGACGTTATCACTACGCCATCGGAGAGAGACAAACACAATGAAATAAAAACATCCAGATGATGTCCTGATCACGTGAACCAAATTGCACTGATATCCGAAACATGCCCTTCCTGGATATCCTACGTATGTTCCCTCGACGGACATATAGATGAAGATATGGATGTCTACTGGACTGTACTGGATATCCTTCGGCACGAAGATCCACAAGATATCTCTGTTTTTAGCGTGAAAAAACTTTGATTTGTTATACAATAACCATTTTTTTAAAATATATTTTCGTGCCTTTTATTTGGACAAAAAAGTTTATTATTTTAAAGTCCTCTTTGTGCGCAAAGAGATTAATTCGACATAGCCTACAGTTTGACGAGGAGGCGACAGCGTTAGCCACTATGCTAACCGAAAGCTCCCACAAAAATACCAAGGAAATGCCTGTCCGATTTATTTGTACATAGTTACATAGTACAGGTTTACTGTGTGTAGATCTGCACCTACAGATGTCGTGCACAACATAAATTACAATCGATAATATTTCGTATAGAGGAGTACGTCCACTTTCATGGTAACTCCTGTTATGAAATGCTTAAAATTAAAAGTTTTTATTTGCAACACTAAACATATTGCTACTTATTTTCTTGCAGGATGCTTCTTGTTCTCCTCACTTGGTACTTATGGAAGAAACTGCAGGGAATTAATTACCTTTGTATTCGGTTAATGTTCGGCTAATTCGATTTTTCTTTATATTACCACTCCGCCACTCAGAAATTACTGAAGACAGTGAGCCCTATTAAGCTCCTGCCAATCGCGCACGATGGTTGCACGAAGCTCGTCTGGAATGAAAGCTTCTTGGAGGCAAAATTACGCGCACGACTGTGAACGCCATTACTTAACTTACTTTCCGACACACCCTCGTACATGAAAATGACATCACTCCATCGGCGCCCTTTTTGACTGACGGGACAAACGGCACCGCGACTAGGCAAATGAACTGACGTCACATGGGAGGGGATAACTTAAGAGAATCGTAGCCAAGAGGTGAGGGGGGGGTTAGGGGGGGCCTTATCTCCCGAAAAACAAGGTGGTTAGAGGACACGATGAGATCAGGAGAGACAAGAGATAGTTAAGTGGAGTTCCATGTTCTCCGCAAGGGAACAAGCATCACTCTAGACAATCAGGCAGGTTAATAAAAAGTGAAGAAATGTTTAAGAGAAAAGGAAGAGACACTGTTGCAACGTGGACATTTCTTCCCATTGTTGCGGCAACAATAGGATAAGGCCGATGCAACATTTCAGGCTACTATATGTCGGCTATCGATACGTCAGCTATGAAGATTAAAAAGTTGGGACACGTGAAGCTAAGAAATACGAAGGTAGTATAACATAAATCGTTTCAAATGTCCGTTCGTACACCTAACCTATTCAGATCACGAGATTGGTCCATATCTCGGAAATGATAACGCCCATTTGTAATCTACCGTCGAAATTCAAGATGAGAGTGACTACGTTCCGATTGTGTTCTCTATCGAAGTTCTCAGATTCCTAAATTGGAACCCAAACGTACTGCTGAGAATATATATGTTCTCTCAGCGTTATTCTTACACCATAGCGAGCGAGTGAGAGAGATATCAAAGAAAAAGAGAAAGAACGAGAAAGGGAGGGAAAAGATAAAAGAAAGAAGAGAACAGTGATAGAGAGAGAGGGGGGAGAGAGAAAGAGAGAGAGAGAGGGAGAGAAAGAGAAAGAGAGAGGGAGAGAAAGAGAGATGGAAAGAGAGGGAGAGAAAGAGAGGGAGAGAAAGAGGGAGAGAAAAAAGAGAGAGAGAGAGAGAGAGAGAGAGAAAGAGAGAGAGAGAGAACGAAAGATTGATTGATTTGTTTTAAGTCCACTTCATGCACATTAAGGCTAATCGGGACTGGACCTACAGTTTAAAGTGGGATCCGAACCACTATGTGCCTCCACCGGGAATCGAACCCGGGACCCCTTGATTACAAGGCGACGACGCTACCACTGCGCCATCGGGGAGGCCGAGAGAGAGAGAGAGAGAGAGAGAGAATAGAAAGAGAGAGAAAGAGAAATAAAAGGAAGAGAGAGAGAAAGAGAATAGAAAAAAAGAGGAGAAAAGAAAACCAGGAGAGAGGAGATAAGCAGTTTTGTAATGCTAGAACATATAACTATGCTTTTACACTAAATATAGTATTTTATAGTTTAAACTTGAGAGCATGTGTTATGGTTCACCATAAATTTCGTGTTCTTAAAAAAAGGTATCCTTTACTTGATATGCTGCTGCTACTACTACAAATTATTCTTACTATTTATAATTTCTCCTGATGAAGGGAAAATTGAACCACGAGAGAAATTTTGCTCCTTGCCAATGGAAATTATGGCTACACTGGCCAGTTCCCTTCCCCCGTTTCGATTCTTGTTAATATAATTAATTAGGCACACTTTTCTATTCATAGCTTGAGACCGTTATTTTCTTAACCAAAGGACATTACTTTAATGAAACACAAGAATATGTTAAAATGATGACTCGAGCATTCAGTAGATGCCTCTCAATGTATGGGTAATACTTCTCCGTCAAATCCAAGTCAAGTTTTTACTAATAAAAATATACTTTCACTTCTTACCCAGAAAAATACTTATAATTATGTGTGTCCAATTGTTTGTGTAATATCATAGCATCTTACAATTCAGCTTAACAACTCCTTGCAACACCACCAAAAAATCAAAGCCAGAACTAAAAATAAAACACAGTCCAAAATTCCTGTGGCAACAGATTTTCCATAATTCCTATGGCACCAGATCTTAGAAGATATGCACATACAGGGGAATCGCTACTCTGTGACATCATCAGTAATAGGCCAAAATATTGAATAAACATAGAAATCAGAGTTATTTGTCCGGATAATTTCAACGGTTGACTCCTGCTTAAAAAAGGATGTCCCAAGCGTAACAGGGTGTGCTAGCAATGTGGCAACGCTGCTGTCACAATACCTACAAACGCCCTTCCAACTGGCAACAGTGTTGATTCGCTACCAAAAAAACGAAAAAGAAGACAAAAAAAAGTTCGATCGGAGGATCCCGAAACCTATCTAATAAGCTCCATCTCAATCACCCCCCCCCCCTCTCCCAACCAACATCCTCCTTGCTACCTCCAAGTCCCCGGTGATCAACGGGTTGAGCGCAGTCGTGGTCTCTGGTACATGAAGTGCGGTTACATCCTCCCCTCCCACCTCTCGTAACAACCCAGTCAAGAGTCGATCCGCGACTGCGAATCCACAAAACCACTTCCACCGTACCTGGGAAAGGAAATTATACCCGCCGCGCTGTTATTACCAGCCCAGCGCGCTTCCCTCCCTTACGATGAAAGAAGTTTCAGATGGCTAGGCGTAATCATAAGCTCTGTGGAAGGCTTCCGACGATCATAGAGCACACTGGGCAGCCGGGGTTCGCGACCCTGAGCTACGGTTTACCGCAAGAAGCGTATGAAGAAGGTCATATTGCCACGTCCCGGATAGGGGTGATATCAGTATGGCTTAGGCCAGGGTAAAACATGAGATTCTCAGCGCAACTAAAACTGATTGATAACTTATCTCGCCTTTATCCATCTCCATTGTTTATCTCAGTTCATAAATTTACGTAAGCACAATTAATTTCAGTTCACCAAACACTTTCATTCAATTCGCGTGCGCATTGTTAATATAATCTGCGATCCTAATATTTCTTCCGCGTGCTGCCATCTGTGATTCCTTATTTCAATCATTTGCCATGTGCGGATACGTAACAATGTGTCTGGCGCAGTCCGACAAATGGTGGAAGGGTTAAAAGTAGAAATTGCTCTTCCGAATCTACAGCTCCTGCTGCCTGGAGCTCTGTTCCACCCACGAAAAATGATGAAGGGTGAATCACAAAGGACAGTCGTCCCCAGTCCTGGATTCCAACCCGGGACCCATGACGTCGTGGCGCGATGTGATAACTACACCGCCACAAAACTCTGCAATTTTTCACTTTGTAGAGGCTACATGTTGTTACCCTGCCCCTTGTCAGGACAACAGTATTTTTTTCTTAATGAAATATTTATTAATATTAATTAATTAGGTAATTACGTGTATAAAAATATGTATATGTGATAAGTGTATCTCAATTTATTATGCATTTTTGGGTTCGTATATATTCCATGTATAAAAACCATGTAGCTGTTCTTTCTTCGTGTTTCGAACGTTCAAGGAAAAGGCGGGCAGTTTAGATGTTAAAAATTAAAAATTTTGAAAGAAGGGCCGTTGGCAACAGACGCCAACCAAACATATATAAACTCCCAGATGAGAGTGGGGGAGGTCGGCTGTTGGAACTGAGACTTGGAAGGCAGAGGCTGTTTCGCTTCGGTCAGCTCGGATCGGAGGACAGATCTCCCGCAACGGATTCTTTAAGAGATTGGATTGCCGGGCAGGCTAGTGCCTAGGTGTCCGATTTACAGGTAAAAGGTAGTTTGTACTGGATGTTATTTGGAAGTAATTACGGAGCGCCGGGCAGCCTAGTGCCTTGTCGCCGTGGAGTGTTGTAAAATGTACACGTCGGACGACCTCGCGCCTGTTACGACGTTTTCTTGGAGTAGCGCGAGTCTTACCTTGTGACAAGCGTACTCCCGGTGTAATTCATGAAATGTAAAGCATCCAGGTACAAAAATTAGAGATTTCCAACATCAAAATTAGAGTTTTGGCCCGATAATTAGAGATATGAACATTCGGACACGACTTGTATTATAATTAAATTTACGTTAATTAAACTTTAGAAAATATTTAAAAAAATGTTTTTAATTTCACAGTTGCTGGACAAGGTAATTTATCCCCCTGATCAAAAAGGTTTCGCAAATGTTATCCGTTGTCTCTTGTAGTTAATTATATAATTATGTTGACTTGTAGCAACCCACGTGCATTGTCGTACAAAGAAAGATACCCCTAGACAAATCAGAGCCGAGTACGAAGTGCACAGAACCTCCAGTGCGGAGGTAAAGTGTGGGGGGCCAGGCAAGTAACAATGTGTGGAAAATACGGTCTAAAACTTGGACATTTTATCGATAACACCGAGTTTAGGAAATTATGTAAAAGAATCACAGGCTATGTTTTCAATATAAGCACTAAATAGGTGGAGAAGCTTACGGTATTTGAGTCTGGTTCGGCTTTCGTATGGACTGGCTAAGCGTGACGTCCCGGATGTATGTTTCGAGAGACACTTTCATGGGGCGAAGCTCCTATGTTTCGGCATTGCAAACTGATCGCGAAGGGGTGGTTCTTACTACAGTGGCGTAGGAAACAGAAAGATGATGTCTATCGTACGTCAATGTAAATACTAGATTCTGGAGAATACCTGGATATTTTACTCATCCTTCGCAGTGAAAAAATAACGTAAGAAAAATCGGGTAGTTTTTCAAGAAACACGTCTGCTATTTTAGTAAAGGCAACATCGATATATTCTTTATACCGATATACGATAGACATCAGTATTTTGTTTCCTAACCGCTGTTAAGAAGTCCTTTTCAATGCAAACGGATAGGAACAAAAAAAGTAAAGTGCTCCCCTGTGCTTAGCACCACGCCATGAAGGCGTATAGGGGTAACGCCCCACACTTTCTTGATCCGGTCATGAGTGGGGGTGATGTGATCAGCATCACGCCCCTGACCGCCTTTACCCCCCCCCCAGGGTTTCTCCCAGGAACCCATGTTATTCGATGCTGGGTGGGCGCCGGGGCCGCTTCCATCGTTAGAAAAGTTCCCGGATTTGAACCGGCCGGGGATCGAACCCGGGGCCTTGAGCATGGTAGTCAGACGCGTTACCGACTGAGCCACCGCGGCCACAAGCGGGTTGAAATTTCTGTTTGGGAACAAACATCGTCTACTCGTGACGTCACCGCTTAACCAGTCCATCGCGCGCCTATCCAACATTAAAAGTGACACCTGGCGGGAAATTGACAACTGAATTACTCGGGATGCTCTCGCTTGCAGTACTTTGGTTTAGCTTATTTAACTTGGATTTTCTTCCACTTTTTGATAATCGCTTGGATGAGAATGAGTGATGTGATGAAAATGATGTCTGACAAATTTACAATTCATGATGGGTTAAAACAAGGAGATGCATTATCTCCATTGCTCTTTAATTTTGCCTTAGTATATGCTGTAAGGAAGGTAAAAGAAACTAAAGAAGGACTAGAATTAAATGGTGTGACTCAGTTGTTAGCATATGCAGATGATGTAGACTTACTGGGGGATGATGTGAATACAATTAAGAATAATGCTAAAATATTTTTCAAAACTGCTAAAGAGATAGGTTTGGAAGTTAACAAAGAGAAAACTAAATATATGCTTACAGGCCGAAACCAAGTGTAAGGTAATAATCAAAATCTAATTATTGATAACTCGTTTGAACCAGTTTCCAAATTCAAATACTTAGGAGTAATATTAACAAATGAAAATTATATTAAAGAGGAAATAAAAAGTAGGCTTAATTCAGGAAATGCATGTTACTTCTCTCTTCATAAACTTTTGTCTTCTCGTTTAATATCTAAGAAACTAAAAGTTAAAATATACAAAACAGTAATTTTGCCTGTAGTATTATATGGATGTGAAACTTGGTCCCTTACATTGAAAGAGGAACATAAATTGAGAGTATTTGAAAATAAGATCGTTAGGAAAATCTTTGGACCTAAAAGGGATGAGGAGACAGGTGAATGGAGAAGGTTACATAATTTAGAACTACATAATTTGCATTCATGTCCAGATATTATTAGAATAATTAAATCAAGAAGACTTAGGTGGGCAGGCCATGTGGCACGAATGAGAGAGGGAAGAGGAATTTACAGGATTCTTGTTGGGAAACCTGATGGTAAGAGACCTGTAGGAAGGCCAAGACGAAGATGGAGGGACAACGTTGAGATGGACCTAAAGGAAATCGGTAGGGATGGAAAAGAGTATATAGAACTTGCTCAAGATAGGGAAAGATGGAAGGCCTGTGTTGCTGCAGCCATGAACCTTCGGGTTTAAGAAGGCTAGAGAGTTAGTTAGTTAGTTAGATGAAAATGATGATGACACACACACAAGGAACACTCTTGCCAAGGTCGGGGTTCGAGCCCCGGGGTCAACATTAAAGGCGGCCTGAGAGTGGTGCCTATCACACCACTTCCGTAAATGGCTGAGACTGTGATTGTGCGAAGCCCTTCCCTGCCCCTGTTGTGAGCAGGGAAGCTACGAAAGAGAAAGCTCCAGGTTTGAACACTGGCCAAGCAAGCATGGATATATCGTTTCATCACACATTTTGATATGTTGAATGAATAAATGCATTACGGCAATCTCCGTGGTGGAATGATTACCACATCGTACTGCGACGCCATTAGTCTCGGGTTCGAATCCCGGCATGGGTGTCTTTTGTGAGAGTTCCTTCATCAATTTCATCATATCATCACTCATCCCAATCTTTGCACGCAAAATAATCAATCACGTAGTATATACTCATCGTTGCGATTAAGCCACACGATGAGAAACGAGGGAGAGACAACTGTATAAATCTGTTTCTTTGTTTTAAAAAAGTGACGCAAACCCCGAAAAAACACTTAGTTAAAACTAGATAGTGCAAAATCCAGCCCTTCCTCAGGACATTTTTTTTTCACGAACCGACGATCGAAATATCGAATTTCTTAGACGTCGCAGTATGCGTGCCGGGGGTATATGCAAATGCCAAGTCTTTCAGGAGACTGAAAGGGAAGCCTACGGGGCATGTGGCAGCCAGAGATTTATTTAACACAGAAAACGCAGCTTCCGAAAGAACAAGCAGAGGGCACCGAAGGGTTCTGGGACATCGTCTGCATCACAATGCCATTCATTAAATACTTTATTCTCCGGACCAGCATCGCTGAGAATGCTTTATTTCGTCTGTCACGATGATATATGCGAGGGCAGCAGTCCCAGGAAACTGCCCCATTCAAACTGCTGGCTGATGGTAAACCAACTGCTCCAGTCTTAATTTAAAACGGAAACCGGAGTAAGGGTTTTTAAGCGGCCATTCCATTACTTAATAAGCAATTCATTACGGAGGGATATTGTGTTAACGGTGTTCCGGACGCATTCAGCTCATGATAGCGGCTTGGAGCTGCGCTTGCAGCACCACACGTACGGGAAATGTGCCCCCCCCTCCCCCAGAAAGTCATCCTTGAACAAATACGCCCCCCGAAATTATTTGCTACTTCTAAATTAGGTGTTTCACAGAGATATTGCAATCATCTTACATGTTTGGAAAAATGAGTACAAGAAGTAAATCGACTTGTACTTGACTGAAAAAGTTATTTCGATTGATTTACTTGGCTGGAAGCCCAATCCTGTTGCATTTGCTTGGTTGAATGCGTAACTATGTTGCCTATACATTTATCAAACTCTCTATGTATTATAATGATTTGTAAAATCTGCAGTAGAGATGGTTAAGTGGAATAAAAGGCTTGTGCCTTAACTTCAGAATCCAAAACAAGAAATACAAGAAGGTATGAACGTAAATTTATTTTTTTATTTATTGAATTTTTCTCCAGTACAGCAAAAGCCACGCACCTTCTCCAAAATGACATGAAATAGAATCCGCAACAAACAAATTATAACAAATTTCTCTGAAACAGAACATTTCATAAAAGAAATTATGCACTTAATGACCTTCCTCTAACAAAAGAAGCACAACACGGAGATCTTGGTACCATTATAGATTCAAAACTCGCTTTTGAAAATCACACATCAACCATCACAGAAAAGGCAATGCGTTTGCTAGGCCTGCTGTACAGATTCACAGAAATCAATAACCCGAAAGTACTTTCTATATAAGAGCACTTTGAAACATTTGTGAATACCGTTCACCCATCTGGAACATGGTTGTCCGACAGTGTTCTCAGCTTTTTCCGGCCATGAGGCACTTATCCAAGAGATCTGCTCGAAAATTTAAACATTACTACCCCATAAGCACGTCCATACATTGCAGATATGACATTTCTATATAAGGTCATAAATGGGAACTTCACGTCTGTTTATCTTGGTACTGTTTTGTCTTGTTTCTTTTCTTTTGTTTTTAATTTTAACACTAGTCTACTGTTTTACAATTGTTTGTTTCCGCTCTAAAATGACTTCTGCTGTACCGGAAAAATCCAATAAATAAATAAATTTGCTTTCAAAGCTTCTTGTTTTGGATTGTGAAGTTAAGGCACAAGGCTTCTATTCCACTTAACCATCTCCACTGCAGATTTTACAAATTCATTATAATACATAAAGAGTTTGATAAATGTATAGAAACCATGGTTTTCTCCTCAAAATCATAACGTCAGTCATGCTCCCAAATTAATTTTTAAAGACCTCAATTCTTGCTTATTTTTTCACACATGAGATAAATAAAGACAATAATGATGTAATTATTAACCAGTTAACCATTAATGAATGCATACATATTTTTATTAGTAACTTAAATTTTAATATCCTCTGATACCGTCGGGGGAGGGGGACATTAATACTTCCGAGATAGATATTCTCTCATTTTGAATCATTTCGGCACGGCAATGACTTACAGCGCTTAGATTGAAATTATAATTTTCAGTTCATAACACTATAGAGGAAACTGGACTAAAATGACATACTTTTTGTAGAACGCCTAAAAATAGGACAAAACTACAGGTTAGAAAGCTGATTTTATTGCAATCCATTCTTTAGCTACAATATAAAAAATAATTAGAATGATATATGCTCGAAGAACAACTAATGATATGTGATAATAGTTTGTCATTTTAGGAGTTTCCCCTACCCCAATGTTATGTGAATTTTATGATAAACTTGTCAAAAGTTCCCGAGTATTAACATGTTGAACTCGATACTATACTAGGAGTTGTTACAAAGAAGCAACATTATTAATAAATAATTTATTATTAACAATGTTTTCTGCAGTATAACTATTAAGATTTCGTGCAACACGACGAAGATTTCAGGCGAGAGGATATCCGTCCGCTCTGCCACCTGTCGGCCAAACTCGGAACTGCACGCTGGCTGTCAAATCCAACACGAGAAGTGACAGGGTGGATCCGAAGACGTCCCTGTCAAAACACGGGGAAGCCGTCCAGACAGCGCCTCACAAAAAAGGCTCATAATAATTACATATACGTGTGCGAGAAAAAAAGGGGGGCTCTCACATGAGCTGGACATGTGTGGTCCCCCGTGACGTTCTCCTCAAACCACGAGGGCGGGATGACGGGGAGGGGGAAGCAAACAGGTTCTCCCCCTTCGACCTTCGCCCAAACACTAGCCTCTTTCTTAATTAAACCCTGCAGTCATCCCAAGATACGAAATGCTGGTGATTTCTCTCTCTCTCTCTCTCTCGCACACACACGCATGAGAGAGACACTTCACGTATGCATAAAGTTACTGGCCCTACAATAAGGCAGTCCCCCCGTACCAGCAGCGCGGAGAACTGCTTCCAGTTGAGGTAATTAAGATCCCTATCTATTCCTGGGACTTCATTACTATGGTCCATTCCAGGTGCGCCAGAGACAAATACACATTATAGGTGGTCTTGTCCACACTAGGTGGGGAATAATCACCTATTAGATTTCATTCCTCTGCTTAATAATAGACATGTGACTACCTTCTGGACAAGAAACTTTAAATCTTACTAGGACAACTCTGGCGAAGAAATTCTGCACAACCTTAAGATCTAACTTTTTAGCCCAGACTGCTAAATCAAGTTCTTTCTAGTTAATATCTTGTACATTTGACGAGTTGTATCAAAAAATAACGCAGAGATTATCTCTATAATCTGGATGTTTAAGATGCAATGCGGGTCGATGAAGGCGAGTCAATTAATGGCAGTGAACGATCATTGGTTCACGATAAAATAACACAGATAGATTATCTATTGAATCTGGATATTTTTAAGATGCAAGGCGGATGGATAAAGGTGAATCAATTAATGGCCCTGAACGGTCATTGGTTGACGATATGACGCCACTTTGGAGATAAGCAAGGCACATACGAGGTTCACTATTTATATTTTGAGCCTAACAATGAAAAAACAGGAATTTGGCATTGAAAACTGCTTTATTGTTTTTCGAAGTATTCTCCTTTATGGTCAATACACTTTTGCATTCGTTCGAACCATTTGTCAAAGCAGTTTTTCCAATCTTCTTGAGACACCTCCATAATATGGTTTTTGAACGCATCAACGGCCTCTTCCGCCGACGAAAATCGTTGTCCACGCAATTTATTCTTGACATTCGGGAACAAGAAGAAGTCATTGGGTGCCAAATCAGGACTGTACGGCGGATGACCCATCAATTCGATTTTTTGACTGTTCATAAAGTCGGTTGTTAGACGAGATGCGTGACAGCTGGCATTGTTTTGATGAAGAATGATCCGACGGCGTTTGTTTGTTTTCCGTATTTGACCGAAGACCTCTGGCAAACAAATTGTTGTGTACCATTCAGAGTTGACCGTTCTACGTTCCTCTAAAGGCACAGTTGCCACATGACCAGTTTTCCCGAAAAAACAGGCGACCATTTGTTTCGATGTGCTTCGAGCGCGAACAACTTTTGTTGGATTGGGTTCATCTTGAAACACCCATACAGTCGACTGCTGTTTACGTTCCGGCTCATATGCATATATCCATGATTCGTCACCTGTTACAATCTTATAGACGTCTTTTGAAGCACCACGATTGTATTTATTGAGCATTTGTTTGCACCAATTGACGCGAGCGTCTTTTTGAGTTTTTGTCAAATTGTGTGGGATCCAACGAGAACATACCTTTCTCACAGCTAAATGATCCTGTAATATTTTATATATGCTGGTGTAACTAATGCCTATGGTTGCCTCAATCTCACAGTATGTCACATGACGATATTGCAGTATTAGGTTTTGCACCGCATCAATGTTTTCTTGAACAACAACTGATTTTGGACGACCTTCGCGAATCTCGTCGGTGAGCGAATGGCGGCCACGATTAAATTCGTTATACCAGCGTTTCACAGTGGCAAAGGATGGGGCTTCATCGCCAAATGTGGAAGTAAGTTGATCGATGCACTCTTGTCTTGATAATCCACGTCGAAAATCGTAAAAAATCATCGCACGAAAATGTTCACGAGTTAATTCCATTTTATTGTTGTCGCGCAATCTCCAAGGCAACATAAACAACACAAATCAAGCTATTGACAAAACATTTGAAGTACGTTATGGTCAATAATGCCAGACGATTCCGTGCAAACGTCAAATCGCGCCTAACTTCAATCAGTGTTACCAAGGCTCAAAATACAAATAGTGGCCCTCGTATAGATAACAAACTCAGCCAAAAAACATTAAAATGCTAATTAATGGATACTATTGACTCATTTTGCGTATTGTACACAAATATCTGTCAGTTTCACAGCTGACTTGTTCAAGTCATCCGCTTGGCGGCGCTAGTAACTTCCTTACTATTGTCGCTGTATAGAAATACATTTCAGGATTGGAACCGGCAGACTGATCATTTGCTAATGAACATAAAAACACTTCTATTAACGTAGTTGGTAACTGTGAAATTATGCTGTTTCTTTCTATACGTCGAGGATTAAAAAAATCGATATTGAAGGTGTCACCATGAAAATGTTGGAAAATATTATTGTTCTGCTAACCTGAATGCAAACGTTTGAGGAACACAAAAAAAAAAAAAAAAAACATTTATCGTAGTCATATGAACAACACTGTTGCCACATCATAAAACATTTTATTTCAAACTAATGGAGCGTGACATTTGATTATGCATTTCAACTGGAAGTTCGAAATTCAGGTAATTTGTAACAGCAACTTGCACACATTAGAAGTTAGGAGGTCTAAAATGTTTTTACTCGAATATCAATGTGTATTTTCTCACTTCACACTGGTTTTCTGCCATTTCTACCAAAACGATAGGGTTACAATGAGGACAGAAATTTTCGAAGGGACAGTCACAACCCGTGCCCAGATCGGGACTCAGCAAGATGGCTGCCACCCTATCCTCGAGTACGAGGGTTCTTAATGCGGATTCGAACCAGGGCCCTGGATACAACGGAGCATTGACAAAAAGAGAAAACATGAGTCGACATATGTCTCACCATTGTGGCTCCCGTCATGGGGAAAGTGGTGCAAATTTCACGGCACGTTACTTATTCGCGCGATAAACGAATCGCAATCTATCAGCCCCGAAAAGAAAAAAGGAAAAACCTTTTGGAAGATCTCACACAGTCGCCTATGGAGATATTAATTTGGAGCCTGGGCAAAGTCGAAACGACAGCGTTCATAAAGCATTCCGGGGGCATCTTTACACATGAAAATGCGGCCCCATCTTTAGCTTTTGTGTCCCCGGCCTGGTTCCTGGAGATTGGGTAAGGAAGAAATATGACACGCTGCCAATCCTCAGCAGGGTCGGTTCCCCGTTCTCATTAATTCTTTCATTACTATGCAAATAAAAATGCCGCGTCTTGGGGTCTCTGACTGATGACGATGTCGAAGACACGGAGGCTTCTCTATTACTCACGCGCTCGATTCGGATGGGAGGGTCGGAACAGACCCCCCTTCCCCCATCCTTATTCTTCCAAGACCTTTTTCCTGCCTCAGGTGCGAAATTTGACATATCGCCCTGGTCCGCCCCTTCTCGGTCGGCAAGGGTCAAAGTTCACCCACGAGGGCGACCCCGCTGGGACTCCCTGGTCGGTCCGTTTGTCATCTTTCCTCAGAGACTGTGTTTATCAAGTCTGTATGCTTCTTCGGAGGGAGCTTGAGGGGGAAAACTGCAGTTTGTTTGTTACTTAACGTTGTTTTCACTCCACTTTTGGTAAATCGCGGCGATGAGGATGTGTGCTGAGTACTCGAGTGACCAAGGGATACTTGAAATAAACATCCATCCAAGTCGGGATCCGAGTCCGGGAACTACGAAGGCGAGATCAAAAATCTAAGTATTTCCTTATGTACCAGGTGGTTATAATTAAAGTGACGGTGTTCAGAGTGGTACAGCACGGGCTGTAATGAGAGTAGCAGTCTGAAACTTCGTACATATGATAATGAAGCAATCCGCTCGCGAATTATGAAAAAAAAGTTCCAATTCTCGCCACCAGGGTAAAAAATGGCGCTGTAAGCAGTCAAAACTTGGTATAGTTACAGGAAAAACACTATAAATCGCAGAAAACAATACTCTTTGTAATAAAATATCGCTACAATTTCACTATTCGAATTACATGAACATTACTAAAGGAAAAAGCAACAAGCGTCACCAACAACAACCAGGGAGCTCACACAATGGTTAGGCAATGTCACCGACTTTGACGTCAGAGTTACGGAAAATTCCACGTTTTGACTGCTTACAGCGCCAATTTTTACCCTGGTGGCGAGAATTGGAACTATTTTTTTTTCCATAATTCGCGAGCGCATTGCTTCATTAGCATATCTACGAAGTTTCAGACTGCTACTCTCATTACAGCCCGTGCTGTACCACTCTGAACACCGTCACTTTGATTATAACCACCTGGTATATGCATAGAGCGAGAAAGAAAAATTATACAAATACTTTCTCGTAACGTCGTCCTCCGTGCGGTTCCAGGCGCTGTGCTTTGGACTCGGGACTGCGGGAGGGCATGGGTTCGAGTCCGCCTGGGTTCTCTTGCCTGTGTATAGGACCGGTGGCAACCCACCATCGTGAGGACACTGGGAAGCCACGAATAGCGTAACCCGGTCTCGGAAATCTCCTGTAACGGCTGGGGGTTCGACGTGCTGACCCCACGTTACCCCATTACCGGTTGAAGCTTTTCACACCACTAGGTAGGATTGTGGGAAGGAGACTAGCAGTCGGGAGATCAGACTAGGCCCTTCAAGGGCTGTCGAGCCACGGGTTGTTATTATTTTAGTTTCTCGTAACGAAGGATTTGTTTTTTGGTAATCATGCACATTTACTTAGCTTCATATATAAAATATATTGGCACACAGAAATAGTTCGAAAACCAAGCGAGACATTTATGTTCTGTTTAGAAAGGATTGTAACACATGAAATATATACACTGGTTACAGTGTTGCCACTTCAGAACAAACTCATATTTAAAAAAAAAATAGAAATTGGAATGGGAAATGAACCGAGTCAAGCCAATCGCTACAGCCTATAGGGGAGGGGGGCACGTTTGGTATAGAATTTTTGTACCAGAAACATGAGGCATTGGTGTAAACTTTAGAGGTTCTAAATGCATGTTGTTAATATTTGTGTGTGTGTGTGTGGGGGGGGGGTATATGTGTGTGTTCATACAGGAGAGAGGGGGATGAAATATGAGGAAAGGAGGAAAAGCGTGGAAGATGAAGTAGAAAGAGAGGAAGAGAGAACGATGGAAAGAGATAAAGATAAAAGGAGAAACGAGAGGAGAGAACGAGGAGAAAAGAGAAGGGGGAAAGAATGAGAAGAAAAACGTAAAAGAAAAATGCACAGTTTTCTTACAGTGTGCTGAAGACAGAGACTCGGATGATTGAATCTTGATGTATCATTAGTGGCACAGCATCCCGACAGGTTCTGTAACATCGCATTCCGCTTCACATGAGCACTTCTCGAATTAAGCGATCGAAACGCGAAACCAGATCGGAAGAGAAAAACAAAGACAATCCCGCCGTTCCACTTGCCACCCGACAGATGGAGAACCTTGGCGCACAAAAAGGGGGACCGAAACGAGAAATACGAGTGAAAAGCATTAATGAGATTGGCACCAACACGACGCGGAATGACACGTCCACCGACTCATTAAAGTAGCAGCTACGGACACCAGCTTATCTTCGCATCTCGGGAGTTTATCCCCGGCAGCTGTCCACGTCAGATAGGTTCTCGAACGCTTGGGATCACTGCGCCCCGACTGCTTCTTAAACAAGGTCTTCCAACCGCTACTTGAAGCGTCTGGTAAGTTCGTCTCAACATGACACCCACTCACGCTGCATCAAAGACAATGCAGAGTAAGACTATTAAAGTCTCGTTGCCTCCAAGTGCACATGCACTGGTGCCATCTGTGTCAAGGCGCTAAACTATTTCCAGTTAGAGGCAGTATGCCCACTCCACAATGATTGACGGTCTCGTGAACAACTCAATTTGAGTTACCTATGCTTGACTTCCTAACAGCTGCATTCATCTAAATGAAACAAGTTTTCCCAGTAACTACTTTCATACAATTCCTGTTTTTAAAGCAAGGTACTGCAGTAAGCAGAGGTGCCACCATTGCAAACAATGATGTACATAGATCTACTGAAGTCTAAGGCCAGTTTAGACGAAAGCATTTTCCTCAACAGGACTTGCAGCATATTTCACAGATAGAATCGGTTCTAATTCTCCTAGCATCTTGGATAGCGTAACCCAATGAGAAGCAAGCTCTATGTCACAAGTGCAGATGTAATGGCAGCCGAGTGGAATCTAAACAATGTATCACTTCCCATTTTTAAAAGACAATAAGTATTCAACCAAGAGGAAAAACGTTTCCTACAAAACAGTTTCAGCTACAAATAAATGGCACTGCATAAATACATACTTTATAGCACATGGAGTACCCCGCATGGAATAACACATTAGTTGTTTCAATTGTAAACACCGGGCTCTGGCTCACAGGCAAAAATATCTCAATATATGGGTGAGGTTGATGATTTGTGTTACAAAAACATATGTGGTGTTTCAGTTTGTTTACATGATATCTCATTAATTAAATACCCATTTCCTCTCTTAATTTCCATATCTTCCAGACAACTGGTGTATCTTTTGTGCTGTGTCGTATGTGTCATAGTTGGACCACAGGAAACAGTACCTGCACAGAACCGCATGTCCTGTGCATCTTTCTTGCTCGTGGAGGGGAGGGGTGGAGTGGAGTGGAGATCACTTCCTTATGGACAGAGTTGGATGTAGAGAGCTTCCATGTAAAGACTTTTGAAAGCATTTATACTTGTAAAAATGTTGAAGGAATTGATTCTTGCTAAATTGGGCCTAACATCGATTTTTTCATGATTCAAATATGAAAAAATGACCTCCATGTTCTCTCTCTTTTGGGAAACTTTCATTAATAAGTACCACAAATGCAGCATTTCTACGTTTTAAGTTACAAAGGCCTAGAGCTTCCATTTCTTCTTATAGCCACAAATCCCAGAGACAAGACCATTTACCAGTCTCCCTCTCACAGTTGTTTTTGCACCAGACTCTATAACAGATATGCCCCTTACATCTGACAGGTTGGTAGGGAAGATATTAGTGACACCTGGAGGTTGGTTGCAACAAGCTACTGATGAATATGTGGGTCAATGGTGTGTAAACAACTTGGAAAATAATTTCCATTGTTATGCATTTTAATGCTATTTGGCCTGAACTACAATGAATGCTGCTCAGTTTAGTGAGGATTGAGTTAACTGTATATTTCCCACAAACTTCCCAAGTGAGGTAATTTCAACAACCAATAATCTTTCACTGCTATTAATTGATTCACCCATATGCACTCGGCTTGCACCTAAAAAAGACTTTCTTCACATGGGGTGGTGACTTCAATGAGAGAACCATGTGAAGACTTCGATTTGGGTAATATTACTCTCAACAATACTATCACTCAATGAATGTATGAAGGGATTGGCAGTGTGGTAAACTGTGGGACTGATTCAGTTTCTTCTGTATTTGATAGACATGAAGTTTTCGTGAAGCTAATCCAGTCTAGACCTTCGGTTTATAATAGGATCTGAAACAATACATTGTGATACCAACTGAAATGAAACTGAAACCAGAAATACAAGGCGATTACATTACCAATTTCAGCCAATACATGCACCCCCAATCCTACATTCCCGGATTTTAATTTTCCCTGCATTTTTTATTCAATATTCATGGTACCAAAAAACAAACATGAAATATTTTCTTTACATTTTAAGTCACTTTATCCAGCTTGATCTCCTGAAAATAGTAAAATCGAGGTTCTAGTGTAGTGGGAGATGAAAATTTCAATCAACATGAAGTACAACAGGGAAAAGAACCTTTGAGAACGATCTTCACATATATTTTAAATTAGATGTACCGTGCGTCCATTTCGATCTTCAGCCGAGAGATCGGGAGAAGCGTGGCGGGCGGCGCTGACGGAGATGCCGACATTTACGGCCTGTACTGCCCGCTTATTTTTATGGACATATGCAGACATTTATATAAATATTGCAAAACGAGCACTAACCTGTGTTATAAGAGTACGGTTTTAATTTTAGTAGCTTAGTGGCTGTATGTGCCGATGATTTTGACACGCCCACCTCTTTTGAAACATGGCGTAGAGGTTTGTTTGGAGAAGGTTCTAAAGCTGCACCAATATCATCGAGTTTTGCTTCGGTTAGAATCCGTCGTTTTTGCTTAGGTGTTTTAAAATTTAACGATCCAGTTTCTCGTAATTTAAGGACAAGATGTCTAACCGTATCTCTATGTGGAGGTGAAACGCCTGGGAATTTCTGTACAAATTGCCTACACACGTCTCGACAAGAGTCTGTTTTCACGTACGTGTCATACATAAAAAATCTTTGTTCTAACGTGAACCTTGCGGGTGGCATTCCAATCGTCTCACTGACACAGCACACATACACACTGCAATAACACAAACAAGTAACTGCAAGTAACCAAGAATAACACTCTTGCGCACAGTACGAAATTAACACGCTCTTGGTTTACATTGCTCGCCACTATATTCACAGCTCTGTCTTCATCTAGTCGCGAAAGAACAAAAAAACTCGAGCTCGGAGATTTCTGATTGCAAGGAAGCTCACGAAAACCATTCACTTTTAACGGTTTCGTCTGCGGTGTAATCTTGATACAGTGTTGCACATTCGAAACCTCCAAACGATTCCCATCGACACAAAACTCTTTCAAGGATATAAACTTAAGCAGGACGTTACTGGTCAAAATTATGATTAAAATGTTCTATTATCTGTGGCTCTTAACATCGTTTCTAAAGCGTATTTTTTTGTGTATATAAGGGCAGAACTTGGATGAATTACAGATGATAAATTATAACACAGGTTAGTGCTCGTTTTGCAATATTTATATAAATGTCTGCATATGTCCATAAAAATAAGCGAGCATTACAGGCCGCAAATGTCGGGATCTCCGTCAGTGCCGCCCGCCACGCTTCTCCCGATCTCTCAGCTGAAGATCGAAATGGACGCACTGTATATGTATATCCAGTACATGAAGACCTTGGAAAATTATGTCGCTAAGATTGGAATTTAAAGTAGATGTTTCGTGCCAACGAACTTTGCCGAATCAGAAACTGTTGCACAAAAAATCTCAGCCATTTTTACCCAAGAAATAAGAAGCACGAAAGGATCTTACCTATTGGACTGTGCTACACGTCGTGGTTTCCATTCTGGATTGGTATTTATGGATGGACGAACGCCTCCAGTCTCCACACACACTGCAGTGCGGACGATGAGATCACGGCAGGTCTTCTGCAGCCCTCGGAGGTCTCCCTCTGCTTCTTCCATTCGCTAAAGGAAAAAAAAAAAAAACAGTTCATCAAATTCTGAATTCTGGACACATGTTGATGGCATACAGTTAAAGATGCACTGCATGAACATTACAAAATATAATATATTGGCAGTGCACATAATATTCTGTATCAGTGAAGTATTCTGTACATCTTTATTAATTATAGATAGAATAGAAATAAAACACCAATACAAGTATGAAAGTAATACAAAAACAACTTCAAATTTTGCAGGAATTTCTATGTATGTGAAAAAGTACCGGTAAACCAGATAAGATGGGAGAATACACCACCGATATCTGTATTCAAAATTTAAACACTGCATTCTTTACAATACCATAACATAGAAATACCGGTAATATAAAACTAATGTAAAACCATACAAAAACAATTTTATCTTTAGGTTCTTATTATATAATGCACTAATAATATATCAAATACAATACCATTTGCTGCTTACAGTCTAAATTTACTATTAAAACTCTAATTCCTTAAATTATTCAATTGAATTTTACTATATTCCAATATTAATATTGCTACTTTACTTTTGAATACCTTGGATCTCTCAATATTTTGACAACAATTTGGTAACAAATTGTACAACTGGATGCCTTTGTAAAACAGTCCTTTTTGGTTTGCACTTTGGCAATGTGATATAGTTATTTTTTGTCTGGCATTGTAATTGTATCCTCTTTGGACAGTTCGATTTCATTTCAGGTATATGTATATTTGGAAGTGTTAGTATATGGAATCTTTATGAAAGAAACAACAAAAATTTATGTACAAAGAGAGAGTTGCGAAACATTTGCAAAAATAAAATTTAGTTTTGAATACATCTTTTAGGTATAATGCATGAAGCTTCATTTGAAAATGAAATGAGAGTTTCCAAAGGAGGAATTCAAATATAGACTAAAAATAATGACAATATTTACAGACAATCATTTAATATACAGTAAAACTTCTCCTAAAGGACACCTCTATATTACAGACATTTTTAAATTCCCTGGCAGAAATACGTAGAGTTTAATGGCAATATTACTTCTCAATAACGGACGCGGACACTGAAAACTACCTCCCCAACGCAAATAAAACTTCTCAATAACGGACAGCCAGAACGAAAACCGTCGCAATTCCTGGAATTCGACACAACCATGGCCAGTATTTCGAACTAGCACGCATTGTTTCATGTTATACTGAATGTAATTCTTTTTAACCCATCCGCTTACCTAGTCGTCGAATCGACGGCCTGACTTGACGTTCGCTTCCCATACCTAGTCGTCGAATCGACGGGTTCCCGATTTTCATCATGTAGTTCCTTTTTCATTCAATAGATGGCAGAGGTTGTATGATCTTTCAAATCTATGACGTGTATGTTTGTGCTGCTAAGTTTTTCATACCATTTCAAGCATGTTTTGTTCAGTAATTTCTCATGTAAACAAACCTTCATTTGTTACGTCTTGCAAACATGTTGCATAAGAATGTTGTAGATGATTCTGCGATTGAAAAGTTGCTTTTCGATAGCGATGAAAAGGAAAATGTGGATTTTGGAAGGGGAGATGAACACGGGGGTTCATTTTATGTTAGTGAAATTGAAGAATGTAGTGAAAGTGAGGAAGAGGTGGTTGTGGCAGGAAAAATATAAAAGGTTGAGGAATGGAAATGGAATGCAACGATGTGTGTGATCAAATTTATTAGGTGAGTTTCTAATTATCTTTCAAGTAAACTGCATATGTGCATACTTATTACTATACTTCCACTTCAATATATAAAATTTTCACGTAAATTGCTTGGATAGTTTAAACAATATTTGACATCTTGTCTTGCTGTGCAACCTTCACGGGAGATAGCCAAATTTAAATGGTATTTCATGGCAAAAAAATTGGCATTTAAATGGTAAGCGGATGGGTTAAAAGTGCAGACAGTAGACAGTATTTTTGTGGTTATCTTGAGAAGTGTGTGTTACTTCTGTGACATGTCGCAGAAACGCAAACGACTGACTTTATACGAAAGAGTTGAAGTCATCAACGTCTATGAGAAAGAGAAACTTAGTGTTCGAGACATGGCCGTGCGGTTTGCTGTTGGAAAAACACAGATCAGCGACATCCTTAAATTGTGTACTGGAAATGAGGATTACACTACATGTACTGTATTTTGTTCCTTGAATGTAGGGGAAAAAAAACATTATGTTCATAAAGTACGTACTGTAATATGCTTATTCTATTGTGTAACTAACATCCAGGCCTGTCTGTTATTGAGAAGTTTTACTGTATATGAACTCTCACAGGACAAAAGATACAACATTAGCCTGTCAAATAAGAATTAACATGTGAAGGCTGATGACATAACATTATGTAGTTCACATTTCTTGTTTTCACTGTACAATGGATTCATTATGGACTGTGATATTTCCATCACATGTTAAAATGTGGCTGATATGTAACAGTCGCTGTTATTTTTAACTGTGATTTCTGTGTCATGCTAAAATTTTTGTGCTTTTTTCACTGCTGTCACCACATCTGCCACAATTGCAATGTGTCTATGTTGGGTAGAATCATGGAAAACTTGGTCTGTTTAAATTTAAGATGACTATAGTATATCGTAGACATGCATGACACCAGAGATGAAGAATTTCATTAATTTGATGTACAACTAAATACCGCTTGTGATTGCGGTTTATGAACCATAGTGATTAGCATCACCATTCAGTGATTTACCTATCACCACTAGAATAATTGTGACAATCATCTGAAGTAGAATTTTCAATGTTTGAAAATGAAGACGTGAAATAGAGGAATTAATCAACATACCTTGGCCATATTGTTGAGAGCTACACTCCCCGGAGCCAGGACTCCTTCCAGGTTCCGGGCAAGCCTCTTCAGGGCAGCCAACCTCCTCTCCCTCTCGCTGAGATCTTGTTCCGACCCGGAGTCCGAGATACCGGAGTCTGAAAGCGAACCTTCGGTTCCAGGCGAAGACACCGACGTATTGTTCAGTGCTATGTCAGCTTCTCCCACCACCAGCTTCTGGAAAATTAGGGAGAAAATAACTTTTCAGCATTCCTCTAAAATTAGAATTTTGTCAACTACATTAGTACAAGTATTAATATATATTAACGTTCGGCTTATACAGGGACATGCTTGTTTGTTGAAAATTATGATGGGTCCAAAATGCATTCCAGAAAATGTTTACCCTGCTTTAGTGTCAATAATATGAACAATAGATTTAGACCCATGAGATTAACGTTTTACAAATAATGTCCTCTGAAAAATTAAACAGTGATAAATGCCACAAATAAAACATTGTTTATCTACAAACACAATCAATTTTTGCCAAATACAAAAGCTGATTATTGCTGTAAAAGAACATTATTCACATGTGAAGAAAGTATTTACTCTTGCATAAAAAAATCGTTATCTGTGGAGAAAACATTTAATATTGCAAAAGAACAAGTGTTTATTTCAAATAGAATATGCTATAATAATCTGTAATAATTATGGTTGAAAATTCATTGTTACTCTGCATAGTAGAAAGTTTATTGTTGAATTGCATTGCCATCGAAAAAAAAAATTTCTCTTGTTGGTGCGTGTGCCGCAGATTGCATAAAATTGTTCAAATTACATTCTATACATAAGCGTTCGTGTATAATATTTTAGAGGGCTTGCCTGGTGGACCAGTCGTCGCCTTGTAGTCAAGTGGTCCCGGGTTCGATACCCGGTGGGGGCACATAGTGGTTCGGATTCCACTTTAAACTGTAGGTCCAGTCCCAATTAGCCTTCTGTGTATAAAGTGGACTTAAAACAACAAATCAATCAATAATATTTTAGATGCATCAAAAGCAGTTTCTGAAAAGAGTCCAAAAAGTGATTTCTATTGGTTTAAAACAGTAAATTATTGCGCGCGCGTGCACAATAATACTACGTCCATCGTTCATATTATGTCATTTCCAGTCTATTCAACACACACTTGCGACTGTGACACTGATATCCTGTTGCGATCCATGACCTACCCATGATGACGTCGCATACAAGGAGTGCACAGGCCTTGTTACATGAAGGCATTGGTTGACGGTTCCCCCTGTTGGGTAGCAAACACGTCGTGTTCTCGAAGGTAGTTTATTAACTAATGGCACAAGGGGAAGCGTCGCAACGTTGTTAAACGCTTCTGTTTTTCCAGACCTCGATTAAAACAGGAGAGAGGGGAGAAGGAAAGTATTCCTCTGCCTTAAGGTCCCGGCCAAATGAGCCATGTCCAATAATGAAAAGCGTGGAACGGCATATTAAGCAGTTGCGGGGAGAGGCGGTGGCAGAAACTCTCTCTCGAATCGGGTGGGGCCATTTTTATCAAGAGCTCTGCTCGAGGAAACGAAATCTGCACAAGCAGGCGAGCAATTTTGAAACTACAACGATCCGTATTTCTAATTTGACAAAGTAAAGCGGGTGAAGTTTAAGTTCACAGAGAAAAACAGTTCAGCAGAATAGTTTCCCGTGACAAAACACTTGTTTAAATAAGGGACAAACAAATTAATTTTCACCAGAATCAAATTATTTTAGTAACTGTGCACGTTTGCTTAAAGTTACCAAAAAATTCAGTCAAAATTACCATATAGTTATTTTCACGGTTAAATGCACAGTGATCAAACGGACATTCAATGTGCTCGTTCACTAAAGCGGTCAAATTTAAATTATAAAATACTATTATTTAGTGTAAAATCATAGTAAAATTATGTATCATTGCTATATTCTACCTCACATGATCATGTCCGGAATAACATTGATGTCCACTTAAATTACACCTGATTAGTGCACGGAGTAGCAACGACACAGTTTACTGCCCATTCTGAAACTTACTGAACATGTAAATATTAAATATTTAAATAATGAAGCAACCCACTCTTGCACTAAATATACTACATATTTAGTGCGTGTGGGGTACTAAATATGTTCTCAATATATGTATATTATAAGGGCCTTCCTGATGGCATAGCGATAAGATAATGCTCAAATTATAAATATAAAAGTTTTGTAAATAATTTGTGATTCGCGGACCGCAGTTTGGGTGGCCCTCTATAGGTTAATAATTCTACTCCTGGCCACGGATTGGGTGTTCCTTTGTGAGTGTACTGCACTGTCGCCATTAGACACAAAGCGACAATGCAATGAATATATACTATATTGTGGAAGAACCGATATCAATCCCCCCCCTCCAAATATTTCCTGGACACGACCCTGTTATAGGCACCGCAGAAAATTGCGTCACAGCCATATCCGTTCCTCTAGAGTGCGCTAGTGTCTGTCGCATGTTTAAATAACGTGGAATCATGCAGTTCGCATATTTTTTGAAAGCACAGATATCAAGTAGTAATCGGTAGACCTCGGAGTTTAGGTTTTTAACCTATTTTTCCCTTTAGAGTTATGTAAGAAATAAAAAGTTATGTCAGCGTTTCGTCAAAAAATGCAACGGATGATGAAGTTTTATAGTGCCTAAGAAAACTATTTTGCTTGTTTGAATTTATTTTAGGTTTATGTGCCTAAATCAGACCTTTTTTTAAGGTTTTTATATATTTTTAAAGGTTTTACAGGATCTTTATGTTACACAGAGGCAATTGCTTTGTTTTGTCACGAAAACATTCAATGACGAACGTGTTTGAAACGCTCTGTCGATTTCCCTTCTTCCAAGTCTATGGTGATTTTTCAAAGCTGTAAACGAAGCAAAATGTCTGGTGCCACTGTTACCTGTACAATCCAAAGTGGTCTGATCTGTGTGGTCTTGCTCACTTTCGCGTCACTTCGGTGCTTTGTGGCATTCACACCTTACAAACTAACATTTCAGCATTGAAGTTTGCACCACTGACTATACTTTTGTTGAAGCATATAAGATGATGATCCTCACAGATAAAATTGCGGAGTTTGACATGAAAAAAGATTGTTGCCTAATTATACGACGAAGGGTGGATTTTAGTAGCAAATTTCAATGGTAAGTTCTGCCATCGCCGTTGGGTTAGGCAACACACATAACGTTATGCAAGGTAGTGCGTATTTCAGGATATATGTGTCTCATTTTCATTGCCGGTGACTATACCTAATTAGCATTTTTCAGGAATTTTGAACTATTTCAAGTATTTTTGAACCTCCTTCAGGATTTTTCGAGCCTAACAAGATTTTTACGACGTATTTTAGGATTTTTTGAACCTATTTTCGGGTTTTTAGAACCTATTTTAGGGTTTTTCGAGATTTTTAGGACCTATTTTAGGATTTTTAGAACCTATTTTAGGATTTTTAGAACCTATTTTAGGGTTTTTCGAGATTTTTAGGACCTATTTTAGGATTTTTAGAGCCTATTTTTGGGTTTTTCGAGATTTTTAGGATTTTTAGAACCTATTTTAGAATTTTTAGGACCTATTTTAGAGTTTTAGAACCTATTTTAGGATTTTTCGAGATTTTTTAGGACCTATTTTAGGATTTTTAGAGCCTATTTTTGGGTTTTTCGAGATTTTTAGGATTTTTAGAACCTATTTTAGATTTTTAGGACCTATTTTAGGGTTTTTAGAACCTATTTTAGGATTTTTAGAACCTATTTTAGGATTTTTAGAACCTATTTTCGGATTTTTAGGACCTATTTTCGGATTTTTAGGACCTATTTTCGGATTTTTAGAACCTATTTTAGGATTTTTAGAACCTATTTTAGGGTTTTTCGAGATTTTTAGGACCTATTTTAGGATTTTTAGAGCCTATTTTTGGGTTTTTCGAGATTTTTAGGATTTTTAGAACCTATTTTAGAATTTTAGGACCTATTTTAGGGTTTTTAGAACCTATTTTAGGATTTTTCGAGATTTTTCGGACCTATTTTAGGATTTTTAGAACCTATTTTAGGGTTCTTCGAGATTTTTAGGACCTATTTTAGGATTTTTAGAGCCTATATTAGGAACCTAAAAGCAGACCTTTTAGAACCTAAAAATCAGAGGTCTAGTAATCAGTGTTTAGCAAATGCAAATGTTCCTTCATCCCAGCACCCAAGGGTTAAAAAAAATATTAATATGTTAAATGTAACGAACAAGAAACGCATTATAAATATGAGGAATTTTATCGTAAGCTTCCCCTGACATTAGCTCCTTCGCCCGTGGCAAGGACAAAATTGTTCCAAGCGCTGATGAATGTAAGGACGGGGCGAATGCTAATGGAAGAGCAGCGGGAGAGAGTGTAGCGCAAGTGATTTCACGCGTGGACACCAGATGGTAGCAGCATACGTGGGATGCTCCCCGAGAAGTCCCGTGTACCTGGCTGCACTGCACAGGTGTGGCAAGGCAGTATTGCCAACGCGTTGTACATTATCGAAGATAAATATTTTTGTTCATGGGGCAGAGTTGGGGAAAAAAAACACACAAGGACAAGAGAGAAAGGGAAATAAATATGCAAAGACATATATGAAAATAGAAAGAATCTGACGAGAGGACGAGAGAGAATGGAGACAGATCGAGAAAAATGGCGGGAAAGCAAGTGATTCAAGAAAAGCACACAGATTTGTTTATTTTACTTCTTATTTCTGCCAATTTTGACTAATCGCGAAGATGATGATGAAGGCACGCTCACAAAGAACACCCATGCACTAGCCAGGATTCGAACATGGAACCCTGGCGTGGAGGAAATATAAAATAAGACAGGAGGGGAACAGTGACCAAGCAAGCAAACGTAAAGAACAGAGAGGAAAAGTGGGAGAGAGGGCGAGAGAAAGTGGAAACAGATATAGGGGGTATATATAGAGAGAGATTGACCGGGAGAAAAAAACAAGAGGAAGAAGGGGAAATATTAAGAAAATGAGGGAGAAGAAAACAGCGAGGTTAACAAGGGAGGTTAGATGGATGTGCAAAGAGAAAGAGGGAGGGAAAGCAAGAGAGAGAAATAATAAAAAAAACAAAGAATAAGAAAGAAAAAGGGAAATAGTAATAGAGAGATGGGAAAAATTGTGGGAAAGCAAAGAACGAGAGATGAAGAGTGGGTGAGGAAAAAAGAAGACAAGAGACAATTGAAGCAGAGATAGAGAAAGCAGTAGGGAAACGAACGAGAGAGAGAGAGAGAGAGAGAGAGAGAGAGAGAGAGAGAGAGAGAGAGAGAGAGAGAGAGAGAGAGAGAGAGACACACACACTTGGCAGCCAATGACCATCGAAGCATAGTCCACCCTTCGCCCGAAAAACGTTTTTTTTGTTTTTTTTTTACGCCGTCATTGCTACCGAGGCAGCATCCACTGCGTCCAAGAAAAAGCAGGAAACATTAAAATTTAAAAGCACCCGAGCTCCATTCCGCCAACGGTTCACAGAAAAGTCTCATTTCCTCCCGCCCCATTTAACCCGAACCGGTCGCTTCCGCCTGGCGCATTTTACAGCTCCCCGGTTGGCAACCCTGGGCGAAACGCCTCGCATCGCTCCTTAGAATGCAAACCGCGGCTCGGCCCGGGGCGACACCACCCGCATACAGATGGCGTGTTAAAAACAAATACGGGAGTCGGCGCGAGGTCGCAACTGGGAATCAGCGAGTGATTGTTAATCTAGTTCGAATCGGCGTCCTCCGTAACAAATGCCTTATGCGAGCTATTACACGAAACAAATTACCCGGCCGCCTCCGCAAAATCTCCAAGGGATATGATTTCTTGCTTCCCATCGCAGGTCGCTTGGTATTCACGGCCCGTGCAGAGGAAGGGATTGATTCAATTGCGCACACGGCGCTCGGAAACGTCGGTAGAGGCCGCCAGCATGCATTTCCAAATTCTAGTTTCGACGACGTGCATTTGTAAGGACGGACTAGCTCTTCCTCACTCTCGTCTTTGCTTCAGCAGAAAAGTGCAAAAGAGAGAGAGAGAGAGAGAGAGAGAGAGAGAGAGAGAGAGAGAGAGAGAGAGAGAGAGAGAGAGAGAGAGAGAGAGAGAGAGAGAGAGAGAGAGAGAGAGAGAGAGAGAGAGAGAGAGAGAGAGAGAGAGAGAGTATCTATTTCTGCCACTCTTGGTTAACCGCGACGATGAGAATGAGCGACAAGATGAAATTCATGAAAGGACACTCGCGAAGAACACCTACGCGTACATTCAGATCAGGATTCAAATTCAGCCTGTGCCTCTTCCCGAACCTAACCCAGTTTATACACATGTTACTTACGTATGTACAGTCAGTGCCAATAAAAATGGGACACCTATAGTGTGTCTCAACCTTAAAAGTCAGTATGGAAGTAAATGGAGTACTTCCCTCTCTCTCTAATACATGAGTTTTGCCAATAGCTCTGTCCTTCTCTACCACCGCTGCGTTGCGAGATGTTACAAAATTTACAAAATGTAAAAGTCATAAATTTCAATCCGTGAAATCATTATCCTGTAGAGTTTTTTATGCTTTATTTAATGAAGGCATTATATAACCTGTTATAAATTCATGTGATTTGAATTTTTCATAATTATGCAATTTTGCTAAACGCTTAATTTTTTTCTAGTAAATACTTCAAAAGCCATAAATATCAACCAGCTTGAACAACTTCGCCAGATTTTTTTCTACGGAATCTATGATGTTTGTAGATATGATATTCTTCGCCAGAGTAAATTAATTTGCTTACGAGTTATATATATATATATACACACACACACACATTGGATATTTTGTATAAATCATCAGACCGTAACACGAAAAAGTTGGTTAGCGAGAAACTTTTCGGTTTGTCGCGATACACGTGCAGACCAAGCGAGAAAAGTGTTGACAATTGTTTGAAGTTATTTTTAGACTGCATTGTTACTCCACAGCACCTTTATTTATTCCGCAATCGTAGTTTGTTTATGCAGGCTGTCTGGCGTATCAAATTCATTGCGCGCCACCGAGGTTACAATTCAGTTGCAGGCAGGTTCCCCGGTTCGTAGGAAGTGCAGTGTGCTTTATTTTCCGGAAAAAAATATATCTTAATGTTTGTTTTTGTATTTATTTAATTCTGTTTATGTAAAAGATACAACATTCAACGAAAGAGGTAACAATAGTTGCGTGTATTACACATATAATGCAAATGTAAAATGGTAAATAGTTACGTCGAAATATAAACATTTACATGCAAATCTTGAGGTAAGTATCGTTGTTTTTTTTTCAAAATGCATCAAATACATAGATTTTGAATATTTCCTATACGATATTAAGGAAGTAAATTTGTCACAATCATTAGCGATTAACAGCGACTCCGTTTGTTGATCTGGCAACGCCGCGCTCCATTTAACCCATACTGACTTTTAAGGTTGAGACACACTATAGATCCTGAATTACTGTCTTCCTTGGAAGGCGTTATGCCCGTTGCCTAACTATACGGCGCTGGTGGAAGTTGCCATTGAAAATTTGTAATTAAATCCACTTATCGCCTTGGAGTTAGGCAACACACACAACGCCTTGTAGGAAAGCAAATATTTCAGGATAAAGGTGTCCCATTTTTTTGGCAGTGACTGTACATAAATCACAGAAAAATGGAAAGAAAAAACAAAAACTAAATAAAAATAAAGGTACATAAATAGGAAGTTAGGATGAAACTACAGAGAGGGGGTGGGGTAACGAGTAAGCAACATTTGCAGAGGAACTACGGGAGAAATAGGAAGGTGGGCATTCCTAAACTCGAAGGTCAAAAGTGACAGAAAAGCAACGCTAAATAACACGAATACAGAAAGAGTTAGGTAGAAGGATCGAGTGGAAGGGGAAGAAAAGTAGATAGGGAGAGGGGAAGGAGGCAAGAATACGGAGAGGGGGAAGAAGGCTGGGGAGAGAGGAAAGGTAAGGATAAAGCGACAGGGGAAAGACAAGGAAAGAGGGACAGAGGGGAAGAAAGAGAGAGAACGAATCCGAAGGATAGAGTGATGGTTGGGGGGTGAGTACGTTAAGTGGTCGATTTTCGATCGCACCACCAAAGTTCCCAGAGTGAAGTTCCGGCCTGGGAACTGTACAAGCAGAACGAAGGCAGAAAACCGGTGCACTGACCTGCTGAGAATCCACATTCCCAATTAGTTTTGTAATAATCCGCTAAGAGGCACCACTCGCAATCTTGCTTCCACTTATTCTCACCCACAGAACAAGAGATGGCACTGCTACATTTCAACAGCTGTATATAGCCTTATCTGCGGTGTTCTAAAGTGTCCCTTCATCCAATTAACCATCCTCGTCGTCGCGATCAGCAGAAAAGTGACTAACAAAAATACACACACACACTTAACAGCAGCGTTTTATTTATAAACCCGCCTTCCTCTCAAGTTGAGCGTTCGGGTTCGTCCATGTCGGAGGACAACGGATTCGATTCCCATTCCAATCTGGCAATGTACGGCCAACCACGTGTACCAATTAATAAAGGCAAGAAAAAGATTCAGCTGCTTCCACCTGCAAGCTATCTCAGCACTGGTTCGTATCATCAATCTTGAAAGACGACAACTTTTTACCCCTAGCTTTATTTATTGGATGCCTTCTCCCATCTTACACCAATGACATCCATTGCTGTACTACCCCCCCCCCCCCTGCACTTCTAAACTCCATGTTGATTTTCTTGCCGTGCAACTTACGAGTAGTAGAATTTACCTACTGTTTAATAGTCCTATTAAAACACGTGGTTCCCCCAACAATTGAACTTAAGTAATGGTTCAGTTATTTTTTCTACATGGAACTTGTGATTCAACCCAATTACAAACCAAAGAAACAAATATTTTTATATTGTTGCTTTTGTTTACATTTACTTCGTTCTTGCAGTGGACAGATCATAGGCATCAATATCATCCCAAGTTTTCAACTCACCTGACACGTGACGGTCTCCAATCGCGACTCTTGCTTCTCGGACAGGACCTTGGCGACGTCCCGGACGGAGGTGGCGACATCTGGAGAGACGCTTCCTCCTGCGAGGGCGGAGTCGAGCATCCGGAGGGTGTCCTGGTCGGTCTTCAGCGCCTTCTGGAGCTCCGTGTACTGCAGCTCGAACTGCTGCCACGTCTGGGCCGCGTGCTGCAGGTTGTTCAGCTGCACGGACACCCTGGAGGGAAGGACAAGACTGTAAGCAATCCGCTTTCGCGAACAACCCTCTCCCCCCACAACACACACACCACTAGCGTACGTAGGATAATTTTTAGGTGGGAGCGGGGGTTCCTTAAAATAATATAAAATTCGACATGCATATTCATTTCTAACGTATGTGGAAAAAGTTTACACCTTGCTGCAATATGTGCTATGAAAAGAGGGGGGGGGGGAAATCGGAATATATTTCCTTAGTAAATCATTTACTTTAGCGGATTCCAAGTCGCTTTTTTCTGCTAGGTGCACCATATTTAATCCGTTAGATGAAAAAACTGAAGAATCTAAGGGGACAGATGAAGCAAAGTGTTCAGCAACAATCGAGGACAATTGCGGTGATTTTGACGGTGAAGGTCACGTTAGGACAATTGGGACTATCAGGACCTAACCAAAAGAGCCACAGAACTAATAATGCTGTAGAAGGCTGGAACAACAAAATAAATAGGTGGCTTGGAAGACCGCATCCAAGAATTCATGATGTTCTGCCTGCCTCAAGAGCCAAGCAGAAGACACCAACATGAAGTACGTGCGGATGGAACTTAATCTGGAAGGTCAGAAAAGGAAGAAGTGTGACGAGAGAGCTGGAAAGTGTATTCTCACATATGAGGAAACGGGCCACTTTAAAAGGTGTCTGCTGGCTCTAGCCCATGTTCAAAAACTTGATTGAACCAAATTCCCAGTCGAAAATATCAATATGTCAACACAATTCTTGTGTAAGAGGTATATTGTACGGGGTGTCATCGCATTTGTCCATCCGCCCTTTCACTTCTAACTGTGTTCATCGCAATTGTCCGGCTACCGTTCAGCAAAGCTAAGGAAAAATGAATTTCAGTAATAGTAGTAGACACGCTGTCGTAATTAACGAACATTCCGGGGATTATGACGATCTTGGGGGGCGGAATGGGGGGGGGGGGGCACGCCAATGGCCTTCGGGGAGAAGGGGAATGAATACCTGATCATTTCTCTATTCTTTGTTCCTTTCATAACTTCTGCAAGATTTAATGTTGTTTGTCCATTTTACTGTTTTCTGTACCTTGCGCTATTTCTACGTTTGCTTGTTTGATTTTTAGTATTCAATCCACTTTATGCACAGATAGGCTAATTGGGACTGGACCTACAGTTTAAAGTGGGTTCCGAACTACTGTGCAATGTGCCTCCACAAGGTATTGAACCAGGGACTCCTTGATTACAAGGCGACGATTGTTTCTACGTATTTTTATTGTTAGATTTTCTACGAAATCTTTAAAATAAGACGAATATATTGATTTAGTTATTTTCGACTGTCATGTTAAATAGTGTTGTTTCTGGAGAGCAGTGTGATTTGGCAAAATTTCGGGAAATGTGCCGGTGTAAGTCCACGCTTGGAGGAGAGTGTTGCGTAAAACAAAACACACCAACCACGTGGATTCGGGAAATGTTTCCACTGGAGGATAATTAACTGGGCCCCCGAGGCCCTCGAAAGTCAGGAGATCGCCCCCTCCGCCCCCCAAATAAAACACTTCAGGAGAGGAAATATTGCGATTCCTGGCGGACAAGGAAGGCCATGCAAGTCCTTCCACGCGAAGAGTCAATATTTGCGGAAGTAATGAAGACCCCTCGCATCAGGCGAGTATCATGTGGACAGACTGTCACGACGCGGGGAAAAACATGGGGCACTTTCATTACGGGCCACCGCCCCGCCAATAATTCTCCGGGCGGCCCCCTTCAGGAACCTTAATATCGGCTCCTATAGAGGAGGCATCGTCGGCTCCCTCATTCTTCGCACGTTGCTGGACAGAGCAAACAGACCCGGACGGGGATTCGATGGCTTTATTCAGTAGTATGTGCCCCTACTGCGGGACGTGTGGCTACGTGCCTGCCCTGCGAAAAGTTCAGGATTGGTTCGTGTCAATCATGGTCGCACGACGCGCGTGTTTGCCTTTTGGAATCTATTCCGGCGATGCTGATCTTCTTCTATCCATGCAGAAGACTGCCCCAAGCAGTTTGGTCTTTTCCCTTATTACCCCAAACTGAGGATGATATGCACGGTTGGAGAGTAACGTGTTGCAAATAACGCTGTCAACTTTCTGCGTCAATATTCCGTGGCCAGCCGCACACCGTATCCTTTACGACGCGGAAAGACTAGTAAATTTGTTGGCTAAAATCTGATAGAACATTTCGTCCATGTACGCAGCAGGTCTAGGTCTGTCTGTTATAATTTGAGAAACTGATAACCATGCTTATAATGCACAGTTTACAGCACAATTATGTATCAATGTGCATGTAGAATTGATGTATCAGTTTGTGTGTTGCGAATTGAATATATTTCTAGCAAGTAATTGGTTAGAAAATACGATATTAACCATATGTACATACATTTCATTGCTGGCTTCAAGCGCAGAGCGTTTTTGTCGCAAGCTGCTCCACGCGATATCAAATTCCACGGGCCTTAGTTGTTTTGTCGCAAATGACTCGAGTCATACGTTTCGTCCGGTGTGCGGCCTCCCATCAGGGATTATGATAAAACTTTCCCTGAGACTGTGCGAGACAAGAATGACTCGTCGCGTAGTGTCGTTTCGAATCTGGTGTGCGGCTGGCATTACACTGGAGTTTAACGTTTCATATTCTTGGTTTTGTAGATTTAATTCGCCGCCTCAGCCCGAACTGACAAACACAAGATGACCTTTCGTTCGGGGTTCACCAGCGATAAGAGGAAATCCTTTCACGTCACCAACTTCCTAATTGCATCTCCCTAACGTGCAACAGGAAGTACAGACGACCTATACCCTATTCCGGGAATCTCTGGAGCAAGGTCAAGCATAAAGGTGGGTGGAGCTAAGCAGTACACACTGCTGCAAAGCTTCAGTCCTTCCCCCCACCTCCACGCAATCCCGTTCCCTCTCACGTGTTCATCGTTCGCTTGCTCCAGAAATAAGTATAAGCAATCTGACCCACACCACATGAACTAACACGCCATTTTCGCCAGACAGTTCGAGCATTTTAGCTTGCAATCCGAAACTGGAAATAACATATTGCATTCGTGACCCCCACGACAAGGAAAGAGGTCGGAAGGGTTAACTAAAAACCAGCATACCGAGAGCGAAACTGATTGCCCTGCAAGAAGAACCAAGTTTTTTCCACGGTCTGCCGGAACAAATCACACTATTATGGGCCACATCACACCTACGACGTATGAATAAACTCACCATTACCACCCTCGTGGTGTACGCTTGACCCTCCTGGGAATATAACACAGTAAACAAAGATCTGTCAGTAGTTTCCAGTGTTGCCAGGTCAGTATATTAAAAAAATCAGGATACTTTTCATGAAATACAATACTAATTATATATTTTAACAGACTGCGTTAACCTTGACCTGTTCATCTCAGTACATGGTTTCAACATGCTTCTGAATTCAATTCATTTAACTAAAAAGTAAGTGTTTTTCGTCAATTTTGTGCTCGGATAGGCTTTACTGGGACTGGACCTACAGTTCAAAGTGAGGTTTGGACTATTGTACAATGCGACTCATTTGTAAATGGAACCCGTGACCTCCTGATTACAAGGCGACAGCTTTACCCACTATGATATCCGGCGTAGCATGCAATGTAATGTGGTAAGGAGGTCATAGCCACATGGGAGGTATTTTATTACATTTCGACTAGCCTTAAGAGTAGAGTTGCCAGATTTCTAAAATAAAAAACTGGACATATAGACATGGATATAGTTCAATTTATTTTTATAACATTTTTAAACAGTAAAAAATTAATTTCAGTTTAAACCATTGTTAATGCAGAATTTTGAACATTTTGACAAAATATAGTAATATTTGAGTGAACACTTGGCGTCCTTTAGAATAATCACTGCTATAAGAACACTTTCTTTTTGGCATGACGAAACTTTTTACATCACCTAAGCCCTGAATATTATCGACTCCACTCAGATTCCATTGACCAAGAAAAGAAACAAGTGAAAGCTGCATTAGAACCAGAACTGCCTTTGCCAGTCGTGATTCGTTTCTTATTCGACAATGAGCAGTTCTATGCTGCCAATGTTAATACGAGGATTGAGTGGTAAATGGTAATTGGTATCCAATTAGGTTAGTTATAAATTATCATTAATTTCTTGTTGTATAAAATGATTTTGATATTTGAATTCGTTCTTTCTTTAGCTAAATACGGGACAAATGGGCGTTCCGATAACATTTTCCGGGACACCGGGACATTTCTTTAAAAAAGGGAACAATCTGGCAACCCTGCTTAAGAGTGATTTAGATATCGTACTTGTTTCATCGAAAACTTATGCCATTAGTGTTGGTATTTAGTAGGATACGGTCATTTTCGTTAACTGAACTATCATCTATGTAGCACAAGAATTCATTCACATTAATTGTTGTTTGGAAAGTTAATTACAATTACTTTGGCCAAAAAGTAACTCTTACGGCTACTCATTTGAGAAAGTAACCCCGCTATAGTTTACTTTAGTAAGTTACATTTACTCTATTCTAGGTAAATACTTCATGAACTGCAATACAGCTGCCAAAAAATTAATATAAATTTCATTAAATTTTAACTAATCTACTTCAGTTTGAAATTTTAAAAAATGCACAGAGGTGATGAAATTCAAACTCATCTGTACATTGCGACAGTCACTTATTAATTTTTGATAAGAAGCCTATATCATTATCAGTCACTGTTATAAAATGTAGTATTATTATTGTATATGCTGAATACCTATGACAGGAGCGTATATTCTAGGCTAGCTATGCTATCTGCGAAACCTGAACTCTAGAGAATAAAATACAGGAGAAAAATCCATCAGAAATTGTAAATAATAATAGTCATATCAGTGAGATGATGATGCCGATTCTGAAGTTGGCAACCTGATTTCTTATGAGTTGGCAACCTGTTTTCCTATGAGTTGGCAACCTGTTTTCCTATGAGTTGGCAACCTGACTTCCTATGAGTTGGCAACCTGACTTCCTATGAGTTGGCAACCTGACTTCCTATGAGTTGGCAACCTGACTTCCTATGAGTTGGCAACCTGATTTCTTAGGAGTTTGGTATATTTATTTCTATTCATAGCCTAGGACAACGTGACATTATGAGGTAGCCCAGATCTTGGACTCCGTATACGCCACTGACGTATGAAAGTCATAAGTAGATAGATCTCTGGGCGCTATTTAATTATGGAAATGATAAAAGAGTTATTTCCGTTTTGTAGCTAACATAAAACCCGGCAGCAACAAACATTTATTTAGCAAACCATAATTCAGTTAATTACTGTTGGAAATTGTGTGTTATGTCCTAGAAGTTCTAACATAAATACTAAGAGAATCTGCAGTGGCGATTTCTTTCAGGCTAGCATTTTGTGGAAATTTGGCTGCAAGAAACGTCTTTCCACTTGAAAACAATGGAAAGTATTCAATGAATGATGTGCAAACAATTCTGTTTTATGGATTTTTTATTCTTACATGTTTATATCTATTGTTTAGAGAATCCAGAATAGACCGAGGAGAAATCAAGACTTTTCCTTGTGCGCAGAAATAAGAACGAAACCGATAAATCAGTAGCTCCTGGCAACCCTGTACCAGTTCTTCAGATTCCGCTAAGATGGACGTTCACGTTTTTAATCCTCCGACCTTGGCAGAGAGGCCAAAAAACAAAAGACGGGCGACAAATTGATACTGACGACGCTGCCGGAGGTAAGGGCGTAATGAAGGTGCCCCGCGGTGAAACCAACAAACCCCCCGCAGCCAAGAGGGGGAAGGGGGAATCCGCCACGACCCCCGGTTCTCGGGAGTCATCAAGAGGTTGCCGTCCCCCGCTGCTCTCGCGATCCCTCTTCATTGGGTTGACGAGTGACCGAGGCAATGTTACAATCAACGATTCGCCACAGGTGACACCACTGGCCTTCCATGTGGAACAAGCCGAAGTTACTTTGCATATTCAAAATTTTCGGACACTACCGAGGGAAAGAATGTGAACAGGCGATTCGATCTTCGAAATCTTCAGACGAATACAATTTTGCCGGCAATACCGGAACCAAGTCTCGAGTGTCTAATTCCCTTCCGTTTCCCCCTCCGAACTTCTCAGGTTCGAGCACCTTTGTCAGTTTCATCTAATCATCACTCATCGTCGCGGTGAGCCACAAATGGAAGAAAAGAAATGCCAAATAATAAGACAACAAACGCGTTTTCTATCGGGCCGGCCCCCGTGGCGGAGTGGTTAGCACATCGCACTACGATGCCAGGGGTCTCGGGTTCGAATCCTGGCTTTGGCATGGATATTTGTTAGTGTCCTATTCATCAATTTCATCATATCACTCATCCCCATCTTCGCAAATTAGCCAAAACTGACACAAAAAGCGAAGTAAAATAAAGAAAGTCAATCAATCAATCGTTCTCGCACCGGGTTGCAAATTCCCGTATTCGTTCTCGCACCGGGTTGCAAATTCCCGTATTCCTTCTCGCACCGGGTTGCAAATTCCCGTATTCCTTCTAGCACCGGGTTGCAAATTCCCGTATTCCTTCTCGCACCGGGTTGCAAATTCCCGTATTCCTTCTCGCACCGGGTTGCAAATTCCCGTATTCCTTCTCGCACCGGGTTGCAAATTCCCGTATTCCTTCTCGCACCGGGTTGCAAATTCCAGTCTTCCTTCTCGCACCGGGTTGCAAATTCCAGTCTTCCTTCTCGCACCGGGTTGCAAATTCCAGTCTTCCTTCTCGCACCGGGTTGCAAATTCCAGTCTTCCTTCACGCACCGGGTTGCAAATTCCAGTCTTCCTTCTCGCATCGGGTTGCAAATTCCAGTTTTCCTTCTCGCATCGGGTTGCAAATTCCAGTCTTCCTTCTCGCATCGGGTTGCAAATTCCAGTCTTCCTTCTCGCATCGGGTTGCAAATTCCAGTCTTCCTTCTCGGACCGGGTTGCAAATTCCAGTCTTCCTTCTCGGACCGGGTTGCAAATTCCAGTCTTCCTTCTCGCACCGGGTTGCAAATTCCAGTCTTCCTTCTCGGACCGGGTTGCAAATTCCAGTCTTGCTTCTCGCACCGGGTTGCAAATTCCAGTCTTCCTTCTCGCACCGGGTTGCAAATTCCAGTCTTCCTTCTCGCATCGGGTTGCAAATTCCAGTCTTCCTTCTCGCATCGGGTTGCAAATTCCAGTCTTCCTTCTCGCACCGGGTTGCAAATTCCAGTCTTCCTTTTCGCACCGGGTTGCAAATTCCAGTCTTCCTTCTCGCATCGGGTTGCAAATTCCAGTCTTCCTTCTCGCACCGGGTTGCAAATTCCAGTCTTCCTTCTCGCACCGGGTTGCATATTCCAGTCTTCCTTCTCGCACCGGGTTGCAAATTCCAGTCTTCCTTCTCGCACCGGGTTGCAAATTCCAGTCTTCCTTCTCGCATCGGGTTGCAAATTCCAGTCTTCCTTCTCGCACCGGGTTGCAAATTCCAGTCTTCCTTTTCGCACCGGGTTGCAAATTCCAGTCTTCCTTTTCGCACCTGGTTGCAAATTCCAGTCTTCCTTCTCGCACCGGGTTGCAAATTCCAGTCTTCCTTCTCGCACCGGGTTGCAAATTCCAGTCTTCCTTCTCGGACCGGGTTGCAAATTCCAGTCTTCCTTCTCGCACCGGGTTGCAAATTCCAGTCTTCCTTCTCGCACCGGGTTGCAAATTCCAGTCTTCCTTCTCGCATCGGGTTGCAAATTCCAGTCTTCCTTCTCGCATCGGGTTGCAAACTTCAGTCTTGTTTCTCGTACCGGGTTGTAAATTCCAGTCTTCCTTCTCGCACCGGGTTGCAAATTCCAGTCTTCCTTCTCGCACCGGGTTGCAAATTCCAGTCTTCCTTCTCGCATCGGGTTGCAAATTCCAGTCTTCCTTCTCGCACCGGGTTGCAAATTCCAGTCTTTCTTTTCGCACCGGGTTGCAAATTCCAGTCTTCCTTCTCGCACCGGGTTGCAAATTTCAGTCTTGTTTCTCGTACCGGGTTGTAAATTCCGGTCTTGGTTTTCACTCGTCTCGGGTTACAAATATAGGCATCTATTTTTGTATGTGAAGACACACGTTTAACAACGTAAGCGCCTCTCCCTTTACAACTTACGTTAGTGTAAACTTTTAGCTCAAGTTATGTCAGATGATCAGTTCTATTTTTTATAGTTTTACCACATTTCAAATACCTAGTTTTTAATTTTGTGGCCCGTTTCAAAGTACCCCTTTGCAGACTGAGGCCCACAGCTCTCAGGGGACTCCACCCACCCCGCCTCAACACCAAATTCCTGTCTCATCTCTCCCACTTAAAACACAAGATCAAACAAAGTGTTGCGAACCATGGCCTACATCTGATGACGTTTCATGTAAACAAAGTCTCTGCACAGGCCTACTTATAAGAAGGCATTGGTCTTGCTACCATTGAAAGCGTGTGTGGTAAACGCGTTATTTAACATTTACAAATATTGATGACTGTAGTTACCTTGGTACACACAGGAGATGCACAAATAATTAAAATTACAAATGAAGCCTTATTTAGGACTGAAAAAGTCCAGACAGCTCAGTTGGTAGAGCAACTGCCACGTATTCCAGACCCCCACGAATTCGAGTCCTGGTTGTGTGTTTTAATACACAATGATTATTGTATTCCTTTATTTTGTAATGTATTCTTTCTGTATTACTGTGATTATTAGTTTCCATTTTTAACCGAGTTAAATAGAGAGCTTTCTCTTTTTATCTGATTCTAATTCACTATTTAAGAATTGCTTACTTTTGGAAAGTTTCATCCCACACTCGGTAGAGGTCAGCTACATCGTCCTTCAGTTCTCCTCCGGGCTGGCCGGTTCCTGTGAGGAATCTGTGCACAGCAACGTTAACCTGCAGCAGCTGGGCTTTTCTATCACGCAGTGTTGCCAACCTCGTCTGAAAAGGACAAGAAAACATAGTTAAAAACTATCGGCAAAGTTGTGTGTTTTATCACATAAAAATAGTAATAAACGTTTCCTATGTAAATTGTAACTAAAAGTCAATATCTGTTGCTGAGTGGTTAGTGTAAAGTGCTACGAGGCCAGGAATTTTTAGGTTCGAATCGTAAGCAAGTCATAGCTGCCCCATCATTTGAAGTCATCCTCATGGCTGCGATTAACCAAGGATGATGAAAAGCGGCGTAAATTCACCAAAATACATACAAGCACAGAAAACCATGTTCTTGACCCTTCTGCACAGTCTATTGCTCACGGTTATGTTTAACAAGAGGCTGGGTTCAATTCTACGTGGAGATGCTTCAGTATTATCACTAAAAGCGTAGCTTCAACCCATTTTTTTAAAAGTACTGGGTGAGTCTTTTAAAAGAGGCCCCGTGGAAAATGCGCTCCTTTCATGTAGGCAACCCTGGTACACCGAAGAGAAGAGCGGGGCAGAGAACAGTCCAGGATATGTCATGTCATGTTGTCGAATATGCTTGGCACCGATATCCTGGACTGTTCTCTAACCCGCTCTTCTCTTCGGTGTACCAGGGTTGCCTACATGAAAGGAGCGCATTTTCCACGGGGCCTCTTTTAAAAGACTCACCCAGTATATACTCAGCACGGCTAGGTATAGAAATGGATCTCCTAGGCCCCTTCCCGATAAACTGTTTTGTGTTGTCGGAATCGAACCCATACTGGAAAAATAAAGTTAGCAACCTCGCTTTCTGACGTCAGCGCGGAATGCTTTCATTGCTTGGCTAAGTGGCTTCGTCGTTAGGTTAGGCTTGTTACAGTGTGTATTTATGCTTAAGAAAACTAAACTAACAACGAAGGCATTCCGCGCTGACTTCAGGAGGCGAGGTTGCTAGAGACTTGTGCGATAAGTTAAATCTCCAGTTTATTTATAAATTGTGTTTTAGAACGTGTAATAAGAAGCAGCATCGTAACTTGGGTCCTGACCAGTGATGTGCGTCTACGCGTAAACAACGATATTCTACGTTCTACACGTAGATTACGTAATCTATGTAAAAAACATGGCGAGAGGTGATAACTTAGCAAGGAGCGTCGTGGAATTAAAAGAAAATTATACTGCGTATCAGTTGATGATGTGCGAGAACTTTACATACCCTTTCTTTCAAATTCGAACAATTTCTCACCTAGGAAGAAACCTAATATAGGAAATATTGTAGTGTTTTATGGGGAAGAGACCACTCTTGCCTCACGACTGCCATCTGTTGTTGTTTTTTTTGATACTATTTATCTTCTTCCACAGTTTGTAATAGAAGAGAAGAGAAATTTTGTTGTAAATAGGGTTCTTTTCAGTTCGTGAGGAACCAGTCTAGTTGAAAGTGTCACTTTCATTTCAAGAAACCCTTGAAAATTAATTTTGATGCACTTTAGATTGTCTACGTAGTCTATGTAAACTACAACCCAATGTAATCTACGATAAGATTACGTGTAGACAAAGCATGTAGACGTAAACTTATAGTCTACGGCACATCACTGGTCCTGACTTTGACGGGGTAGGGAGGGAGCAAAATTTCAGATTAAAAAGTACCTCTAAAGTGAATTTTAATAAACCTGGCAATATTTTGGGGGGTGGGATCGCTAAGTTACGCCTGTGGTAATAAGCAAGTTGCGTTCTTAATAAATAAATAAACTTTAAAGCATTATCATTATTTCGACAGTTTACAATGTACAACATGCCAGGTTTATTACAATATTTTAAAAATTAAACGCGACTTTTAAATGTATCCATATTAACAGGCGTGCGAAAAAACGTTGAGTGTTACCAAGAATTCAATACGGTTTCTGAGCACGGCCGGGAAGGTGGGGGGGGGGGGGGGGCAGTGGACGTGGGGCACTCCTCCTGCAGAGCACGTACGGTGGCAAAGAACCCGGGTCTTTATAGCCGCTCCTACCCCTGCGTGCTATGTGGCACGCGGGGGAACCTGAATGGGACCCCTTGGGATGCTTCCCGATCACGTAGCTTCCCAATCCCACATGAAGACCGTTACATCGATCCCAGGACCTTGTAAATACTTGACTACAACGCATCAAAGGCCCCGAGTATGTCCAAGCGAAGACCCCCCGCCGATAAAAATAAGGAACGGAAATATTCAAGGAATGCTTCCACCTGAATTTATTTAAACCTTATGTCAGGGTTGTTAAAGGTCAAGGAATATTAAATAAATTCAATTCCGGTCCTGGAGAGCAAATCAGCAAGCGTAAATGAGTTCTGGACCGTAAAGAACCTTTTTGTATCGGATCAATTTAAATACGGTCCAGGATCCAAGTTCCGTATTGAAATGAAACAATACGCAACGTGGACAGAATTTAAATTGCGAGAAAAAAGGTTCTGGTCCTGAACCCAATAGAATCAATTAGAATTTGTGGGGTTCCTGGACGTGTAACAGCACTGCTATCTGTTGCGCACAGTGCTACAAGTGAGGGGGAAGGAGGAATCCTCGAATTCCCCCAAGGTGTGTTTCACTGTTACCATGTCAAAGCACAGCAGCACCCAGCTAACCCCAAGGCTCGACCATTTTTCACTTCCAAGTGCTGGTTACGGTATCAACTTTCGCTGCTGCAGAATGTTTCAACTGGTTGCCACTAGATGTCACCTAATAACACTCAACATGCTTGTGTGGTTAACTTTTGTCATTAGAGACTCCTCATGTTCAGTGCACTTGGCAAGATTTGGCATACTTATCTGGTTAATTTCAGAGTCAACAGAGACTAATGTTCAGTACACGTGACAAGATTCAGTACAATTCTCTGGTTAACATTCGAGACAAGAGAAACACGTTTAATACATATTAGCGTGTCCCAGGGAAAACTTGACACGAAATAGTGTCACGTTTTTCGTTTATTCAAAGTAGTATCCTTCAGAATCGAGACATCGCTGGAAACTATTGGAAAACTTATGCAGTTCTGAAAATCGCAAGTTTTTAGATGTTCTCAATTAAACCATGACGTTCTCTTTTTATAGCGAACTTCAATTTTGGAAACAGCCAAAAGTCTGCAGGAGAACCGTATGCACACATTCCGGGGATGACAGTTGCACATTAACAGCACTGTAGGAGAACCAAAGAAAAGTTTATAGTCGATCTCACGTGTCAACCCCAAACATATCTGACGTGATGGAGCCTGGCACTCTTGTTTAGTTCACATCCAACACGTGACGTATATTGACGCCTTTCCCAAACACACTGGAAACTACGAACACAAATGAACAGTTAGACGCAAATACGAAACCTTGAAGACACACACGGTGGCGGCGAGGTCACTTTTGCGGGGTTAAACCCTATCTACAAAGGGAAATACACCGTCCCCCCAGTTTTTTTGGCATCTTCCCCCCCCCCCCCCCGGTTTTGGAACCCAATCGCCGCCACTGCAGGCAGAATCAGTCTCCGAAAGGTAGGTACGAATACAAAGTAAGAAATAGTGCTTAAAGGTTCAAAAATACAACATAAATAGGGAAAGGACAATACGTACAAAGTGGTAATTTAATCCGTGTCCCGTTGTGTAGATTCAACTTTTGTTCCCGAGGGTGAATACCTACTGAAGAACGAAATGGCGTCATCACTTTTCTAGTTTTGCATAACTGAATTGTTCATGTGTACTCGCAGAGTTTCAAAATGCACCATTACACTCTCACCGGGCCTTTTTACATGACCTTTGTTTGACACTTAGTCCGGAGACCGAAGTCCCCTTCCTAGGTGTCGGGCCCAGCTAACGGTTTTGATTCCAGGGTACGTGTGACCGGATCGGTTTTTACCCCCGACGAATAGCCGACTCGTGCATAAAGTGACGTTGAATAATAATAATAATAATCAATAATAATAATAATTGATGTTAGCCAGCAGGAATGCTTTGCTGACTTAACGTTGAACTAAAATATAAATACCACCAGTTATGAGGATAAGTATACTATATGTTTGAACACAAATCATAGTCAAATCATAAATAACAAAAATGTATATTATATAACACACAAAAATAGACAGATTACACAACCCCTCACTATCATTCAAGCATTCACACACTCTCTCATACTGCAGGGGAATAATTACATTAACATAAATACATTGGCCCTTTTTTAGACACCATGCAATATTTAGTTTTTTCTTATGAATATTAAACTGCGCCCGAAGACGTTAATTGGCTTAGAATTAAAGATACTAAACTTTCATCTGCGCGTGCTCATTACATTCTGCCAACGGGCATGACACGTGAACTTTTTATTCTTGCAATTTACCAAAACATTTAAACAATTATTGTTTAAATTATTACTAATGCGCCTTGGAACTTCAGTAACATTAGGCAGGGCACGCAACTCGTGCAACATAGATATCAACTGCAAGGCATACATGTTTACAGAAAAAATGAAGACACTTATGTATGAATATATATTAAAAATAGCACGCAGTTAATTTACTTCCTCACTTAGCAAACTTGAGGGATGAGTTCTGCAATAGATACACGATTTATGCAGTTTTAATCAAATATTACCGAGTAAAGCATATAAGGTGACATAAACAAAAAATATTACTCAACAGTTCGGCGCAGAGCGTGGAAAAACAACAGTATGCTGTGAATCGATCTTCCTAATTAGCAATTGTTTTGAAATTTAGATTATGTTGGCAAGAAATAATTATAATCAATACCTTCGCGACTTTTAATTTTAAATACTGGTATCTTTTCGTCCGACGGCCGATCTTTGGAGGCTTGGGTAGATGATCACTCACACATATAGAAAATTAACAGTAGTATACTATACCATCTCGACGTTCTAGACGTTTCAGCGACGTTTTCCGTAGTCCTCTAAACGGCGGCGGGACGTCGATCCGCGGTCCTCTTTGCAACACTAACACTTCCCCACGCTACTTCTTTGTAGCGGCACTTCGCAATCTTCTTGGACACACCTTCCTTCACGCTTCAACATTACGGCAATCATAGACGAGGGAAAACAGCCTCTCTGTCATCTTGTCGGCCTCGTAATGGAGCGATTAATTGATTCGCATCGTCTCTCTCTCTACTCGGGGGACGGCGAAAAATGGGCGAAGTTCCTTTACCGGGGTACTCGTGGATTCTCGCTGCTAATCTCACGCGGGACGTCGGCGTCGTCTCAAGACGCAGTAGGTGTCGCTTCATTATCTCAATCTTCTCTTCCAGACGGTAGATCTAAGTGTGGGCTGATGTCGCTTCATCTTCCAATTTCTCTCTCTCTCCCTCTCTCTCCGTAGAATTCTCGTCGGGCGTCGGCGTCGAAGTACTCTAGGATGCTGATTGGGCTTCGGCTTTCGGCGGTATCATTTCATGGCTTCTAATCGGGCTGTGGGCGTTATTCGTGGCGATGTGGTGTTTGTGACGGCGTTTTAGTGGTGTGGCGTCGCGACGCTGAGCGATGATCTGCTGCGTTGTCGGCTTCATGCAGGCTAGGAAGACCCGTAGGCCTCCTTCTCTTGATTTTAGCCCGCCATAGTTGTATTAATGTTCCTCGTCACAAAACGAATAACGCGAATCCAGTGCACAGGTCACTAATTAACACGGCGTATTCGTATAACTAGTCACTGTCACTCACTCACGCAGGATAAAATACACGGCGCGGTAGAAAAAAGACAAAGTCCCGAATCTTTACTCCGACTGTCGCAGAGGTGTTGTCGGTTCGAAAACTGGCGCTAGACTGTAAGTGTTTGTTCGTTCTGCCACTATATAAAGACAGCTTGAAACTTCGAATACAACGGACTGACTTTTAGGCGCGGGAATCTGGAGTTACGACGTTGGTGGTCAAGCGTCCATTTTTTGCCTGGTCCAGCTTCTTCAAGCACACGTGTTGCGTTAAAAATGGGGTGAAAAGAATAGTTCTACCCTCATCCGGTACGTAACATGTTCCTTCAGTAATTGGCCTCCCAAGTTGACTTTCCGTCGCCAAATGCACAAAAGTCGCTCAAGAACAGTGAAGGATTTATCACAGCACCTGTTGGTTCCGAGCTCCTACGACCGAAAGGGGGAAAAGTTGACAAAAGCAGAAAAACACAAAAGGTTCAGAAACGTGGTGTTTTTCTACCGAAGCTTCAAGCGGATACGAAGTTACAGAAAAATATAAAATAACGAAAACCTAGGATAAAAAAAAGTAGGTGACAAAAACTGACTGTCATATCTCGCCCCCCCTAACTTCAAAAAAAAATTGTAGGCTTGAAAATCGTTCTCGGCTGGGGAGATTTTTGAAGGTTACACATTTTTTTTGAAAACACCCTGTATATGACTACTTTTTTTAAACACCCTATATATGAACCTATACATAAAAATACTTTTTATGTGAGCACCCTGTATATAAAACTTCACACGAAAATTCCTTGATGATTCACAATAATAATACACAAGTAAACAGGGCTCAAATAATACATAATACCAAAATACATAATGTTGAGAAATAGCAATGACATTAATAATATAGAAATAGGTGACATATAAATAATAATAATACAAAACAAATCAAATTGTGAAGTCACTGATATGAGAGCTGAACTTAACGGTATCCCGAAGGCTGTAGTCCGGAGACGCCAGGTGTTGGAGAGTCACTTCTTGTTTGCACCTGATTTCGCTCTTCAGTCCCTCGGTCCGACTGCGGGCTCCTTGATCGACCGTGGGGTCGGTAATACCCATCACGTATCTGACCTAGTTGAAACTTATCGTCGCGGTTGCCCTGCACTGTGCCGTGCGGCGGTCGACGCATATTTCCTCCTCCACGTCTGCCTCTCTGGTACTGCCGCTGTTCTCTCTGTGGCGAAGGTGGTGAAGGGTGAAAGTTCTGGTCATTGGCGCGTGGATCGTGGTGCTGTCCTCGCTGAACCATCTGAACTCGCTGGCGTCGGTCGCGGCCGTGACGATCATCTTCTCTTCTGGGACGCTTATTCCAGCGCTCTGCCCTGTCGCGTTCTTCTTCTTCTGAGCACTGGTACAGGTTCTCCAGCGTCAGCGACATCGAATCGGGGTCGAACACACAACTGCCATTAAGGTGACGCCGGACATTTTGAGGAAAATGATATATCAGCGCCGCGATTATTTCTGGAGGCGTCATTTGAGGCTGCAGTGCCTTGAATTCATTATATTTTTCCCAGAAATATTGGGCGTAAGTAACTCCCGCGTTTCGGTTGTACCTCTCGTTGCGCAGTAACATTAACATGCGTTCTACTTGGATCGGCCGCTGAAAGTGCCCTAGGAACATCTCCCGGAAAGCTTCATAAGATGTGAAATGCCTTTCATTCGTTTGAAACCAATTTTTCGCCCGATCTTCCATTAATCCCCGCAGTACAATTAACCTTTCGGTTTCCTCCATGGAAAGTTCCTCCGCGATTGCCTCGAAGTGATTTAAAAAGGAAGAAGGCAAAAGTCGGTCCGCTCCATTGAACCTTTGAAACTCCTTTTTATACTCAAGGGGCAAAAGGGCTCTTCTGGTCATAGCTGGTGCAGGGCGACGGTCTTCCCAGCTGGGTGCTTGGAGTGGGGATGTATCATTCCTTGCCCCCCTTTCGCCGTTTGTCCTCCTCGGCGCTGAAGGTTCATCGTGGTTGAGCAAAGGAACATTAGAAGCAGCAGGGGGTGGTAAAGTTCTCCTGGCCTCCGGCGTTTCTCGGTCGCGAGGGTGAGAAAGTTCCAAAATGTCCATTCTTCTTTCTAAAGCCTGTATCTTTTGGGAATGGTCATCAACCTCGCCCATTGTTTTCGCCACGCGCTCTCTCATACCTTCGAAGTTTTGGTGACAGCTCGCCTCAAGCTGGGCCGAGGATTTCCTCAATACTGTCAAATCCTGGTCCGTCTGGTCTGTCCGTCGCGACAGCGTTGCCAACTGCTGGTCCTGGTCATCAACACGGGAATCCAAGCGAGCGACTTCTGCGTTGAGTTTCTTTTCACAGTCTTGCAAGCGCGTGGAAAAACGTTCAGTTATTTGTTCCGCCGAAACACGCACCACTTCCTGGAATCGGGTCTCAAGCTGTTCTATCCGCTTTTGTGTCTCTGCATGCTCCGCTCGGATCAGCTGTCTTATCATCTCGAACATCCTGTCGTTGGTGCCGGCGCCATTATTTAATACATCATTTGTTTCTTTCATCGGAGCGACTTCTTCCGGAGGGGAAGCGGTCAGCTGATTCAGGTCTTCAAAAGGTGGCGTGGATGCAGTATTTACGACTAAGCCCCCGTGTCCTGACATTCCTGACGAAATAACACAATTACTACAACGCGGCTGCGCTTCGTTCAACGGGTCTATTACACCTAATGGGATTTCAATCCCACAAATTACACAATTCCGTGCTTCGCTCATGTTTCCGTAAATAATTTTCTCACTTCTCAATTTCATTAGATATTTAAAACACTCACTATGACCTGAGGTCGTCAGAAAATAAGTCTGCACTTCAAACACATGAAACGCACTGCAGAAAAACAATACAAACAAATAACTATCAAAAATGCAGAGAGGAGGGCACGACGGGTTCCCTTTCTGCTACCTACATAAAAGCCTACGCACACACACACAAATAAAGTCGCCACTAAATTTGCATGAAATAATTCCTAGAAAATTCGCCCTTGCCGATATTCGCCTACTTAATTGCCCTTTACGTTAATCAAATTCGCGCCAAGAAATGAATAACGCAAACTCAAAATACTAAATGTCACAAAAAAATAATAAAAACGCCACAAGAATACACGTAAACACAAAAATACCCAATAAAAGTTTTTCCAAAGCAATGAAAAAATCCTCACGCTATCTATCAATTACAAAAAAAATGAAAATGTACTTCCCTCGACGAGGGTAAAAGATAGACCGGTCCCTGATCGGGATGCCAAATTCTCACCCAAGGGGGCCTTTTTACATGACCTATGTTTGACACTTAGTCCGGAGACCGAAGTCCCCTTCCTAGGTGTCGGGCCCAGCTAACGGTTTTGATTCCAGGGTACGTGTGACCGGATCGGTTTTTACCCCCGACGAATAGCCGACTCGTGCATAAAGTGACGTTGAATAATAATAATAATAATCAATAATAATAATAATTGATGTTAGCCAGCAGGAATGCTTTGCTGACTTAACGTTGAACTAAAATATAAATACCACCAGTTATGAGGATAAGTATACTATATGTTTGAACACAAATCATAGTCAAATCATAAATAACAAAAATGTATATTATATAACACACAAAAATAGACAGATTACACAACCCCTCACTATCATTCAAGCATTCACACACTCTCTCATACTGCAGGGGAATAATTACATTAACATAAATACATTGGCCCTTTTTTAGACACCATGCAATATTTAGTTTTTTCTTATGAATATTAAACTGCGCCCGAAGACGTTAATTGGCTTAGAATTAAAGATACTAAACTTTCATCTGCGCGTGCTCATTACATTCTGCCAACGGGCATGACACGTGAACTTTTTATTCTTGCAATTTACCAAAACATTTAAACAATTATTGTTTAAATTATTACTAATGCGCCTTGGAACTTCAGTAACATTAGGCAGGGCACGCAACTCGTGCAACATAGATATCAACTGCAAGGCATACATGTTTACAGAAAAAATGAAGACACTTATGTATGAATATATATTAAAAATAGCACGCAGTTAATTTACTTCCTCACTTAGCAAACTTGAGGGATGAGTTCTGCAATAGATACACGATTTATGCAGTTTTAATCAAATATTACCGAGTAAAGCATATAAGGTGACATAAACAAAAAATATTACTCAACAGTTCGGCGCAGAGCGTGGAAAAACAACAGTATGCTGTGAATCGATCTTCCTAATTAGCAATTGTTTTGAAATTTAGATTATGTTGGCAAGAAATAATTATAATCAATACCTTCGCGACTTTTAATTTTAAATACTGGTATCTTTTCGTCCGACGGCCGATCTTTGGAGGCTTGGGTAGATGATCACTCACACATATAGAAAATTAACAGTAGTATACTATACCATCTCGACGTTCTAGACGTTTCAGCGACGTTTTCCGTAGTCCTCTAAACGGCGGCGGGACGTCGATCCGCGGTCCTCTTTGCAACACTAACACTTCCCCACGCTACTTCTTTGTAGCGGCACTTCGCAATCTTCTTGGACACACCTTCCTTCACGCTTCAACATTACGGCAATCATAGACGAGGGAAAACAGCCTCTCTGTCATCTTGTCGGCCTCGTAATGGAGCGATTAATTGATTCGCATCGTCTCTCTCTCTACTCGGGGGACGGCGAAAAATGGGCGAAGTTCCTTTACCGGGGTACTCGTGGATTCTCGCTGCTAATCTCACGCGGGACGTCGGCGTCGTCTCAAGACGCAGTAGGTGTCGCTTCATTATCTCAATCTTCTCTTCCAGACGGTAGATCTAAGTGTGGGCTGATGTCGCTTCATCTTCCAATTTCTCTCTCTCTCCCTCTCTCTCCGTAGAATTCTCGTCGGGCGTCGGCGTCGAAGTACTCTAGGATGCTGATTGGGCTTCGGCTTTCGGCGGTATCATTTCATGGCTTCTAATCGGGCTGTGGGCGTTATTCGTGGCGATGTGGTGTTTGTGACGGCGTTTTAGTGGTGTGGCGTCGCGACGCTGAGCGATGATCTGCTGCGTTGTCGGCTTCATGCAGGCTAGGAAGACCCGTAGGCCTCCTTCTCTTGATTTTAGCCCGCCATAGTTGTATTAATGTTCCTCGTCACAAAACGAATAACGCGAATCCAGTGCACAGGTCACTAATTAACACGGCGTATTCGTATAACTAGTCACTGTCACTCACTCACGCAGGATAAAATACACGGCGCGGTAGAAAAAAGACAAAGTCCCGAATCTTTACTCCGACTGTCGCAGAGGTGTTGTCGGTTCGAAAACTGGCGCTAGACTGTAAGTGTTTGTTCGTTCTGCCACTATATAAAGACAGCTTGAAACTTCGAATACAACGGACTGACTTTTAGGCGCGGGAATCTGGAGTTACGACGTTGGTGGTCAAGCGTCCATTTTTTGCCTGGTCCAGCTTCTTCAAGCACACGTGTTGCGTTAAAAATGGGGTGAAAAGAATAGTTCTACCCTCATCCGGTACGTAACATGTTCCTTCAGTAATTGGCCTCCCAAGTTGACTTTCCGTCGCCAAATGCACAAAAGTCGCTCAAGAACAGTGAAGGATTTATCACAGCACCTGTTGGTTCCGAGCTCCTACGACCGAAAGGGGGAAAAGTTGACAAAAGCAGAAAAACACAAAAGGTTCAGAAACGTGGTGTTTTTCTACCGAAGCTTCAAGCGGATACGAAGTTACAGAAAAATATAAAATAACGAAAACCTAGGATAAAAAAAAGTAGGTGACAAAAACTGACTGTCATAACACACTCCCGCCAATATTCATAAGTTGGTGAAAGATAACAACGCCAGGTGGCACTGTATTTACATTAATACACAATGCGAATGTAGAGGCCTTTGAAGTTGGAAAATTGAATCTTAATCGCTCTTAAAGTTGCAAATTAGTGTACAACATATTCAACAAATTTACGTTAAGTCATCTCTACAATGATAATTATTTTCCACAGTTTTTCCATTACATCCTACATCTCTTTCTGTTAACTAAAATTTAAAATAAATCGAAAATTTGCAGTTTGTGTGGTTTAAAATTTCCTTCTCAATACATATCAGCCATGTTGCTGCTTTAAAATCTGTTACATAAAAAGTATTAGAAAATAAATTGTTTCACATATTAAAAAAGTTCTTAGGAGCGATACTTCAATATTGAGTCATTCTGGACCCAAGTATTATGAGAACTCCTAGAAAATTTCCTGGAAGAAAAGCATCATGTTAATAAGAATTGTGTTGAAGGGGCAGCAAATTCTTAATTAAAACGCCACTTCGTACAGAAAGCTGAGACTATAATCCGTGCATGTTTTTAAATAGAGGGCTTCGGGTATTTTCGTTAGCTTTCGTGCGTGTTCGGGTAGCTATTACCCATGGCTGGAATCAACCAATCAGTCCTGGATATGGAAACGAGCTGCTTGGGAAGTAATCACAATAGGCATCACCAATCAATCCGTGCGCCGAAAGAACCCGAACCAGACCGACGATTGCCGAAGGTCTCCGATTAAAAGCGTGAACTCAGTATAGGCAAAATTCGAACGGGCAACTTGGAAGCATTTACGTATTCACTTGGTGTAATGCTACATCGAGATTGATTCGACTTCAAGGAACACGGTCGGTAACATTTCAAGACTGCGTGGAGGGGAGAAAAGGAAGGTTTAGCACCAGGAAAGGCAGTTTCCAGTGGGCGCAACGTTAGTGTTCCTTCGGATCTTGCCGGTTCCCTAGGGATCCCCCTTCCCCGGCGTACGCTCAGGGGGTAGCGAGAGGCTCCTGTCGGTTCCCATCACGCCGGCTATTCCCGTCAATAAAGGCGCCATTCCCGCTGTCCCTACTCTCTCCAAGGCCCGTGGCCAGGAATACCAACAAGCGGTGAAGGGATCCCCAGGACATTCTCTGCCACTTCTCCTAGGAGACGCAGCGGCCGCCTCTTCAGCACGGCCATTGACCGTCCTTTACGAGGCCCCCCTGCCCCATTCCTCTTCAGGCCCCCGTGCAGATATGGTCAGAGGAACACACTTGTAAACACAGGGAGTGATGGTGGGTTTATATGGGAGAAATTCCCTCGAAGAATGTGAAAATTTCCCACTTCCAAACAAAAATTTCCCTCTTCTCTACAAAAATTCCACTTCATTGTATTCTGGCTGAGGCAAGTGCACAGGTTAAGGCATTCCCTGGAAACAAATTACTTACGGTTTTAGAATCAGCATTACTGAAGAAAATTCAACTAGCAATGTTCTTTGATTAATGACATGGCCTTCGCAAAGATAAAAAACCTTTGTAGAGGAGGTCAGGCAGTTGATACAAAATTTATTGTTATCGGGATTGAAATTAATTATAGAAACTATTATAAATTAATATTAACTTAGGTGGCAAAGTATTTTTGTTATATCCTTGGGGATACTCTTCAACTCTATACACCAGATTAGTGAATACAAAGGTTGCCCTACTGTTTTGTTTATTATTTTACACTTTACACTGTCAATATCGTATATTGAAATCCATAGTTGTGCAATTTTGTTATTAACTTTTACACACTTCGTTCAAGGAAAAGCGTTGGAAGTCCTCTCGCATAAAAATATCATTTCTGGAAATTTGAAAACCGAAGAGAATCATTTATTCTTTAGATTAAGTGGTAGAATGGGAAAAGGAGTTCTGACTTGATTTTTGCATTTTGCTCTCAATTCTTTGACCTATTTTTTGTATGTTTTTGATATTCTGCCAGAATGCTAATTAAATCAACTTGGGGCTCGATTCCGCCTCTTCCTCCCTCCCAAAGCCCATGATCAATGAGTACTGGCAATTGCTGCGCTCAACAATGACGAATCGAGATCACTTGAAGAAATTTCCCTCTCCCAAAAAATCCCACCGGAAAATCCCTCCAACGAAGGGAATTTTCCCCACGACCTGCCACCACTGACCGCGACGGAAGAACTCATCCAGAAGGTCGATGTTCGACCGAGGAGGGGAAAGGCAGACACCTGGACGGCCGTAATATTGAGATGTGGGCCTCTGTGAGGAATTGATTTGTAAATAAAAGATATGTAAGCCCCGTATTCATAGAGATCCGGCCGGGACGTGACGAAAATGGAAAAACAAAAAAGTTCTCCGTTGGAAACATGTGAACCCAAGTATTGACCGCTGGCTCACGATGGCGACAGGATGCGAACAAGGGTACTGCCATCATTGTGGTGAAATTTAGAAGCTGTTCAGAGGAGATGATGCCATACGATAATAGGCAAGAGGAATCATATTAGAACCAAAATTTCGGAATCACGGGAGGCTCGATGTCGAAAGCTGAGGGGGGAGGGGGGGGCTTGCTGTCGAAACCAGGGAGCTCGTTAGCGGAATCCGTTAAGATTTGACACCCGATTCTTCAAAGATTCGAAACAAGTTGTCTGCAAATGAAAGGAAAACGATTCTTCAGATTGCAAAACTTCTAAATGGTAGGAGGTGGATTAGCAAATTACTGTGAATGCCTACATAATTAGAATACTATGCCTCATCAGTGATCATATTATAGAGCAAGCTCGATACGGACTGCGAGGAGAGCAGCGGCACTGGAGGGGGGCAGTGAGCGAGACAGGAGGACGGTTAGTGACAGGTGTGTTGTTGCAGAAATAAGAACGCACGGGGCAAAAATGTACTGTTCCGCAATGGAAAGTTCGTAAAGTTTGATGTTTTGTTTGAGTTCTTGAGTCCCCCTTGTGTACAGGAAGGCTAATCGTGACTGGGTCTACAGTTCAACGTTGGACCACTGTATGCCTCCACTGGGTATTGAACAAGGGACCCTTTGATTACAAGGCGACGCCATTACCATTAAGTCTTCGAGGCTAAAATTCGAAAGCACGTTTATGTAAATAAATAGAACTAACTAACTCCGTATCCTTCTTAAACCCGAAGGTTCATGGCTGCAGCAACACAGGCCTTCCATCTTTCCCTATCTTGAGCAAGTTCTATATACACTTTTCCATCTCTACCGATTTCCCTTAGGTCCATCTCAACGTTGTCCCTCCATCTTCGTCTTGGCCTTCCTACAGGTCTCTTACCATCAGGTTTCCCAACAAGAATCCTGTAAACTCCTCTTTCCTCTCCCATTCGTGCCACATGGCCTGCCAACCTAAGTCTTCTTGATTTAATTATTCTAATAATATCTGGACATGAATACAAATTATGCAGTTCTAAATTAACCTTCTCCACTCACCTGTCTCCTCATCCCTTTTAGGTCCAAAGATTTTCCTAAGGATCTTATTTTCAAATACTCTCAATTTATGTTCCTCTTTCAATGCAAGGGACCAAGTTTCACATCCATATAATACTACAGGAAAAATTAATATTTTGTATATTTTAACTTTTAGTTTCTTAGATATTAAACGACAAGACAAAAGTTTATGAAGAGAGAAGTAACATGCATTTCCTAAATTAAGCCTACTTTTTATTTCCTCTTTAATATAATTTTCATTTGTTAATATTACTCCTAAGTATTTGAATTTGGAAACTGGTAATAAATAGATACTTATGATATAATGTACAGCCGACTTCGATTCCCGGTGTGGGTAACCTAAGGTCGGAATTTTTCGGGCCTTGTCCTCGTATAAAGCGGCGGCTTACCCAGCCTCAATTGAATGGGTACCTGGTGGTAAAGGCAGTAGTCTGTGCGTGGTGCTAATCACGTCACCCCCCAACATGGCCGGAGAGATAGAATGTGCGCGGCCCTACCCCACATCCTTCCAATATAGGGCCTCATGGCATGGTGCAAAGTGCACGTGGAACTTTACCTTTTGTACGTTGTAATAAATAAATGTCATACATATATAAGGGTAACATCTACAATGTAATATAATCTAGGGGTACGGGGACTTCTGGAACATCCTGTACATACAAAAAATCATGCCAAAATGAAGTACCATAGGGTGCCGCTCACACCTTCTGTAACGGAACCTCCCAGACGATATTGGGACGTTCCAAGGGCCTGACGGGGAAGCGAGAGCCGGCCAAGGGATGGCGGGTGTCTGTCAAACATCGCGCCCGGCTTAGGAGTGACTTCCTCCCCCTCGCCGCAACGCACTTAGCATTCAGCGAACGTTCTCGCGTCGGCGCCCCGTTACAAGACTCGGCTTTTACCGGGAGCCGTTCTCCCCCCCTCTCCCAACCACCCGAAAGCATCCATCTAACTTCACGCTCCTCCAATAACTCCCCGCCGCACACAAAAACACCCCCGAATAATCTCTCCGCCACCCTCCCCTTCGCCATTCGTCAAGTCGGCCGCAATACCCTCGTACACACCCCGAGACCACTTGCTGCGGGAAATCCTACGCCAAAATTCAGATCGATATATCGAAAATCCTATTCAATTTAAAACAAATCCCTCCCGCGGCGGGAAGAATGAGAAGGGGCATCGTCGTGCGATAAAAGACAAAAGGAATTTCGTCGGAAGGTAATAAGGCGTGTAATGTTCTCATTTAGGCCAATTTCCCGGTAGATGTCACTGCTATCCGTTATGATATTACGCTGCAAGGATGCAGAGGTAAGATCGACGAAGAGTGTAGATTTCTAGGCATTAAAAGCAGAATAAATTGGGTAAAAAAGCTCCAAAAAATTATTAAAAAGCAAGAAAATAGCCAGCAAAATAGACACTTTCTATGAATTTTCACGGCAACTAGAAACCTTATTTTCAAAATAATAACGAACTAAAATCTTTTAAGTTGAAAATTTAGTAATAAAAGTTAGAGATTGGTTGCCTATTTTTTTTTCCTAATTTTCGCCCCACAGGTTGGTAGGTGCCGGGGCGTGCCGCGAGTTTTGATACCTTCCTGGAGATGAAGCCTCCTTATCTTAAATCAGCTAAGACCACTTGTAACATTGTTATCACAGTACGAACAAACAATTCTGAAAATGACAATTTCTAACTTTCTGAAATTAGCATGATAGCGAAGCTCCTGTTAAAAACAATGAAACTTGATCAGCATTATGGTTCAAGCATTATCTCAGGTCCCCCCCTCCCCACATACACATCTCTTAATTAATTTTACATTTTTCTTTCTTTTCTTAAAAAAAATGGAGATACAGTATCTCTCTCAGGAGTGTACAGCATCATTTCCGCTACAATTTACCAATAACCTCTGAAATAACAAGAGAAGCAAATGCGAACAACTCGCCAATTTTGTGACCACGAGAACTGCAGAAACTTTCGAGATTCTGGATTGAAACTTTTATTGTGTGTACATAGGATCCGTTTGGGACTGCATTTGAGAGAAATCAGCCAAGGCGATCCAAGAAAACTTTACTTTGGTTGAAGAGCCGAAAATATATTTTAAAATAAAATATTTTTCATGTAAAAGTGATAAAATATTGTTATTGAAGGTATCAAATATACCTTCTGCAAATTATTGCAATTCTAGACTGTCATCTAACTACAAATTTCTCAAGTAATACGAAATTCATTACAAAGAAGCTATAATTGATGTAACTTACTTTTGAAAAGCCCTCTATTACTGTTCCAGTATTGGATTTTCCTTGCTGTAGTTATAGAGGGCGTTAATTTTACAATGGGTTGTTCTTCTCCTTGTAATTACAACCTGAGAAAACTTTGCGCATATTCACTTTATTATATTATTATTTATTAGGCTTGTGTGAATATTTAAGTAGAATATTCATCATTCGTCGCCAGGAAAGCTTCAAGACTTAATTTAATTGAAGTAATCATTTTACATTAACGGACACTTCTGGGTTGTAAAGATTCCATTTAAAGTCAATGTGTTTGTTACAATCCAGAAATGCTCTTTTTGTTAGTTCTCTTCCTTCTCGAATTACTTATCCTCTGAAAAAAGAACCACCTTTTCTAGATAATTACTACTTCAGAGATATCGACCTATAGGGACGTGTGGTTATCTAATTTGTTCTGAAGTTTATATAGGTTCTCTGTGCAAATTTCGAAATACGAATAAATAGCACATTAACATTACAACAATGCTTATAGAGAATCTTTTTTCCCTACATAAATTGAGCTAGCAACGTAAGCAATAATTTTTTAACCAAAACTATAAATTTCTTAAGACATTACGCAAGGTTGGCCTTGCGAACGTTGCTGCCATCTATCGAACGCATCGGCAAGAAGAGGAAACGCGCAGTGGTGTTAGTGACATCTGGTGGGTTTTGTTCCAACTACGTGAAGGATCCATTTGAAGTTGTGAAACATATTCGTACGGGTAATGTAGACAGAAACGTTTGTTTTTTGAGACCATCTACCTACGATTAAAATTTCTTAATATTGTGATAATAGCAAAATAAACTTACTTATTTCATGAAAAAAAATGTAGAGGGAATGAGTTTGTAGCGTTTAAAATAATACATCCTGTTTTTAGACGTCGCATAACAGTGGTCGAATATAAACACTACTTGTTCCTCGAAGAAACGACTGTAAACATTTTGAATGCCAACAATTGAAAGTCGAAGTGGAGGGATATTGACGGTTGAAATCAACATCCCTTGTTTCTCAGTTCGCGGCCATTGTGGCTAACGTAATGTAGTGTCGGCTTCTTTTTCTTTGGTGCGTGTGCCGTACCATAGAATAGTTAGGTTATAGAAGGGGTAGCTACATTTAAACCTCACTGCGCTTGGAAATTGCAGTTCCGTCGGTGGTTAATAGATGGCGCGGCCGTCTTCTTTTGCTGTTTCCAGCACAAATTGGGGGGAGAGCTAATGTTTTGTGGCGAAATATATAATGCAAGTTGGCTTATAAACGAAAACGAAGTATAGTTAATAATAATGTCGCCAGGGTCCAAAACCGAGGATAGCCTAGTGGCGGAAATTTTATAAATCCCTCCCTTGAGACAAGTGAAGAGAAAAGAAAGAGTAAGACACGTGGAAAGGAGTAAAAAAAAAAATACGAATCACGTATAAAAAAGCAACGAGATTAGATAAACGAAAAAGAAATGAAACAAAAAGAAATAAATAATTAGAAAATTAGATAAATGGAAAAGAGTATCATATTTTACATGTAATTCTTACAGACGTGGAACATTTATTATGAAATTTGAGTGCATAGATATGCTGATCGGGAATGGACCTACAGTTTAAAGTCGGTTTTAAACCATAATGTGTCGAGCCCGGGACCCCTTGATTACAAGGCGACGATGTTACCACCATAGGAGAGGCCAATTTTTTAATAAAAACCCGAGCACTTACATTCTAACACAAGCAGCACAGACCTGACAATAGAGTTAAGCTACCCGTTGTAACAGACATAAGAATTCAACTGACGCTTCTACAAGTCGTGTACTCACTGTTCCTCACGAGCAGTGATGTGCGTCTACGCGTAAACAACGATAGTCTACACAGACTACACGTAGATGACGTAATCTATGTAAAAACATGGCGAAAGGTGATAACTTAGCAAAGGGCGCCGTGGAAGTAAAACAAAATTATACTGCGTATCAGTTGCTGATTGTGAGGAGAACTTTACATACGCTGAGTTCCAAATTCGAACAATTTCTCACTTAGGGAAAAAAAAACTAACGTAGGAAATATTGTAGTGTTTTGGGGAAAAGACTAATTTTGCCTCACGACTGCCATCTATTGTTTTTCTTGCATACTATTTCTCTTCCATAGTTGATGATAGAAGAGAAGATATATTTGGTTGTAAATAGGATTCTTTTCAGTTCGTTAGGAACCAATATAGTTGAAAATGTCACTTTCCTTTCATGAAAGCCTTGAAAATTAATTTTAATGCACTTTAGATTGTCTACGTAGTCTATGTAAACTACAACCCAATGTAATCTACGCGTAGATTACGTGTAGACAACGCATGTGGACGTAAACTCATAGTGTACGGCACATCACTGCTCACGAGTAATTCTTAATGAATTAAGACCTGCTCATCACTCCTAGTTTTTCCTTTGGATAGTCACGTAACGGCAAGAAAATATCAATTAAGAACCAACTTAGGGCTGTAAAGCCGCGTAGTATATACAGTCATGATGTTTATCTTTACTGGTCTGGACCGAGACTTCTGGCATTCCAACCATGTTCTGCACTCCAGCGCATGAAAGATTGAACCACGGACCAGCGCATCCACACACCGTGAGGAAAAACGAAAGTCAGCCAGCCAGCAAAGCGTAAAAACAATCGAATCACAGGTATAGAAACAAAAGCAGCTCAGCTCACCTTAAAGTCCTGAATCTTCCGCTCCAGTTCCTCTCTGTCGCGCACCTCCCGCTCCATGGCGGAGACCTTGGTGGAGAGGTGCGTGAGTTCGTCCCTCATCGCCACCAGCTCCCTCTGCAGGCAGCGGAAGCGCTGGAGGTCCTCTGCTCGAGCCTGCAACATCTCCCACCGCTCCACGAGACCTGCAACAACAAAACAACAAAGAGCTTTAGAAATAGGCACTACATACGATTGTACGAGTGGCGAATACACATTATAAATCACATAACTGAACGTAGAAAATCTTCACCTGGAGAAGAACAAATGTACAAGACCATTGAACTTGAACACATACACACCCAAATAACTAAAGGCAACTGAAAAATGCAAACAAAGAAGTAAAGATGAAACAAGACTCTCGGAAAGGAACGACAGAGGAACAAAGACTCGCGGAAAGGAACGACAGAGGAACAAAGACTCGCGGAAAGGAACAATAGAGGAACAAAGACTCGCGGAAAAGAACAATAGAGGGCCAGACACACGAGGAAAGGAACAAAAGGTGAAGAGGGAGAAGAGGAAAGAAACAATAGAGGACCAGGGACAGGCGGAAAGGAACAAAAGGGAAACAAAGACACTTGGAAAGGAACAAAGAGGAACACACACACTTGGAAAGGAACAAAGAGGAACACACACACTTGGAAAGGATTAACAGAGGAAACGAGTCACCTGGAACGGAACAAAGATGGAACGAGACACTTGGAAAGTAACGAAGAGAAATACACACACTTTGAAAGGAATAAAAGAGGAAATAATTTTAAAGTAGTAAAGAGAAAACTAAACACTTAGAAAGGGATAAAGAGTAAGAAACGAAACACGTGATAAAGAACGAAGAGAAACTGAAAAATACAAACAAATTAGTACATAGGAACCAAAACTAACAATAAACTAGACACGCGGAAAGGAACAAGGAGTAGATGCGTGTAAAGGTACGGAAAGGAGACGAGACAAGCGAGAAGGAACATAAGCGCCTAGAAACCAGACAAATGCAAACTTTGTAAATTGAGACTCCATGCCTTAGGTTGGCCAGAGATATGCACCTTCCACCACAATGGTCATAACAGCAGCCGAGAATGTCAAAACGTAACCACATGGATTTGTCCCCACCCCTTCACCGCTCACTTGTGTCAGTTACCTACTGACACCAGCAGGTACGGCTCAATAGATTTTTCACCCACATACAACGTACCGCTAAACAGGAAATGCACGCTTCCTGTTTCGCTGAAAAATCGACATGTAGATCATCTGCTGGTTCCAGCTAAAGTATAATATCTTGTCAGACAAATACAACGAAGGCCGTTATTAACCTTAACAATGCAATATATAGCAATAGATAGTACCAGATAAACAGGAACAAAAAGTTCTTTTTTAAAATAATAATAATAATAATAATAATAATAATATATAGACGACCCGAAATAATTAACGATGAAATACAGGATTTCACAAAATAAGGTAAAATTAATGCCGAGAGGCGTAGAATGGGGCAAAATGACGTGTTAAAAAAAAAAAAAGTAGTGCAATGGTACAACGCTGCAACAGTGCGTTGTCCACAAGACCAACTTGGCTCGAAATTCGCAAAAACACACGAGCACCTGCGCGAGGTTCGCAACCCGGGAGGGATGAGAAGACTCAGGACAGCTGCATGCATTCATTTCTCTTACGGCGTCCTTCCCAATTTAGAATCTGAGAATGAGATAGTTACACAAATGGAAAATTGTGAAGACAGCGTCTAGTGCATAAACAACAAACATTCATCACGGTAGATATGAGCTTATTCTCAGGCAATTCCTATCACTTCAGACGGAAGCATTTCCCTTAGCATTTTTGCTAGCATAAGTGGCATGTAAATGCTTCCAAAAATCTTATAGCAGATAGTAAACACGGGTTAGCTTTTGCGATTACAATGTACAACATATACAGCATGAAAGGTACGTAGAGTTACACCATCTAAGGTGAGTTTATAATTGAAACAACTAAAATATTCTTCCATACGTGTACAGTAAACGATGTAAAGTATGTATTAAAGCAGCGCCATTGATTTGTACCTAATACCGTTTCATACGAAACGTTATTCCTCTCGGTTCAATAGTTATCGGCTTTTAAAATTGTGAAGTGATACATTGTTTCTCACGCGGCCGCCATTACAACTGCGCTCGTGACCTTGAGGTCGCTTCTGATTGGTTACGCTACGAAAAATGCTACGGACCGAGCCTATCCTTGACAAATGCCATGAAATATGCCATACGATTTTTCACTTCACACGGTAGCTTTTTGGTCATGGCACAAATGCTAAGAAAATGCTTTCTTCTATAGCTGGCCTTACTCTATTTTCATGAATATTTGTAGGGGCGGCGAGTTTCACGTCATCTCACGTAGAAACTGTATGCTTAAGGTTTAAGGACAATATCATCAGTGAACACAGCTCTCACCTTGCCTTGGGGAGGATTATTATAGCTTCCGAAACTTTACTGCGAAGTATATTTGCACAAAATTGGTTTTCTCAAAGAAACGGGAAACCGGCATTTCATTTCTCGTTCTTCCGTTAACAATTTTTAGTTGCAGATTCTGATTTTCTCAGACCGTAATTTCTGCTGTCAGCTTCTTTTTTCAAAATTCAAATTTTAAGAAACCTTTAACGATGACCAGGGCACTTCTTTCGTCGCTATTCACCCAAAGGTGCAAATTAGCTACCTTAAATTAACCAGTCCTTTAGCAACCTACATCCAGACTATTAAAGGGACATTCACTGAACATATTTTGAGAGAGGGCGTCATTTCACAATAGCTCAAGGGGGCTACACTTTAAATCTGCTCCAGTCCATGGGGTGCACATGGTATCAGATCGAGCAACTTCTTCTTAGTAACGCTATTCTCCTTTGGGGCATCCCACAAGCTATACGAGCCTTAGTGAAACGTCACTTGTATCCATGCAACCAAAACAGAGCGTTCCTCGCTCATTTGATGACACAAAATCTTCAAAAGGCTTTTTTTTTTTATTGTTGACTGAACAATGAAAGTAAAATTAATCGTCAAGCTTTCACCTTTACGGTGCATTTCGTTACGCTTTACAGTTTCAATTGGATGCGGTGCATTGGCTCGCGAAGAACAGCTGCATTCCATAACCGTACCAGTGGAAACTGTGAATTTAAAGTTTTAAAAACTCGTCTTTTCCAAAACAAACACTGATCGAATATCAGAAAAAAACTGGACACCATTCGTAAGAACTGATTCTCCACGGACTAAACCTTTTTAATTGACCAACGTTTAGCAGAAATGCGTACGTAACCTTAAAGCCTGTTTAGGAATTTACCCTCCGCCCCTCACGTCGTGAGCAAAATGTTTGGTAATCACCAGTCGTGGTAAACAAAACTTCCTGTTTTATCTTAATAAAAGGTTTCTTCGTGAAAAACAATTTACAAACTTAAATCCACACATCGGCATTATTCTCGATATTTTCATATCAGTTATCTTTTTGCTATGCTATTTTTAGCTTGTTGATAAATCTCTCATTTTGTTAAAATATGTTGCCAAGTTGATCTGTATACACAGGTTAGTCTATATGTTCATCTAATACTAGTTGCCTGTGACATCTTAAATATTTGACAAATTATGATCTGTATACACAGGTTAGTTTATTTGTTCATCTAATACTAGTTGCCTGTGACATCTTAAATATTTGACAAATTATGATCTGTATACACAGGTTAGTTAGTCTATTTGTTCATCTAATACTAGTTGCCTGTGACATCTTAAAATATTTGACAAATTAAAAACGAAGAAATTGAACATTCAAACTAAATAAAGGAGAACTATAGTGTAATACAGGGCCTTACAAAGGCACTTAACTAAGTCGCCATCGGAAACTAAATTCGCTGCTTGTTGGTTGAAATACATACAATAACATCAACTGGTTAGTTATGTCATTCTAGCACAAATGTTTCCTATGTTTTTGATAGTTTCCCCGGAGGAAATTAATTCTCAAGTTTATCTATTTCTTTCTGTAATCACTGCCAATACAAATAATGGCATGAGTATTGTCAAGCAAATTGTCCATCACCATGTTCCTGCACTTTATTTTACCCAATGATAGATTGAGTCATGAATTGAAACAAAATGACAAACAATACACCAGCATACGCAGAAATTTATTCTTTCAAAACACACAAGATGCAAGAGAAACATTGATAAAAATAGCCACGGTCAATTTGCCGAGCTATACTTGTGCATCCCACTGTACAATTACTTCTATTTTATAAAAATCTACTATTTCTATTGTATTTTGATCAAAGGGCCCTGGGTTCGTTTTCTGGTTGTTGTAGTGGTTCAGATTATATGCAGGATCTCTAGTTTCGTTGCGCGTTACGCTAACCCCTATATCACGAAGGCTGGTGAAGCTTTGCGTCACTTGATTGATTTGCTTTATTTTACTTCGCTTTTTGTGCCACTTTTGGCTAAATTGCGAAGATGGGGATGAGTGATATGATGAAATTGATGGACACACACATCCATGCCCAGGCCGGGATTCGAACCTGGGACCCCTGGCGTCGTATCGCGATGTGCTAACCAATTAGCCACGAGGGCCGGCTGGTGAAGCTTTGCCCTTACTGCATACCGAACTGAAGTAGGCAGTTCTCCTTGCACGGTTAACTAAGTCGACATATGCACGATGTGACCTTACACTACAGGCAATTACAAAAGCGGGTCAGGCTTACCTTGTTAGTGTCCTTGCTCGCTCAGTGGACGGAAGACAGCAGATGGCAAGTAAGAAACGACAATCCCCTTAGCGATAACGTTGCTTAGATTTAGATAATACAACAACGCATTCATTGAAGACACTTTTAACACAAGGCGCGAAGCACTGGTGAGAGAACGTTCGAAAACACACACCACGATTCAGCGAAACCCACAGCACTGCTCACTACAATGACGTAACAGCTGAGCACGTAGGTAGAAGTCAAGTTCAGCCCGTGACGTCACGGCGCTGTATTGCACTCTGGGTCTACAGCACACCGTAACCGCGATTATCCGTTTCTGACGGACATGTCACTCGCTCGAAGAACATCTTCAACACCGCTGCAAGTCACGCAGATGGACGAAACTCGAAGCCAATGCGATCACAAGAGAGGCAGCGAGGTGAAACGTCTAGATCTGGGTCAACTTCAAACTCCGGATGACCTGCTTCCAGCAGATGCAAGGGGACTGTGGCGGTCTGGCCTTTCTTCGCCGGTTTCCCCCTCCCCCTACACAGGAAGCTGTCTCACACGGTCTTTCATTACTTCCAAATGTAGCGCTCTTCGATGCAACAATGTCAACATGAAACTCTGTCTCTTGTTAAAAGCGCATCTGCTTGTTTGGCCAAGGAACATAAATTGAGAGTATTTCAAAATAAGATCCTTGGGAAAATATTTGGACCTAAAAGGGATGAGGGGACACGTGAGTGAAGCTGGTTACATAATTCAGAACTACAAATGACACGCGTACCTGGGGGAAACCCTGGGGGGTAAAGGCGGTCAGGGGCGTGATGCTGATCACATCACCACCACTCACGACCGGATCAAGAAAGTGTGGGGCGTTACCCCCACACCCCCTATACGCCTTCATGGCGTGGTGCTAAGCACAGGGGAACACTTTACCTTTATAATTTGTATTCATATCCACATATTATTAGAATCAAGAAGACTTAGGTGGGCAGGCCATGTGGTAGGAATGGGAGAGGAAAGAAGAGTTTTCAGGATTGTAATTGGGAAACCTGATGGTAAGAGACCTGTAGGAAGGCCAAGACGAAGATGGAGGGACAACGTAGAGATGGACCTAAAGGAAATTGGTAGGGATGGATAAGAGTATATAGATCTTGCTCAGGATAGGGACAGATGGAAGGCTTGTGTTGCTGCAGCCATGAACCGTCGGGTTTAAGAAAGCTAGAGAGTTAGTAGTGGTTTGGCCAACCTCCTGCTGGTGACTACCAACGTGTGGATTGGAATTACAAGTCTTATGATTATGAACAAACATTACGGTTTTCAGACGTAGGTTCAAGGTTCGAATCCTGAGTAAGTCGTGGATATAGGAAAGGGTTCGAAATACACTCCAACCTTTAGGTGCGCCAATCATGAAATGTCAACTTCTTGTTAGACGTTTCCATATCGACGATGAATCTAGACAGATGACACAGTAACTAAAATACAACAGAAACTGTTTGGCCAAAGAAATATTAATGGAACTCCCAATTATATGACATCTCACGTTCATCCATCATGTTAATTATAAGAAATCTGTATTCGCCAAAAGTGGCGACCTCGTATAATAAATCAGGCGCTAAACAAAAAATTACAGTCGTACTTTGAGACTGTTATTAATTTTCATCGTCCCTTAGACTTCTAAGACTGAAATGTGCCGCTACGGAAGAGCTAGGGTATAAAGCGGTCGGTAGGTGGAGAGAAATATATTATTTTGTTGGGATTATGTTAATTAAACAGCCGTTTCATACTTGTCCAAGGAAGGACTGACAATCTGTGAACAACCGAAGAAGGAAGGGGTGCTTGGTTTGGGTGGCAAAGCTACGCCACTGATTTCGGCGACTTTCAAAGTTTTTACGTTCAGTTTATGCTCAAACCGGCTAATCGGAACTGGGCCTACAGTTTAAGGTGTGATCCGAACCACTGTGCAATGTGCCTCCACCGGAGACCAAGCCCCTATACCCTTGGTTACCATTACAGCATCGGAGATGCCCTTAAAGACTTTTAAAGAACTGAAGATATGTACAGTACGGCCAAGGAAACGAAACTAGCTGGAAAGTACGATTCCAAACGAGAGAGGGGAAACAGGTAGAACACTCACCAAATCACCCTGTAGCATTTTGCTTGTATGGGTTCGCTTATTGTGTTTATTACAGCTTGCTGTGTTGAATTTGTGATGTCTCTTATAATTCGTAACAAACCGTTTCGAAGTGGAACAAAGAAAACTGTGTCGTTTTGGTTCCTGTTGCACATTCTACAAAACGCTCTCGATAATGCCACAAACCATTCAGTTACTACATTTTCTTTATTATATTCAATGTGTAATAATACTATTATTAGTGAATACTATCCTGATTACTGCTGTGTGCATTTGTGCTAATTATAATATTTACTAAAAAGATCAATTTAATTGAATGATTCAAAATAAAGTTACTGGTTTACAAAAGTTTATCTACTAATGTGACGTATATATTCTGTTTGCTTATACAGATATGGATGGCTTTTTATTATTTTTATTCTGTGCCCTTACATAATTCGTAAACATCTCTACGTATTTTGGCGGCGATGTTACTACGTCTCAAACTTCATTCTTGTTTCCACAGCAGAAAAAATCACGGAACCAGTTTCCTGGCCAAAGGGCAGTCACCCCTATTTTGCTAATGAACACGTCCATTTGGCGCATGCGCACTTCCGTCTCAGCTAAGGCAGCTAGACAGTAGCCAGTTGCAGCGATTGGGGGCCCGGCACTATGCAAACATTATCTACGAAGGGAAAGTAACCTGTCCTTGACCCCCCCCCCCCACCTTTAGTTTTGGTGCCCAATCGCCGCCACTGTATGTAGAACTTCCATAGCAACGTAGAAGGCCTATTTTGCTATTGTAAACAACTCGACAACAGCTGATGTAAGTCTCACGGAAGAATTATGAAGAGAAAGAATTGTATCGTGTTTGTTGAAAAAGAAGATTCATCTGGTGAAAGTCTCTCTCGAAAAAGTACAAGGTTTGACCATTCAAATGCGATTTTGTTGTTCCAACAATGACCGGGCATTGTTAGGCAAGTAATAGCAATTTCGACAAGAAAGACTAAAATAGACGCCACACTCTCCTGAATAGGGGCAGCTGCCAAAATCCAAACAGAAATGAGCTCGTAATTTCACAGAAACGGGTTTAAAATACAACACCAGATGGAGTTGCTGTAGTACAACTCCTAGTAGTTAAGAAAATAAAGACCTCTGGACAGTTTACGTAACGACAAAAAAGCACGGGAAACCACAAAATGCCCACGTCATGAGAAATAATAGATGAAATTGCAGAGGTTTTATTATACAACGTAAGTTTCATGAGAAATGTATTCCACTCAGCATAAAGTCTGTATTGGCCACGTACATTACCAATAAAACGCTCAAACCTAGGAAAAGCAGACATGCTTCTTTTAGGGGTTCAGCAAACCTTTGTGGCGTTATTTAGTATATTCTTGGGATTATATTTCGACTTTAAAAACATTTAATAAATGTTCTGTGTTGTTCATTAATAATTTTAAACACAAAAATGCCCCATCATAATTAGTTTTAACCAGTGCTGGATCTACAAATCTTGGGCCCCCCGCAAAATATTACCAAGAGCCCCCTCTACCTAACTACTTTCACACACACACACACACACACACATATATTATATATAATGTATGTGTGTGTAATTTTCTATCTCATGTTAACAAAGTCACATACAAGGGCCTACAGGGTGATTCAAAAGTCCCTTAAAACCAATATAAAAAGTAAAGGAGTTAGGCTGGGAACAATTTGTGATGGTTGAAACAGGTTAGGCTTAGGGGGAGCCTCATTGGTGTGTTCCAACCATTTGGTTCCAAGCGCACGTCCGCCCTATTGGTGGCCGCCATATTGAATTCAACTCAATTTTTTTTAAATGGGAAGGGGGTTACGTGCATAGGTGCCGATTTCTTCAGATATTTGAGGGGTGGCAAACTAAGTAAAGCATGAATACTGTTTTCTTTCTGTTTTCGGGTGGGGCAAAGTTTTTTTGTTTAGTTGGGACCTAATACACTTGAGTTAACCTTTGAAAAATTGTAATTTCAAAAACTAGCTTTGACAACAAAACATTATCAGGGTACATAGAACTTTATTAGCTGAACAAAAAAGTCACTGTACTACTGTGATTATGTAATTATACAACATAATACTTTACATGTAACATTTGAGTGAGAATTTGATTATCATATTCGGTTTATAGTACTTATTCCTACAATCCTTTATAGCAGTTTAATATCTTCACACATATTTACATAAAAAAGGAAGACCCAAGTTAAATTTTCATCCAGGCGAGGTCGATTTTTGGCACCCCAACTGTCCACCCCGTCTCCCCCGCCTCAACTTTCCACCTTCAGGCAATAAAAAACATGACCTTGTATATTTACGGTTTTAACGACGATAAATACTAGCCTTGTTCTTTCAATGCCTTACTGTCAAATAACGTGTATATTGTAGGTTGATATCAAAAGAACAGTAGTGTCTTCGTTTAAATTGCTACATGATTTTGCAATATACATTTGTCATTGAGAAGTAACTTCAATTAATTTTTCTCTACACAAATCCAACTCTTTGTAAAACAAATATCCACATTTATGTAATCAGAAATATGGATTTGGCTCTACTAAATCGGGAAGCACCGGTCTGGCGCCGTCGAGGGTAGTGCCCCGGCCCGGGCAATCGCTTGGGTTGCCCAACCCTGGAGCCGCCCACCCCACACACACACACATACATACACGTATTGTTTTGAACGTTGGTTAAGCATTGGCATAAATATGAAACATTGGAACTTTCAGCCATGTCAATGCAGTATGAAGTAGCACACACATGTTTACAGGCAAAAAGAAAAAAATATCCTGATTATATAAAAGCAGTGGCATATTGAAAACAAAATATTTTCAACTTCTGCTTGACTTTTCCCAAGGGAAACAAGGGTGCCTATCTTGCAATGGACTGGCTCATTCAAGAGCATGAAGACTACAGTATTCCTATGCTTCTTGCTCTAATCTCGCACATATTCATTCATAATATCCATGCGTTTTCCTTAATTCATTGTCCGTTTGAAATAGGAAATACTGTAAATACACAATCACAAGAAAGACACTCAAACTGAGTGATAGTCCCACATTATTCATAATGCCCATTTCAGAGCAGGATCCTGCGTAATTTCCCACCAGTTCCGTGAGAAGTTTCTGTGTCCAAACGTTATGTGATATGTTGAATGTTATACATTGGGAGGCCAAACGAGAACTGGAGGGGCCCGGGTCCCCTGGCCCTCCCGGTTTCGGCGCCCGTGGTGATGTGACATATATATGACACTGTTTTCTTACACCTGGAAAATAATACACTTATTACAATCATAACTTTTTCCGGATTAAAGATAGGTTGAAGAAACCTACACCACTTCATTTCTCGTGAAATTTTCTAGTCTTGACTGCCACGCGGCTTTGTCCCCGCATAAAGCGGCTCCAGTGCCCAGCCTCAAATCAAATGGTACCAGGTGGAAGGTAAAAGCGGCCGGAGCGTGGTGCTGATCACATAACATCCGAAATCGCAAATATGTGCTCGTTTCTGTACCCCTGAGTAACTACGTTTATTTTCTTCATACGCGAACCCTCTACTATGTAAATGGCTGAGGGCCCCCTAGAGGCTTACTTGTCCCCCCCCCCCTCTGCGGGGTTTTGCAGATTGTAGATCCGGCACTGGTTTTAACATCTGTTACAAAACACGCAGACTTGTTAAGACAGCAATGTGGTTCGAATTGTTTTCCGACGAAATTAACAAATTAATACGGCGGCACGTGCTTTTGAAGAACTTTAGAATAGTCACTGAAACACAGTTCATTTACTTGCAGCAGGAAAAAATGAACATATTTAAAAATTAAAAACGGGTCTCGGGGACCCGTCTGTCGTTACGGGGCTAATGTTAGTATCGTCTTTATTATTACATTGAAATTTGTGTTTTCAGTCTGTTATTTGAACGATGAGTTATACTTCAAAACTTCAAGAATATCTGGGTAGTACTAGTAGGTTACAAAGAACAGTGTCTTACATCAAGGAACTATAATATCTATAAATTTGTCCGGTTCGAGAACACTTATGGGGAGATTGCCCGGATACCTGCCGCTTAAATACGCTAATACTGATTAATGAAATAAATAAGAACGAAAACATCCATCTAAATTAATTTCTACACCAGTATCGATTCTTCTCATTATAAAGGGGACATTTTTTTTAAGTTCCGTGCTCAGTGGCTAATCTGGAGTGGGCCTACAGTTTACAATGAGATCCGAATCACCGTGCGATGTGCCTCCACCGGGAGATCGAAACTGGGGCCCTTTGAATAGAAAAGATTCTTCTTTCCGAGATATGCGGACACTAACTCAAAAAAACTCAAGGCTTGGAAATATATGTGGATAAATATACATTGAATAAAAGTGACAGAAACGCAAAGTAAAATAAAATGAATCAATTAATGAACTTCGTAATACGCCTCTGGTTGTACACACCATGTGTGTCTAGTTTTCACATGAGAATGACCAAATGAAAAAATATATATATATAGATGAAGGGTAACCTGGGGAAGGAGAAAGTGGTAAAGCAACAAGCGATAATGAGATCACCAGATAAAGCTCTTTTAGCCTACTTATTCAATGGTTTCCAATACGTGCTTAAGATGAATTTATTTCCATAATAAGTCCACGTGCACATTGCACCGTGCCATGAAGGCACATTGTAGAAGCAGATGTGAATCTCAGCCTATATTTCAAATTAACTATCTTTTGGACATCGCAGGCTTACCTTTTTAGTTTATAGATGGAAGCACAATATTGGATCAATAATTTATGGTATAATAGTCATGAAGAAATAATAATAAAAAAAATATTCGCACTTTGTAGGCTTTCATACACAATTAAATAATAGAAGAGCTAAGAAAAATGTTACTCGAGATTATTTGTTCATACATTTTAATTCACGTATTCCTCGCAAGTTCATTAAAAGGGGAAACAAAAATATTTTTGAGGGGAATTTAACGACAAATAAATTCAATTTTATCCATTTCAGATTTGTTGTTATTTCAAGTCTGCCACAGCAGGCCATGGACGTCCGCAAGATTTTTTCCCAGGTAGGTGTAAGCACGATTGGGGCAAATGAGACCCATTTTCCCCCATAATAGTAGTGTTTCCTAAAAAAAAAATTGCTTCAGTTTGAATTATCATGTTCCTGCAACGCCCTTGCAATAATTAACATATATTCCTCTGACTATAACGAAATTACATGTGTGAAATATGTAATTTCTTGTTAACTTTCATTTTCAAGAGAGGGGGAAGCGTGGCCCCCTTGCCCTCCTTCCGGGCGTAAGCAGTAGGTAGGCCTGTCGAATTTTATTATTCACAATATTTAAAGTGTCTAAATGAAAAGTCGAAGTCTTGTATTAGTGTCCAAAGCATCGCGCTGCCACTTCTTCTAACAAGGTCTGTTTATATGAAACATCATCATTTATTGGATAATTAATCGCAACCCGATATCACTATATTGCAATCATTACGCTTTAACCACAGACACCGCGAATACTACCTTCAAGCTGTGTCAGTGGTCCATATATTCAACGCACGTTTGCAAATGCAATGTTAATATCGTGTTGTGATCCACGACCTACCAATGATGACATTGCATCGTGCAAATTGTTCATCACCATATTCCTGCACTTCATTTGACCCAATAAGAGCTTCAAGAATTAAAAGAAAACTCAAAACAAGCTGTTCACAACTTCTGCATCAGCATACATAAAAATCCATTGCTTAATAGAGCATAGGATGTAAGAGAAAAATTAATGAAATAGTCATGGGAAATTTGCACGGTAATACTCATCGATCCCACTGTACAAGGTCAACGAAGTTAGTAATAAGTTGTTTTATACAGCATATATTGATATACTTGTAAGTTGAATTGTATCTTCTGCAAATATGCTGTATAAAGAAACAAACTGACGGAGAACTAAGTGGGGTGAGTACTCCCGCCTATTCAGCACACACTTGCGACTGTGCTGCTGATAGTGTTGTGATCCATGACCTACACTTCCGCCTACATAAAACACATTTGAGACTGTGGCGCTGGTATCGAGTTGCAATCCACGTCCTACCAATGATGACGTTGCAGTTGCGGTGTAAATAGATCCTCTACGTAGGCCTTCTAGTAAGAAGGGAGTGCTGCGCTTTTTCCTTAACCTTGAATGCGCTTTGAGCCACAAGATTCTCGAAGTCAGCTGCACACGCCAAAAGGGTCAAGTTTTTTTTAGACGTCAATTAAAAGGAAAAGAACCGCTTTCGCCACCTAGGGGCGGTGGAAACTTGCTCCAAACACTTTAAAAGAAAACGGCTACTTTCGACGGATACCACCAAGTGAAAGTACAAATTTTATTACGAGCAAGAGCAACATAGAAAACAATCCATTATTTACATCCTTTTCACATGACTTGCTGTCGGCGTGTTCTCATTAAATTTAATTGTTCTAACGAGAAGAAAAGTAAAGGGCTACTATATCACGCACAAGAAAGGTGTGATTTGCTCCCAAAGTAATAAAAAAAAAACAATTTTTTGCTGGGTATACAGGAAGAACACGTTAAAATCGCCTCAGGCCGTATACAGTAACAATTGTGCATTGTTTTAATAACCACGATCAAGGCTAGTGCATAAACACATACAGCACACACAAAAAAATTCCTAAACTTTAGTAATTCAGGTAAACTACTCTTCTCATATTTTTCAATCAAATTTCATATTTCCATACTTTAAATGAAAGCATTCTTTATATTCTTTCAAAAGTTACCGAAAACATTTTCCGACTGGTGCACGTGCACCAAGCGAGTTCCATGTGGAAAATATTAAGGGAATACATATATTTATAGTCTTTAGGCTTGAAATGTTATGTTAAATGTTAAAAAGGTCACTTGTTTTGATACAAAAATTATACAGTAAGCCAAGTAAGTACTACACCAAAATACCGCAGTATCAATCAATGAAACTACTATGTGAAAATGTAAGTTTATATAGAAGACTGTTAATTCACTGGCATGTAGACACAATACAATTATGATAAAAACTGTAGATGATCATGATTAAAAATTGCTGCTTTAACATGTAAAATGAAGTCGGTTTTATAATGAATGACCATAGAGTGTCGATTCGTTGATACACCCGACAGGGAATTTAATTTCAAAATTGCCATGGCTCTTGACGCTCACAGATACTGGTTATAAGTAGGTTTGTCGATTTAATCGATAAATCGAATCGATTAGCTGATCAAATGTGTTTAATCTATTGAATTAAAACGTAACGTGAGGTGTAGGGAACATAGGTTTGGTAGACCCTTCAGCTATGATTGGCAGGTCATGACAGGTGCTTCTTGCCCTTTTGCATAACCTTATCGGCGAACGCGACAAGATAATATTCGTACAAAAGTACATTGTAATTATATGCATAAAGTAAAATTAAAAATGATATTAGCCGGTTATGTCCCAAACTATAAACACTGATTAAAATCGATTCAACTTCGATTAATCGATTTTAGGCACCCAGTTAACATTTTTTTTACATCTGGTAAATTCAATACTTTCTGTTTATTGAAAAGAGATATAAATATAATTGTTGTTATTCGCCATATCCTTTATTGTGACTGATTACAAGACCTGTCACTTTCACACCTTTTAAAATTAACTGAGACTTTTTGGTTACTGACACTGGACATATTACTATACTGCCTATTCTCTTGTACCGGAACTGGTGCAACAAAAAACGAACATGGTTTCCAGAACAAACAACCGTGGTAGAGTGGATAAGAACGACGTAAACAAGCACTGCCAGTAAATCTTGAAGAGTCATCTTGCACGAGTTTTCCTCTACGTAAATACACGAACAACCTTGAAAGTTTTGCCACATGAACTTCTTGCTTCACAGTTCCTTCTTTCTGGTTTTCCCTTTAAAACATGCAATAAAATGTCTACTGTGCTCCTGGCGGAATTGCGTGTTGGGCGGCAGAAGTTTAAGCAAACTGAATCCAAGATTCATGGACAATACTGATCATTTGTCAGTTTTACTCTTTCGTGTATTTTGCCCAATTTAAAATGAATATTTTTTGCTTCTGTACTTTTAATGTACATGGTGAGGCAGTCAAACGGGAAGATTTAAAAAATTCATAAAACATAGAGAGCAACTATTATTTATTTTTTGAACATGAATGTACTGTACACGAGTGGAAATTACTAGTGTACCTGAAAAATGTTAATTTTTTTAAAATACGGTATCAGTATCCATGATGTTGCACACAATGTCGGGAGTCTCAGAGTAAATCCGCCCATGACTCTTCGTAGCATCTCCAACGGAATGTTGTGGATCTCTTGCCGAATTCGTTTCTTCAAATCATACCTGGTTCTTGGAGGGTTGTCCTTGAATACTTTGGATTTGAGGTAACCCCAAAGGAAAAGACAGGAGCTGTCAAGTTGGGTGAACGGGCAGGCCACGGAATATCGCCGAATCTGCTGATGAGACAGACGACCAGGAAATGCGAGTCTAAGCATATCCATAGACACTCTGACAGTATGGCTATTTGCACCATCTTGCTGAAAAAGTGTTTTTTCATCAGGGTCATAGTCATCGAGGGCAGGCAGGAAAAAGGTTATCAACATGTCAGCATAACGTCCAGCGTTTACCGTCACCGTGTTACCATGTTCATTTTCGAAAAAGTAGGGACCGACGATTCCACGAGATGATAATGCACACAACACTGTTACCTTTTTCTGAATGGATTTGATTTCGTGTTTTAAGTCCACTTTATGCACAGTAAGGCTAATCGGGACTGGACCAACAGTTTAAAGTGAGATCCGAACCACTATGTGCCTCCACCGGGTATCGAACCAGGGACGCCTTGATTACAAGGCAACGACGCTACCACTGCGACATCGGGGAGACCTTTTATCTGAATGGAGAGGCGTTCATGGAGAGTGTGTGGATTATTTTCGGATGGGCGGATTTACTCTCCGAGACTCCGACAATGTGTGTAAAACCAAGGACGTCATCTTACTTACACTATATTCAAAAAATAAACATTTTCAGGTACACCAGTAATTTCCACTCATGTACAGTACATTTATGTTCAAATTTCACTCTATTTTTTGTGATTTTTTTAAATCTTCCCGTTTGACTGCCTCACCCTGTATTTTTCCGCATTGCTTTCAATTTTCATGTCAGACTTAATTATTTGTGTATACAGCGCAGAATATCGCATCAATGTCCCGCATATTGAAACATGAATGTTTTAGTTGGGTACGATACTTTATTCATTAGCTGAATACATGTACATATTTGGCGTGTGTCTAATATTACAAAATGTACAACATGGTAACAGGACAATCTACAAATAATAATCTACAAATAACTAAATCTTTAACCTTTCGCTTACTAAAAATATGAACATTTTATTCATTAGTCCATTATGATGCCGTTCGTATATACACAGCTGTAATATCGTCCGTGCTGTCTAGAGCACTACAAATAAATACATTTTCAAAAACTGTGTACAGTTATGGCCTTATTTTCACTACTCAAGTGTAACTGACCTCGAAAATACATGTAAAAGAAGGCTCTAAATATGATTCTGTTAACATACATTCCTTCGGACAAAAGACTACAAGAAAAATGCCGTTACCAAGATAAAGAAGAGAGGGGAAAATTGCTCAAATGACTGTCCCTGTTTCTCTCGCAAAAATGTCAGCCCTGTTTTAAGTGTGATATAAAAATTCTTATTTCCAGCGTGACGCGTCAAATGCACCGGTTTTGTTTTGTCTTCCAGTGTTTTCCCCAGAAGAAACACGTCAAGGAAGAAGTTTCTTATTTAACAACAGTTCGCACACTTAAAACTGCAAAATGTTTGTTGATGTCCTGCCAGAAGCTGCAACCAGCAGAAGTGCTTCAAATTCAAACAGTTCTTTCCACGAATAAATGGGAGAAAAAAACAATGCATGGGTTTGCAAACACTGACTCTTTAGCAAGATTCTCTACAGGCTGAATAACTTGTTAGCACTGTGAATCATGGAAATGGGTCAAGTTATGAACAATTCAAGCGGTGTCATGAGCTGGGTGTGTATGAATTTATTTAACATACATTACACATTACGTATTCTCAAATATTCTGTTGGCGAATGCAAAATATATCGGTGAGATCAGATGTGAACAGTATGCAGTTAGTTTTCCCTAGTAGAAATATATTGCAAGAAACACGAATGTGATTCAAATAAATTGCGTGCAGTGGCGTTCGTTGCTAAATATCTTTTCGGGGGGGGGGGGGGCGAGTACGTGATTATTACCGTGCAAATTGTTCACGACTATTTTCATTAATTTTTCTCTTACATCCTGTGCGTTTTTAAGCGATTTATTTTTATGTATGCTGGTGCAGAAGTTGTCAACAGCTTGCTTTGAAATTTCTCTTAATTCTTGAAGCTCGTATTGGGTCAAATAAAGTGCACGAACATGGTGATGGACAATTTGCACGGCAATGCTCATGGATCCCACTGTACAAGGATGATTTTGCATCGGCGATTATTGATCGTAAGTACCCTGTAGATCCTACATAACATAGGGTTGTAAGTTTATAACTTAACAATATTAACAAACAAAAATGCATTGCAGTGGTTAACTTTAGTCACAAAATGTTTCGACGCAATTCAAATACATCTTTCTAGAAAGCTTATGCGGAAAACTAAATGTTACTAAATGTTGTTAGTGCAATTTTCGAATGAACGTGGCAACACGAATAATCTTAAGTCGTTCTTCGTGGCGGAATGGTAAGTCATGCGCTGGTCCGGGTCCAAACCCTACTCAAGCCAAGGACGTGTAAATTGCCTTTGTCCTGCCATCAAATGTCATCTGCTCTCCATTCATCCTCATCGTCGCGATTAAACCAAGAGGAGGGAAGTAAATTTTATGCGCAGATCGCGATTGGACCTACAGTTTAGAAAGTGGAATATGAAACCACTGTCTCCACCGGGTATCTGACTCGGGTCTCACTTATCGCACAACACTTTAGCAACCAGGACAAAGCTTTTTAATTTTAGGCTAGATGCCTACGTTGTTAGGTTAGGCTAGCTAGGTTTAGTTCTCTTAGCCTAAATAATAATTTTTCATTGTATTTATGCTAATGGAACCTAACCTAACCTCGTAGGCATTCCTCGTCTGACGTCAGAACACAAGGTAGCAAAACTGTTGTGCGACAAGGAAGACCCATCTAACTCTTGATCCCTTCATTACAAGACGACGATGTTACCGCTACGCCATCTTGGAGGCCTTGAGGGGGAACTATCTACAAAAATTTCAATGTTGAAATTTTGCTGTGAACACTTGATCGAATTGACGTGGACTCAGTCTAAAAACTCCCCCTCCCCCCTGATGTCGACGTTCCTGTACACGCTCTCGATTGGAGGTTCTCGATTAAATATTTTAACCAAAACTTTGTGTCGGCTATTTTCTACCCCAAGTTAATTTTTCACGTTAAATCTATTGGGCACAACTGCACGCAGTAACTTGGAAATACAACCTAAAACTCTGGTGCCGAGTTCGTTGATTTGATTTGCTTTTTGTTACTTAGCGTCGCTATTATGTAACATTCTGGCTAATCGCGACGATGATATGATGAAACTGATGAAGGGACACACTTCGTTCTAGAAATTCACCTCAAGTCAAGTTTCTAGTATTTTGCGATGGCTGACGATTCCGACAAGCACTGAACCCTAATATCTGGGTTAATTTTAAAAACAAATAACTGTATCGAACGCTGACTGTGACAGCGCGATCACAACGAAAGAACCGGATATGCTGGGCAACTTGAAAGATGCAGTTCGAACACTCACCTTGACACTAGACCGGCTGTTAAGGAAGCACAGCTGTTGATCTCCGACCTTCTCGCATCGCATCGCGCCGCGTCGCCTCTTCAGGCTATTCTTGGGTCCGAAAGGAGAGGAGTGAGTCACGAGATTTCGGCCGCTCCCACGCTCGCTACGTAAGAAATCCGAAGGCACGCGTAAATACTACTGCGTGTGGTTGGTTTCCAAACACTTGCACAATTGGAAACGCCCATTTCCGCGTGGTTCAGACTTCGAAAGTCTACGCAGAAGCTGATCAGTTGCCTCACCTATCTTCTGAACAAGGGATTCATTCAAACGATTGAGGGGAAGCTATCAGTTCAGGGCGTCGGATCGTCTAACTGGCTGGCTACTCGACCTTCACTGTCACGTGAAGGAAGCGAATCTGTGTAACGACCATTCGTATCGCGTTTTCCTCCACATATTAATGTTGTTGCATGCATTTTTTTCTTATTTGGAGTACCTTTAATGTCATTTTGGCTAGTCGCGGCCATGACGATGAACGGTGATTAGGTGAAACATTCCTGCCGGCGCCCGGACTCGAACCTGAAACCGTTGTGGCGAAATTTGGAGTCCAGCACTCGACGCATTCGAGACGACAACCCTTGTGGACATCGATAACTCTGAAATATCAGGAACCCACAACCATGCCTCGCCCACAGGCACTGGCGTACGTAGGGAGGAAGCTGATGGGACTACATCCCCTACCGAAATTTGAGAAAACCAAAATTTTAAAATGAAAATCAGTTAACTCGAAAAAACTAAAGGAGTAAATGCAAACCGCCATTAAAATGACCACCGATTAATATTTTTGCCTTCCATCAGTAGAGTTTTAATTGAGTGATAAGTTCCAAATATACGAAATATTTTATTGTGTACTCCGTCCCCTAGATCGAAGCCCTGCGTACGCCAGTGCTCACAGAAATCAAACCCAGGACCATTTATTACAAGGCGACAACGTTAGACCCTACACTATCATACTTCAAAGAAAATGATCAAATTGAGTAACGGCTGTAGTTAATTTTTGTACGCAACTACCGAAAAGGTTAACAAAACACTCCAAAAAACAATGTTTCCTGTATCAGTCTACGTAGACAATGCTAAGTACACAAGAAAAGAATATGAGTTCTCCTTTGAATGGAAAGTGTCATTTTCAGTAACGTCAACACATGTCCAACTAACTAACTCTCTAGCCTTCTTAAACCCGAAGGTTCATGGCTGCAGCAACACAGGTCTTTCATTTGTCCCTATCTTGAGCAAGATCTATATACTCTTTTCCATCCCTACCGATTTCCTTTAGGTCTATCTCAACGTTGTCCCTCCAACACATGTCCCGCTGAAAACAATTCTATTTCCAAGAAATCCACACATACCTCTTCCAAGCACTAACTGACGGAAGCAGATTTCATAAATACCGTCACAACGCCATAGCTCTTGAATGTAGTAATGTACACTAAGTAAACGTAGAGGGGAAACCTCCAAGTTAATTTCGCTTCATTCCAGTACGTATATTGCAGTTCGTTAAATAGGCATTGCGTTGTGAAAATGTCGGGATCTTTTTAAATCACCCTGTAATTTTATTACGTGAGAGTCACTTGGTCAGATTGTGAGTATGTTTCCTTATCAATTCATCAGTCACACTCTTCGCCATGATTGACCTAGGGGAATAAAAACTTAACAAAAAACACAAATACGGAATGGAATATTTACCTGGTGTTGATCAACTACGAACAAACGAAGCACGAAAATAATAGGTATGTTGCCTTTTTCTGCAGTGCACAACTGAAACAACCACCATTTGCTTCGTCAGCAGCCAACACAGCTGAGAAAAAAAACAACTCCTTAAAACGTATCCACTTTCTCACGCCCTTCCTTCCCATTGCCGGATTAGCAAAGGCACGAAGTTGTTGGAAACGAGGAATGCATGGGCGTGGTGTGAATGATAAGCTCACCTGAAATCTTTACAGGACGACGACAATCCCTAAGTCTTACCCATAGGCGTAGTTTAGGTAGGGGCTAGGGGGCAGCCCATCCCAGAACCAACCATTAGCCCCCCAAACGCATGTGACATGAGCACAAAATAATTTAAGGAAAGAGAAACTGCACACAGAAATTAGATAAATCTCAAGAAACTTTGATGTATTACTCTTGTGGTTTGGCAGTCACAGGAAAGAATACAATGAAAGTTGAAGTGAATGTGCCTTTTACGGGGACCGTATGTTCCGAAACAATATTTCAAAAAAATATATCACCGTTATTTCTTTTGATCTTCCACCTTGGAGGGCTAGGTAAACAGTGTTACCTTCAAACAATAGTGGCGTTGCAACCTGTGTTTACATAAATGTAGCCTTTCAACAATTGAGTTCCTGCAATTGTGGTTTTTGGAACGTGAAAAAGAAAAGCCGTCATTGTAGAGACTTAATGAGAATAATTTTAGCAGTTTTGATACGGAAAAGGCGTCAGTTCAAAGAAGTGATTAAATTTATGTGGATTTGTATTGCGTGCGTGGGGGAACATTTCAAGATGTACGCCTAAATGCCGCGATCCTGTAGAAGCGATTCAATCGTGTGTAATAGTTTTATTAAGTGGTTATCAGTACAGTTCATTGGCGAAATCACTCTTTTCCAAGTCTTTTGTATTCGTTGCACCGCGTCACCAATATGTATGCAGATGTGCCGAGTTGATTTGGATTTTTCATTGCACGAAGGCAGTGCATTTGAAAGTTGTGTTCAACTCTCCTGGTGGCGGGTGAATCTTGCTGCTCTAGGAATCTCAGTGAGGTATCTCTCTTGGAGTCTCGCGATAGATTCATTCTTCTGGAGGTAAGAAGAAGCTTATTTGTTTTTTCTAGTAACCCACAGAAAGATTATTGTGGAAGGACACGTGTTTATGGTAGTTGAATAACAGCAAGAAATCTTCATCATCTTTTGAAGATTAGAAATTATCGGAACAACATTATTTGATGTGCCCATACTGTTTGTGAAATTAAAGTGCAGTTGACAGAATGATCATTTCTTTTAATAATAGTTTAATAAATAAATTTAAATAATGCATAGGCAATTGATCATATAAAACCTGTTTCGAATGTCATAATCGGTTTTCTTTTGGTCACTTGGCCAGGGTTATATAGAAGTTATTTGGTCGACGATCCTCATTTAAAAGCCTAGTTTTCAGGATAATTAAATAATATTTCGCCTATAGATAGCAACTTTCTACATCCTTCATGCCACATTTATTGGTGCATGTTCTTTTTTTCATATTTTGTTTCATCCAGAGCTTGTTTTCAGGCACAAATGGTAATTATTTTAATAAAAAAAATGAATTGATTCTTAAGCCTACATAGAGACCAAGAATAACGCACCTTTCGCGATAATTCAGTAACTTGCGAGGTTCTCAATTTTGTAATAGTCCGTAATTCTTCGTTTCCTTAATTCACTTAAACAAATACGCTTCAATAGAAATTTCTTAAGATCCGAGAGCGTCATAATACTTATAGCTTTCCAGTTTAGTAAAATACACATGATTTCGTTAAGAATTTTTATTTAATACGTCGCTGCTCAATAAATGTTGGTAAACTATATGTTGCTGTTCATTCTTATTTGGTTCCTGATTTTCCAATAGGTGGTACTGGATTATAATCTGAATTAACGAAACTTAGAATGGCATTGGATTATGTTAGATTAGATATTATGCACAAGGGCGCCCGCATAGTGGGTGCCTGGAAAGACTTCATACAATTCAAATTTTGAAATTGTAGCGTGAAAACATGGACGAGGGGTGCAGTGAAAGACAGCAGATTAAGTTTCCTGTGAAAATTATCCTGTGGTGGGGATGCTATATGAGAATTCTCTAAACTGGGGAAAAGCATTATCCCAACTTTCCTCCACTTTAAGTACTTCTGCCCCCCCCCCCCCCCGAGAAAAATCTTGCGGGTGGCCTTGATTAAGCGAATAACGTCCAATTATAAGCATGCATAAATTTGTTGTAATAATATAAATATATGAATAATATTATATACCTGGACCATATATAGAACACACGTAAGTCTTCATATATTTATTTTATTACAATTAATGATCACTGATTGTGTGTAATTTGTTTGTAACAAAATATCCAACAGAAAGTAATATATTCGTGGCTGTAACAGCGCCAAGATTAATTTCCCATCTGCAACCACTGACATACCACATCACTCAAAACAACGTGATACATAACCACATTAACGCTACAGTACTAAATGTCTGTACTTACCCCTTATGTCACAGCATTCCTGCGCCGACAAAAGGACTGGCCTCAGACATCTGATATTCTCCTGGCACGTGGCGATGATCTGTGCCTGTTGGGGAATGAAAAACACAACGTTAGACCCGGTCATACACGAACTGGACTGGCTGACTACAGAGCCACGCTGTGGCTACGCTTCGCCCTAACCTGTTTGGATACGGCCTCTGACGATCCTTCCTGTTCAGGAAGACAATGCATTCGCCCCCTTTCCTCCGCCCCCTCTAAATGCCTCACGTTACATAACTACTCCCTCCCAGCATTTCCGTCATGCTTCGGTAACACGCTGCATGTATGCTTCCGGAAAAATAAACGTCATTTTTTTCTCACCACATGCCTTCTAAGCAAATATACAACCATGATTTGTTTTGTTCGCACAAGGAACCACATCGTTTCAGTAACAAAAACGGCGCTGTACGAAAAAGTTGTTCCGCTCACTTTTTTCTCGCCTGCATACGTGCCTTCTGCTTATTCGTTTAACAGGATAATGATTAACTTTGCGTTTCTGAAAACAAACTGAAAAGAACTACATTCATTGAAAGTATGACAGAAAGGGACAAAAACTAAGAACCTAAGAATGCAATGGCCAACAGAGGCCAATGAACCAAAGCAGGTAAGACAGGGTGTTCAAAAAAGCAACTACCTTTTATACAACAGAAGATCAGTACTGGAGATATAGTGGGCGTGAAAATTTAAAGTAATCCAGCGTCATTTGTAGCAAAAACTTACATGTGATAGTAACATTGCGGTTTTACTTGTCAAGAGATTTACAGTACTAATGGAAATTACATATTTGGGGAAAACCAGGCTAAAAAGATCGGTACAGTGGGATCCATGAGTATTACCGTGCAAATCGTCCATGACTATTTTCATTAATTTTTCTCTTACATCCTATGTATTTTTAAGCGATGGATTTTTATGTATGCTGGTGCAGAAGTTGTCAACAGCTTGTTTTGAGTTTTCTTTTAATGTTTGAAGCTCTTATTCGGTCAAAAAAAGTGCACGAACATGGCCATGGACAATTTTCACGATAAAATTCATGGATCCCACCGTACATTCAATGACAAATGCTTTGTTGTAAACACGCAAAATCTTACTTTGTGTCCTTTTTGTTACTTGGACCTTATCATTCTTGACTTGTGGGCGGATTAAGGGGCGGTGCTGTGTCTCTCCCAACACCTAAGGCATCATAGTTTTTCATGATGCTGAATATATTTACACGTTGCTTCCTCTGTATTAAGAGATATGCAAGAAATCTAAACTTTTTCTAATTATTTAATTATCTTTTTCTTCTAAATTTGTACAAATCTCAAACTTTCTTTATTTCATTGCTACTATAGAACACTTTATATACTCATGTAAATTCATCACAACTTCCTTAGATGTAGCTTTTGTATATGTTTTACTACACAGGGCATCAAGTCATTATTTGTATTAATATTGTTCAAAATGAAATGATGTATGGCTTAATTGTAACCCTATTGAGATAATAAAAATATATATTATATATGGGTCCATTCCATGCTAAACCATCCAATGGTGGTTGCATGACCATTTTAGAAAAATTTCATTTTTAGTACATAGGTTTGTACATGTTTCTAGATATCAAAACCAATGTTCAAAAAAAAATATTGTCTTTAGTTCTCCTGGGGCAGCCATTTTTCCAACATGGCACATGGCCTTTTTTTTGCTCATGTAGCAGTATACAGAAACCTTAATATCTCAAAAACCATTAAAGCTAGAGACCTGAAACAAAATTCATTTTGTAGCTAATGAAGTATACTTCCTATGATATTCGGGTATGTTTTGCTTGAAATTGCATCGTAAGTACGAAAATTATGGTGGAAAATGGGGTAACAATAGTTAAAAAAAATTGCATTTTTAAGCCCAATTTTTTTAATGAAGAGGTTTCGTCTAAGACTTCATTTTTTTTTCATGTGTAGACCTACCTGCAGGGTGTCTGTAAATAAAATATCAGTGCTTAGAAATGCACCCCTTTTTTACAGCATGTGCTCAAACATAGCCGTTCATTGAATTTTGACAGTTTTTGGGGTTAAATATCTCAGATGGGTCCCGTTTAAAAAATTCTGAAATTTGGCACATAAAAAGCCCTTCATGAACCTAACTCATAGTAAAAATCTCAACTTTTAGATTCAACTCGTTTTGGTCAATATGAGGTAACATATGTCACCTAATTTCTGACGTTGCAAAATAAGGTTAAACTACATTCCATACTTAGAATAATGAAGTCTTAACTTTTTCTTTTTTAAATTTGGGTTAAATAAAGGCTCAGAAAATTTACTAATATAAGGTTTTAATACTTGACTTACCAGAAATTGAAATTACAAGGTATGACATTTCTTTTATTTGAAAGTTTCAGACACAAAACGAGGAAAATATTCACAGGTTGTAAACCCAGTTTCAACAACCAGATTGTACACACATCATGTGAAAAGTCACCTCCCTAGAGTTAAAAATAATAATAAATAAGAAATAATTTTGTATCGTTTTCCGAAAACGGACAAGTTTGTTATTAAACGTGATTCAGAGCTAGATATCAAGGATGATACCAAAGTATAAAACTTTTCTGCTACCGTTGTTTCCCTCGCATTGGACCGCATTACTTTGTGTGGCGAATATTTTTACCTTTATATTTTCTTCTGTAAATAACAACGCCCACACTTGTCCAATCTTACAGAAGAAGCAGAATAGAACTGGCAACTGCACTAGCCTTATCTCCTCTCTCCCATCTCGAATGACAGTTTCATTATTACTACTTGCAATGTGATGAATGAAATCCTCAGCAACGCTTTGCAAAAGAAGCATTTGAGTCTGGCTGAAGTCATCCCTCTAATTACTTCAACCAAATTGCATTTGCAGGATATTGCAAATAAGTGTGAAAACATCAACAGTGATCTGTAAGAAATATTCGGACCAAAATGAAGAATATAGGATCTGAAGCGCACCTGGTTGCTGATGAAGATGCTAGGAAAACTTTCTGTGGGATGAAGGAATACGCGGAAAATGTAATTGAAGAAATGGAAAACGTTCAACGGTCAATCTGTTGATACCATGAGATTCGCAAGTCAATTTGAAACCTTTCAATCAGTAGTAGACTTGCAAGACACCGAAGTCAAAAGTCTTGTGCTAATTGTACCATGCTTAAGGTGCAAGGCATTCTTGCTGACCTCAAGCCCTACAAATTTTTTGTCATGTAGATGCTTGATAATGGAATATATACAGAAGCTGACAATGCATTGTTGAAAATCTTAGAAGCTGACGTGGGATATTGCGAGTTGAAGTCCTTCTAACCATTCCCGTAACGACAGGCGGCGTAGAAAGGTCTCTCAGTGCTATGAATAGGATACAAACTAGGACAAGAAGTAGAATGCTACCAGGAACTTTAATGCATTGCATGATAATAATCATTGAGGGGCCTAAGATTCCAAACTGATGATTTTTTGGAGAAAACAGTAGATTTATATGCCTTGAAGAAAGCTCGCAGGATAAGACTGCTGTAAATTCTTCATGCCATTTTAAGTTTTGCATGATGCGTTCTACTGAGTTTAATCATTGTAATATTTTTCCTGGTTCACCATTGTGGAATTTGTTCTGGATGATTGAATGTAAAAATAGGTGATCATTTACTATTTATTGTAATGCTAATTGACAATATAATATTTGTAACTGTTAGACTACAGACTATTAAAAAGAAACAGAGACAAATAAAAAGAAAAATCTATGTCTTTCCACATTGAATTACTAAGTATACTTAGGTCCTCGCATCCTACTTTATTTTTGTTACTGTACGTCATTTCCCACCTGCAACGCTCAGCGTCAAGTTCATTGACGACCCACGAACGACAACTGGTAATTCTCAATGTTAAACGCACATATGTAGTATTTCGCAGATGAGATTCACAATGCCCTCCCGGTTCTCTGGAATGTCCCCCCCCTCCCCAGAGCAAATTTTCTGAAAGAAACACTGGACCAAACAAGGTGAATGAAGAAACATGAAAAACTATAGTGAACTGGACATATTAATAAAACAAGGGAATATATTGAGAGAAGTAAATTCTTAAGGGATAGCCTGAATAAGGGATAGTCACATGAAAAGGGCGAGATAAGCTCAAGAGGTTAAAAGAATAACAAAATGCAAACCATTTACATATAAATTAAGAGGAAGGTGAAAAAAGAAACTGAAAGCTGACAACGTAGATGATTTACAGAGAATGAAACTCAGAAATTGGAGACAACAAGCAGAATAAAACAGTGGCACAATATTGTTGAGCTAGCCAAAAAGTTGTAGCACTACACGAAGAAGAAGAATGAACAAGGATTGGATAATAATGTAATTACATGTTGTTTTTTCTGTTAGTATTTTCACATTAAATCAGTGAAATGTGTGGCATGTCATGCAAAATAGCATGGAAAACTTGATTTTAAAGTACATTCATACAGAGTCCAACAATTAAGTAATGAGACAGTTGTTATCAAATTAAAATGACATAAAATATTTGACCAATGCCTGTGTATTACTCACAGTACATCCCTTCTGCATCAATACAACAATTGGTACAGTTGGCCAGTGATTGAAACATCTGTAAGTCTTCATGCGGTATGACTTGAAGATTGGATGTCCTTGTGTTCATCAAAAGTGGGTAATTTCAGCAACAGCTTCACTTTCGGGAACAGGAAATAATGACACGGGGTTAAGTCTGGGAAGCAGAGAGGATGATTCAACACACTCACTTGTTTTTGGACTAGGAATACCTAGACAACCACTGGTCACTGGCGTTTGTGTTATCGTGGAGCAAGAACAAGCTGCCCGGTTCAGGATGCTGAGGTCAGGCATGGTCAGTTCTCTTTCATATTCATTCAGAGCACTATGATAGTAATAGCCAATTACAGTTAAAAAAAGTCTTCACCTTTGATTTTCGAAGCTGCATTTTCTTGCCTACAGGTGACTTCCATTCTCGGATCTGTCATTTCGTAGGAGTGCCGCAGCAAAAATGCTCTCTGCTTCATCCTGCACAACAATAGAATTCAAGAAATGTTGATTCCCACAAGCAGTTTTCCGAATGTCTTTCATGAAACTTGTTCACTCGCTACACCATACTGATTATGTAATGAACCCGTACACCTCCCTCGTGACATGGTGGCATAATTCCCAGCATTCCCATCGCAAGTTTATGACTTGTTGCTACGTTGTAGATTGTGGACTGCCACACGAAGAACACATTACTTGACAGATAGAATCCACACGTGGGACAACTTAAAATCATATTACTTAATTGTCGAACTGTGTAAGTACACAGATTTACATATCTTACTCCATAAGAAACAAGAATTTGGAAGGCTCTAAGAGAGAAAGGAGTTGAGGAAGAGATAGTGTGCAGAGTACATACAAGGCCAACCAGAGCTGTGAAGACATCAGTGGGAAGAATGGAGTGGTTCAGTATAAGTAATGGACTAAAACAGGGAAGTGCTCTTTCCCCACTGCTCTTCATAATTACAATGGATGGAATTAACGAAGAGGTGGGGAAGAAGATAGGAGAGGAGGAGATGAAGGCTCTGTTGTTTGCTGATGACTTAGTAATATAGGGGAACAGGGAAGAAGTACAGAGACAGCTTGATAGTTGGAATGAGGAAATCAAAAGAGCAGAAATATAATTCAGTTCAGAAAAGAGTGAGGTGCTAACAACAAGAAACAGAGCCAGAAATGAACCATAAAGATGGACAAGGAAGAGTTGAGGGTAGCGGACAGCTTCAAATATCTAGGAAGCATAATTGAGAGAAGTTGAAGAATAGATGAGAAGGTAAACAGAAGATGACAAATGGGTGGTGGACTATATCAAAGCATTCGAAGATTAATATGGAACAGGGATGTACCTATGAAATGCAAGAAGGTAATATATATAACACACATTATGTGCCAATAATGTATGGAGCAGACTTGGACAATGACAGAGAGAGATAAAAGAAAGATGCAGGCAGTGGAGATGAAATTTTTAAGGAGTATATTGGGGAAGACTAGAAGGGTTAGAATAAGGAATGAGGAGATCCCACAGACAGTGGGTGTGGTGAAGCTTCAGGACAGGATAGATCAGGCACAAATGAGGTAGTTCGGACACAAGAAGAGGATGGATGCAGAAAGACTACCAGTAAGAGCTTACAATGCACAAGGAGTAGGAATAAGGCCAAGGGGGAGACCAAGATGTCGGTGGAAAGAGCAGATAGCAGAGAGTGTCAGAAGAAGAAAACAAGGTTGGAACACCATGGAAAGAGAGGAGTGGTGGAAGACCAGGAAAAAAATGGAGAGGCTTGACTTCTATGCTGACCCAGCCAGAGGCAGAAAATGGCATTTTCTGACATTTTCATATTTTTAATCATGTAGGGCTCAGAACAGACTCCCTTTCAATTGTTAATTCAACAGCAGCAGAAAAGCTTATGGACTGGCTTTGGGCAGGGGGGGCTTCCGTAGAAAGTGTGGAAGATCAGCTGGAGATTTGATGAAGAAAAAGGGAGGGGCTGATGTGACTGCACCCTGCCACACATCCCAAATTCAAAAACAACTGTCCTGGCATCGGCCAAAGGTCCATCCAAGCAAGATGCTTGTGTGTAATGGACTGCAGGGTGCTTCTGGCGAGTCCCGTGGTAATTTCCAGATCAGTGAATGTGATGTACGTACCTATTGTCAGGGGTTAGCTCCTCCACTCACATGTTTGTTTGCATTGTCACTGTCAATTGGTCCCTTTCTGTGTTGAGAGCAGTCATTTATTCAGCCTAGTAACAAGTTTCCCACTGTTTTCTGTGACAATGCATCCTCCACACACTGCTGCCTGTGAATATCTGCAGTGATCAGATCCTCTATCAACAGAAACCACATCGTCCTGCCTTGTGTTGGAGGAGATCACTCTTCAAGCTGTTCACTCGTGCAATGACAGTGGCAAAAGAAAAGTACTGCATTGTACATGGATTGCAGCCCCCCCCCCCCCCTTTTCCTGTTCAGTGCTGCCATCGAGTGACAGACCATTTAACTATGTCTGTCATGACCCGCAGACCATGGGTTATGGTGAATTTGAAATTGTAAATCATGGTACATCCCTTGTATAATTACATGCATGTACTTGTAAAGAGTACAAAAGGAGAACAAAATGAGTACTTACAAAGTCGCTGGCCAGTAGATCTGCGATGGATCTTTGTTGTTTGTTGAAGACTTGCTCCGTGAAGGTCAACTGGGCAAAAGACTGCTTAATAAGATCATGTAAATCTTCAAGATCAGAATCACTGTCCAAAACAGGGACATCAGCAGGTACACCCTGGAATTAAACAAGGAAAATCAAATAAGGAAATGTAAGGGAAAAACTTATTTTACTTATTCCAACATTATTTCTTGATCCCTTTATCATACAAAATGGACTATCTTTAATTAGAACTCGAAGGAGATATGAAAAAAGAAGTCAGAATTATCTAAAATTCGAATTAACACAAACATCATGTCATTAAAGATGGTTTCAAGGGGAATAAACTTTCAGTTTTCACATTAATGAGTGCAAATAAAGAGTCTGCTGTATTTTTGTGTACTATTGAAACTCAAATGTGTAGACGTGTCAAGATGCAGGTGACTTGCACATATCAGTTTTTGGGATTTTTTTTACTTTTAAGTAAACTGGTTACTCAAAAAGTAACTATTACTGTAAGTCACTCAAGACCTAGATTTTTACATGTGGTGGCATGGGGGGGAAACATCATCGTAAGCCTCCCGTACATACAGTTTCAGTTACAACTTTTGAGCCAAGTTATATCAGATTGTTTGTTCGGTTTTCTCATATTTTCGTAACATTTAAAATATTTTACTTTTTATCTTGTGGCACTTTTCAGAGCAATTTTCCCCCTTGCAGATGAGGTTTGGGACTGCATTCTCTCCCCCCTCCCCCTTAATCTGGGCCTGACGTTTCATACAGGAACTGCAAGGACAATGTTCTTCTTTCGCTTATGGCCAAGACTGATTTTCATTATACTTTAATCAACCTAACATGTTCAAAGTAAACTCTTACATATGAACCAATTACACCATGCACAACAATTTATAATAACAAAAAGTATATAGAATAGAATAGAATAGAATAGACTTTTTATTTTCTACTGAGCGAGGTTCAGCCTAGGGTTGCTCTATCACCTAACTCAGGACTAGGTATTACATAGTAGGGTTACATGTGAAAAGCATTAAACAAAATGGTTTAGAATAAATGAGATTAAAAAAAAAACTAGAAGCACACACATATACAGGGTGTTTCGTAAGTTAGTTTACAACGCTTGGGAGGTGATTATACGAGTGAAAATAAGGTGGAAAGTTCATGTAACGAAATTCCGGAAACTGCTTTGTTGCCGAGTTATTGATGTTTGAAAACGTGGGAAAATGATTTTCCGAAGTGAATAATGGCAAAACGGGTAGAGAGAAGTTGTCGGTGTTGGGCGGTCCACTAAGAAATTGGGTGTGCTCTTGTCAAAAAATCACGCTGCAATGTTGTGCAATGTCGGCACAAGGGATTCCCCAAAGGATGCGAACGAAGATGTTGACGGGAGTGGGGTGGGTGTGCGTTCTGCGTGAGCTGGTATAGATGAAAATTGGCATGTATTGAATGGCACCAAAAAAACAAAGAAAATTTCCTGAGCGAAGGGCACCATGACGTAAAAACGAAAAAAATGAACTGTCATAGTTTTGCCGTTATTCACTTCGGAAAATCATTTTCCCACGTTTTCAAACGTCAATAACTCGGCAACAAAGCCATTTCCGGAATTTCGTTACATGAACTTTCCACCTTATTTTCACTCGTACAATCACCTCCCAAGCGTTGTAAACAAACTTACAAAACACCCTGTATACAAAATTCAAAATCATGAAAATAAGTGAAAAAAAAAAAGCACCATAGCCACATGATAAGGCAACTGTTGCCTCACATTACTGCACCTGCACCCCTAGGCCAGGGCTTTCAGAGTCTAAGAACTAAATCTGGTCCTGCTTGGGATATATACACCACTCAATGCTAAACATGATGTTTCTGAATTTCTAATATGCTCCAACCAATGACACCATGCTATGTTAGTTCATTGCAGTCATTTCAGAAGACTGAAATATCAAAATTATTGTTCTTATTGGTTGCTGCAGGTAGGTTTGTGTAACCATTTTATTGATACACATAATCATTAGACTACTGGACTCGTCTACCAAGAAAGAAAACCCCTCTGATCTCATAGTTGAATTTTCAAAATGGAGCATGGGTGATTCAGTCACAAGCTTGCCATGTATTCCTGCTAAAATGTGCAGCTTCAATACATCCAGTCACTTTCATTCAGTGCCAAGAGTGTATCGTCGTGTGACAATCGGATGAACGTAACTCCAAAAAAACAGTGTTCAGTTTCTTTTAATGTGTCTACCATATTTCGCCACGTAATTGTCGTTTATTTTAGGCCAATATTTTTTGCAGTAAATAATACACATTACTAGAACATGATAGCAAATAATGTAAAATTGACAGCTGACACAATCAAAAATAAATAAAACACTTCTTATTACAGTTGTTTCAGTTGTACTTCTCAGAGGAGCCACCCTTTTCTCAAAATTTCAAGTTTATTCTACTTATGAACCAGTACTAAACTTTTTGCAACTATATGAGAAATGTATTGCTCCCTTCAGTGTATTCTGCTGATATTAATGAAAATACTCTTACGACATTTGCATCATGATCTGAAATGGCAAACAAATATTCAGCAGTTATCATAACCTGAAATAATACGAAACATGGTGACCGTAACATAACTTGAAATGGTTCAGAACTTTCATTTGGATTTTTTTTTGTAGCTCTATAATTTTGTTCTGTATAACCATAATCATAATATTGAATAACAGTGGGAAACACCTTGATTATGATTATGTCCATTGGTATAAACCCCTATGCAAGAAAATCCACTCAGGCATTGAACAGTGACATTAACACAAAGTGGCCCCAAAACTTTATTTATTAATAATGATAGCTTAAGTCTGTTTACCACAACACACTTCATTTTCTTGCAATGTTGGATTCAAAATAAATTTAAAAAAGATTTAGCTATTGAATTTGGGAGTCCACTTCATAGACTTGTAACTTGCATGATTCAGCACTGTGACCTTTCTTTATTCAACTGAAAAGCATATTTTCTTCATTCAAATTATGTAATGATCAAAATGTAGGACATGTCTGGTAACCCTACCATTATGTAACACTTTTTTTAAAAATAAATTGTGCTAATATTATCAGTACTTGAAAATAATTTTTACCAGATATACTGTCTTTCGTGCAAGATTAGGATGCACGAAATACTTGTCAATATACGTTAGTCCAAATTGACACACAGTTTCTTCACTTTTCTTAGCTGTTATAGGTTTGTGCATTATAGTCAAATTATTATACTTGGGAAAACTTACTACTCTGTTGTGAAGTATGGACTTGCAAAATTTTTGATCCGAATATTCTGCACCAGCATCGTTGGTTTCATTATCTGACATGCCAATGTGACGTTTGCGAGATGAAATATTGAAATCAATTTTTTTAACTCAAAACACAAGGTGCGACAATTATGTGGTGAAATATGGTACTCACTTTGACGAGGAATATTTAGTCTGACCGACATATCTCCTACCCTTCTCTTTAACGGTAAAGTGGAATCCCGTTATCTCTAATTTACTGGCTCCAAACAGAGCTTTCAAGTGAGTAAATAATAATAATAGTAAGGGCTAGGATTTTTATGACCTAAAAATCACCAAAATATGCAAAATAAAATATGCTCCTATGACATAAACTTGTACAAAATATGCACTATAATTTGAAAAATATGCCCTTATAACTGGACTGTTTCAAACATCAATATGTAAATGCTGAGATATTTTCACATACGAACTATTTTTAGTTCACTCTATGGGCCCTGAGTTGCAATGCACAATGAATACTTTCTGTAAATTTTCAAATTAAAATGAAAAAGATTTTGCTGCAGTCAAAAAAAAAAAAAACCTCTAGTAAACCTGGGAGTAAGAACGAATCAATCCACTTCGAAAATGACTGTATATTTCTAGAAAAAGCGAAAATATGCTGAATATGACCAAAAATCCATCAAAATATGCTCCATTATTCAGAAATGGCTAAATATGCCAAAATATGCCCTTAAGAAGCACCCTACTTTAATTAGTTTCTTCAAAATATGAATTTCTACATATTTAGGGAAGACATCACCCTTACCAAAATAAATATACCAAGTCATGAAAATCCTAGCCATAATTATAATAAAAAGAACACAGCATTTCTACAGTTACATTCCTCTGGTTTTCATACAATACTATCACGAAGGGAAAATGGTACACAGCAAAAGTAGAGATATAATATTTAACACTGTCAAATTTTTTGCAAGGAAACAAGGGAGCAAAGTTATAAATAAGGCTACGCTGGGACACTCAGGTGAAACACTTTCATTTGTGGTGACTGTGACAGCAGTAAACACACGACTGTCGACTTTAGTTCACGAGTTGGCTGCAGTTTTTCTTTTCCCGGTACAACTGTTACTATGGAGTAATACATTGTGAAAAGTACTCACCACATATTTCCTCCGTCTTATTGGCGAGGTTGAAAAATTGTTTCCAAGACTAGACGCACAATCTGACTGGCTATCGAGGAAATTTCTGTAGTCATCTCCAAACTCGAGAAGGCGACGAGCAGCTTCTGAATCTGGGGGTTCCTCGCTGTAAGGCTCACTCAGGTACTTTTCCTAAGAGAAGCAAGAAAACTCACTAAATATCATTCATAAACTACATAGGAAATTGAATAAATTCTGGTACGGTTTCCAAGCTTTCGAGCGCTAATGTCAATCTCATCTTCAGTGTAAAAGCTCTTGAAAGCTTTGAAACCATTCTAGAACTGGCCTGTTTAATAGCCTGAGAGAATTTATTCATTATTCATCACTAGGAATGCTTCAAGACTTACTACAGTGGAACCTCGATTTTATGTTTTTCAGGGGGCCTATCTGAAAAAACTTAAAATGCGTGAAAATATAGAATCGAGGAAAATTTTATAGCATTTTGCTATGTTTGCTATCAAGATTGAATGTATAATGCGGGAAAATGTAAAATCCGACATAAAATCTGTGTTCTATTGTACTGGATAAATTATTTTTATGGATACACATGGATAACTATTAAGTACCATAAGTTGCAAGAAACCAAGTAACCACAACCGTTGGACCAATGTCAGTTTTTACGTGGGAAAGGTTGCCTAATTGATGTTGGTCTTACATTGGGGCAACGGTGGTTGCCAACGTTTGCCCAACTATGGAAAAATGAATCAAAATCAGTTTTAAAAACAACTATCCCATGCTAAGACAACTTTCAAGAGTATGATGTAAATTCTAGAGTGTAAAATAAATGATGTGTAACAGTGTTTCTTTCGAAATATTTCAGTCACAGCACATACTGGAAATATAATATATTTTTTAATGAAAGTAGAAGCTATTTTTAATCAGCCACCATGGATGAAAGATGTGTTGGTAATTGCTTATTGTTTGTTTGTTTAGCTGAAGCAGAAAAATAACATTCTTACAGGTATTAATGTTATGTGCAGACTAAATTCCATGAAAGGTGGAATACTAAGTAAAAGTTTTTTGCTACCACTACAGTGCCTTGAGAACAATGATACCATGTGACTGAGAAAGTGTTTGACTCTTTTTTATTTCCACAAATAATTGTAATATTGTTTACATTTGGCCTCTCAACAAACTATACATCAGAACACAAACCTACCCAAATTCTTTAGCTTTCAGTACATTGGTCCAACGTACAAACCACATGTTGGGCCAACATTGGAATCATGTATGGTTGGCCCAACCACTTTTCGTTAATTGGGAACATAGTAAAATGTAAATTACTTGACCTTCATACTTCATGACAAAGACTGTTACTCTCACCAAACTTTCTCATTTCCATGTTGGAATTTAAAATATTGCTTCCAGTTCATGATTAAAAAAAAACTGTTTCATGCAGTCTGTGCACTTGATTCATAATTGTATTTTTTATATTTTACATCACTATGATTGAATGTAAAATGCAGGAACATAAAGTCAGGTTCTACTGTAATTTCCTTGAATTTTCCAGGTTTGTAGACGTATTTATTAAATCCACTGACATTTCCGGAATGGAACTTTGTCACTGAATTCAAAGAATCCAGGAACGGTAACAAAGGACTGTGACCATGCCGGAACACAAACTTGGAACCTTGATGGTGAGATCACAAGTCTCCCATAATAATAATAAATATACCAAGTCATGCTGTAAACACCTACCTGATAGTTGTCCCATGCCTGTTCGGAAAACGAACTCATCTCTTCTACTTGGGCAATGTTCTTCTCTGTATCGCTGTCATGTTTAGCTGAAGTAGCTGCTGCAGAGGCTTTGGTGTCTGCCCTGCACTCTTCTTCAGTGTCGCTGCTGTACAGAACCTTTGCTCTGATTGGCATTGCTGTTGGGTCACTCGTGCACTTTTCTGAACCAGAGGGTCTTCTGGAAGTTGTTCCTAGAAAATGACAGGGAAAATGGATCAAGCTTCAGTATCAAGACTGCAAGATAAATCTGACTGCATGAAACCTAGTAATTCATTTAGATGTAAATATTACATTCTTTCTATTTCTATTGTACAAGGTGCATTCAATATATAACCAGAATTTTGTAATAGCATCACTCACCGTTGAACAGAGTTGCTACATTCATGTTATTTTACGAAGTAGTCCCCTTCTCTATCTTCTGTCAACTGGCCACCAGCGAGTTAATGCCCTTGTAAAAAAAAAATATTTTTGTTGACCTGTCAACCAGGAATGTGTCGCCCTTTGAATTTCTTGATCAGATGCAAAGTGTTTCCCGAAAAGAGCCTATTTGAGCAGTCGAAAGAGCCAATAATTGCTAGGTGCTAAGTCTGGTGAATAAGGGGGTTGTGCTATAACTTCCATACGTAAGTCCTCAATGGTTTGAACAGTCGCAGCAGCAGTATGTGGATGGGCTTCACGAATAACTGCTTCAACGGCGTTCCACACACCTTCAGTCGTAACTGTGACCGATTGGCCAACACATTGTTTGTCTTCCACACTTGTCACACTGCTTTTGAACTTATTCACCCACTCGTACACTTGGCATTTAGCCAAACACTTATCACCGTAAGTTATAGTCATTCGTCGATAAATTTCAGCCGGATTTACACCCTCAAAATGCAGAAAACATATCACATCACTGATCTTATCTCCGCTTTTGTACACTCTGTGACGGTCGCCATGATGCCAATCTACGGGGCTTCCGCAATTAACACAGGGATTTTGTGTCACGTGCTATGGGGCTTCCGCGGTTAATACAAGGGTACTTCCTAGAACAAGTGTATGAAGTTTCGTAATTATGGACCTATTACAGGAGATTTTATAGCAAAATTCTGGTTATATATTGAATACCCCTTGTATATCAATGTTATTGTTAAAAGTTCACAAAACCACTTTTGGATATTACAAATTAATACAGTAAATGTTAAAATTAAATTGATTTTCATTCTTCTGATGACATTTTATCTTGGTTCTCAATCAGTGTGGAGGGATGTGAGGAGATCCTATCCCCCACTTATGAAAATTATCATAAAGCATCCCCCCGCTAGGATAATTTGCATAGACATCCCCCCCCCCCTTGGGTATCCACAAACTTAACAAACCATCTCTCCCGGGCTAGGAATTTCCACTTCATGCACTGATGTAATTCACACTGTATCACAACTAATAAGAAGTAATGAGCTGTTTATAATATTAAATAGTGTTTATAAAATTAATTTACTGGTTAAGCTTCCTACTCCTAAAAACACAAGATTGTCTTTACCTGAAGTGTCTATTTGTTTTCGCTTGTTTCCAATGGTAAAGTTAAGGATGAGAAGCCTTTTCTATTACTTAATCATGTTTACACTAATATTACACTGATTGCATCCATTGATTCAAACAGGGTGCCATTGGGGGTGTGCAATGTGTGCTACCACACAGGGTATATATTCTGATATATGTCAAGATGACATATATTTAAATCAAGGTTCTGATAGGTTAGAATCCCCGAACCGTGGCATGCGGTCCAAGGCGTCATGCTTTGGACTGTGGCTACGGGACGAGCTCAGATTCAAGTCTCCTGGGAGAAGCATAATAACCTTTCTCCTGAGATTTCGACCTCTGAAGGGGACCGGTGGCCACCCACCATTGTGAGGAAATTGGGAACTACGAATGAGTAGTGTCATGAAAACCTACAACAATAACTGGAAGTTTGTCGTGCTGGCCACACATCACTCCATAACTCATTGGTAGGTAGGCTCTGACCTTCACAGGATTTTACGCCAGACACGATTCAAAAAGGACTTTACAACTTTGAAAGCATATATAAATTAATACAGATAACTTACAGAGTCGGTTGAGATGCCACTGCAAAGCAAAACACATCAAGTTTTGACTCACTTAGTCCATTATTACCAAACTCACCCACCAGTAGCGCCATCAGCATTGTTCTTGAAAATGGCTACTTTTACTGTCCACAGATGTGAAACGTTGACTCATCACTAAAAATGACATTGTCTAGGAATGTTTCGTTATCTGCTGGCGAGCGACTTTATCTGCATCCATAATGTGTTGAACCAATTTTAGTCTCGTGAAACCACAACACACAGCGAGCACGTTCCGCACCAGTAAAAGTAGCCATTTTCAAGAACAATGCTAACAGCATTACTAGTGGGCGAGTCGGTACTAATGGACTACATGAGTCAAAACTTGTGTCTTGCTTTGCAATGACAACTCAACCGACTCTGCAAGTTATCTGTATTAATTTCTATATGCTTTCAAAGTTGTAAAGTACTTTTTGAATCACCTTGTATATTTATTACAGTAGGTTAAAAAGATGGCAAAATAGTCAGGAAGGTGCTTTTGAAAATTTGTACTGCCTTTAAGTACTGCAACAATGCCAGAATCAGCAAAATCGTTAAGATTAATCCTGCCAGCCTCTGTTGGAATAATTCCTTAAATAGAGCACCAAAATCATGTTAACGAACAGAAAAATATATGATGAAGATGTTTTCTCGGGATATCAACAATATCCAGATAGACTTCCAGGTCTCGAGAGCTAACGCCACTCTCATCTTAAGGGATTGATTCATTCGTCAGCTCTCAAAAGCTCGGAAGCATATCCGGAAATCACCTTTCTGATATTTCGAAAAAACCTCTTACCATTCGCAACCACGAAAGGTTCAAGAATTAAGAGAAAAATAATGTCCGTGGCAACAATACATGTTTAGAGCATGGCTGAACACACAACATACATGCTAAAACGTATTATTCGAGTGCTTGTAGCACCGAAACAAGGCCTCTACTACCAAAGAAAAATTTGTTTGCCTTAATGTTCTCTACAGTGTCAAATTTGTTGGTGGTTCATGATTATAACAGTATGTAATAATCTTGTAATGCTGACAGCATTTTGGTGTAGGGTTTTATCAGAAAAGGAAGTTTATTTTATTTCAACTTTTCGAAATATGGGCCTAACAGCGACCCTGGATGCAACTATAAAGATTATAAATATGACAAGCAAATTGAATAAATAATATCTAAGTTACTTACCAGAGAAAGATCTTGATTTCACAATTTTCAGCTCCAGGGGACTTGCTTCACTGCATGAACTGAAGGACTTTGAATGGTACTTTTGAGGAGAATGTTGTTGAGTGTCGCTGCTGCCGGACTGGCCCAGAGTAACTCCTTCCGATCCAGATTCACTTTTACGACCCTGTTAAAATAGAACAACAGTCATATGTTGATATGATCCAAATTTTTATGCAACATCACTACTTTAAAATACACTATATAGCCAAAAGTCACTGGACACCCAGTGCTGTTCATTCCAAAGACACCAGCCAGGTAAATGTAATAACATATCGTACCTCCCTTCGCTTACATCATTTACCATCAGGGCAGACTTTCTCATATATTGCTGGTGAATTTTTTTTTCCCATTCGTCCTGTAGCCTAGTGAATAGTTCATGGGTGGTTTTCGGTTGAGTGGGTCTGGCACACAACAACCGAAGCTCCAGTTCATTCCAAAGATGTTCCGTGGGGTACAAATCGGGGCTTTGAGCAGGCCACCTAAGCACATCCACCCGATTGTCCTCAAACTACGATGCAATGGACCCTGCTTTATGGACAGGATCTTTATTGTGCTGATAGAGAAAAGGGCTCATTCCAACCCGTTGCCACAGTGTGGGCAGCATACATGCTATTGTCTAAAATGTCCTCATAAACAACCACTGTTCATGTTGCCATTCAGCAAAACTAATGGCCCGAGCACAAAACAAGAAAAATAGCTCCAGACATTCACTTGAGTGTCCGGTGACTTTTGGCTATATAGTGAATGTCACTGATATACCCTTTTGTGAGAGAAAGGGTAATATTTTGTGTTATTGTATATAAATTGTATATTCTTTTCATGTATATATCTAGTTTAATATTTATTGCATTTTATGTTCTATTTTTGGTAATTCTGTGTATATTTCTGTAATGGTTTTAAACAAAAAATTCTTTAATTTCGGATAAAAACCTACAATGCCTTGCAAAAGTTTATCAACATCATGTTTTTCTGTGATAACTTTTTTCAAACTTCATAGATTCAAATGACATTTTTATATGTTGGGCAGCGAGATAGTTACATCCAAACCAACAAGTGGTAGACCAGATCGGACTGTTTACAAGATTATTAAAAACCTTCATTCGATTTTTTCAACCTGGCAAAGAAATGACACCTTTATTCTTGTCACTGTAATGCATGAATGCCTTGAACAATCACCAAGCTAGTCGCCAGTATCAATCCACTCTAATACTTGGTGGTTTCAAAGCCCTTAACATCAATCACAGGCACACCTTCGTGACATAGAATCAATCAATTTGTCGATCACCCACTGAGGGGTCTTGTCCCATTTTTTTTCTGCAGCTCATCCAACATGTGCTCGATGGGATTTAAGTCCGGACTCTGCCTTGGCTACTCCACAGACGAATCATGTGATGGTAGTCGATCCACTCCTGGGTGACTCCCGATTTGAGTTTCACATTGTCCTCCTCCTGCAGGATGAGGCCATGTCGGAAGTGATGAGGAGTGAATGGGTACATGACATTCGAGAGAATGTCCCTGTACATGTACTTTTCCATGTTGCCCTCGGAGAGGACCCATTCCAAGTGCAGAGAAGCACCCTCACATAATCACATTTCCACCACCATGCTTGATGGTGAGCAGTTGGTACTGGGGGGACCTTTTGCCTTTGGGGCATCGTACCCGCTCCCCACCATCGGTTTCAAAGAGAAGGTTCTTGCTCTCATCGGTCCACAGCAAGATGTTCCACTGGCTCCGTGTCCATGTCAGGTGCTCCTTCGCCCACTTCAGTCTGGCCTTCCTGTTCTTGAGGGAGTTCAATGGATTTTTCACATGCCAACATCCAAACAGTCTTCCCATCCTAGGCTGCCTCTTCACAGCATCCATGGATGGTGGCTTTACTCCTGTGCTGTTATTTCTCGAGTAATGTCCCTGGAAGATGGATGGGGATTGGCACGGCAAGCATGCAGAATGATCCAATCATACCGGAAATCAGTCACACCCTGCTGCCTGGGTTTGGGCATCTTGAGAACACCTCCCTGTACCTTGTTCCACTGTAGAACTCCACAGGTGGCCGATCTTGAGATGCCAAACAGCCTCCTCAGCTGAAGGAAGAATGGGGAACGAACCCTCAGTTGGTAATCGAAACATAGATCGATTCCATGCCACTGAGGTGCCAGGCTGTGATTGACGCTAAGGGCTTTGAAACCAAGTACTAGAGTAGATTGATACAGGTGACTAGCTTGGTGAATGTTCCTCAAGGCATTCATGCATTATGGCGACAAGAAAAAAAAGTGGCATTTCTTTGCCAGGTTGAAAAAATCGAATGAAGGTTTTAATAATCTTGTTAACAGTCAGATCTGGTCTACCACCTGTTGATATGGATGTACCTTCCTTGCTGCCCAACATATAAACATTTCACTTGAATCTATGAAGTACGAAAAAAGTTATCCCAGAAAAACGTGATGTTGATAAACTTTTGCATGGCACTGTATGTAAATATCACTTTTATTTGAAGCATGTGTTTGTAAGTTGAAAGTAATTTATCTCTGATCTTGTAAAATGTGTAAAGGTGAGGATTTCACATGAAAATGAACATTCTCCACAGATAGTCGACAGAATTCAAACACAAAAGTACTGCTCAGTGTTGTACATACATCCTGGTGTGGTAGTTTGGGGCGCAACCATAGTATGCCGATAGCCACTCATAGAGGTTGTGTGTTATAGTTCAGCCAAGACACTCATAATGTCTTAATCCCTGTATTTGTTTGAAGTATATTTGCATTATAATTGTAATAAATAAATAATAAATCCTTTTGTTTTATCTATGGCAATAATGTGTTTTTGTTTCTCTGTGCTGTGAAATATTGTTGTCGCCTTACCCTGAGAGGGGTCTGTGTAGTTCAGCAAGTTTTATCCTTCACTGCAGAGCATTATTCTGTTTTTAGGATTGAGCTGAAACCAGATAGAATCTGAACTGGAAATTATCACTTAGAATTTATTCTTTCATATTGACTGATACTTTCCCAGAGTTTGGCTATTTCACAGTCCTCAAAAATGTCCCACAATACTTTCATAAGGTAGAGTTCCCCGTGCATATAGCACAGAGCCATTAAGGCACGTTTAGCAGATGTGGGGGTAGGCTGAAAAACATTCTCGATCTTGCTCATTTTGGAAATGATGTGATCAGCACCATGCTCCAGCCACATTTACCCACCAGGGTAACCCCCCACGTACCCACTGCCACTTTATGCATGGACAAGACCAGAAAAATTCCAAACTTAGACCACCCTCCCCGGGAATCGAACATGGGTCTCCTGCGTGGAAGATCCTCTACCAACTAGACAGCCGTGGCTTTTACAATACTTTCTTGGAGTGTAAATATCTTGGAAATTATGGAAAATCCAAAGTTTTGTTTCTTCTGCACCAGTATTGTGTGAAAAAAATATATTTTGTGATTAAACAACAGATACTTTGATATTCCGCTGCGATTCTTGAATATTTTAAAGTAAATCTATGTTAAATCGATGCATATAAATGCAGAGGAATATTTATATATTAGTAAATATTTATGTTCTAAGCCTTGATATTTTCCTTTGGGAATTTACATAAACAGATCCTTACCATCATTCGCTTGCGCAGTCTCACTTTACGCCTTCTCAAAGACCCTGATCTTGAAGTGGAACCTTCGGCTGGCTGCTGTGGGGATTCCTCAACTGTAGATGATGAGACGTTACCCTGAACTCCAACATATGCTATTTCAGGCTTCGCACTGCAAAATAAGAAGCAAATCAAATTTTAAGTACTATACACTGACATACTGAACAATAATTAAAAAAGAAACAAAAAAACAACTTATATACCAGCACGCAACAGTGATGTACTTCATATATTCTAAACTTTGCTCTTTAAATGTGTCCCCCAAACCCTTCCTTCTTTCATTTGTTGAATCTACTACCCGGTCATTTGAGCATTGTTGCTTTTTCACTGTTACAGATACTTCGGAGCTGTTCAGTTCTGTTAACAGATTCTTCAGATAATTCATGTTCTTATGTACAACAACATTCATAAAATAGCATTCCATACATTTAGCATCAACAAATAAAAGCAGCTACTCAAAACTTATAGCAATGCAGTAAAAAAATATGCTGGAAACATTTTGAGAAATTATTATCTCATTTATCCTTTCATATCTTCTGGTATCAGCAGACACCCTCTGAGATTTTTGTTCCCCCACCACAGGACTCTCGTTAGATATGCCACTGGGCTGGCTAGAATCTGATTCATGGGTGGTTATTCCATGGAATGAGTCTTTCCCTTACAAAGTAGAAGTATTAACCATGTTTATGTGGTCAATTTATTTTTACAGTTTCATTGAGTTTCATTAAAACTATTCTTATGTGGTCATATATCAACTTCTAAGGGCTGTTGTAAAAACCACGAGATGTGTATCCTCGTTGTGGTCCTACGTGGTAGCCAGCAGACGACCATCAGTGTCTGTGTTGCTCATCTCGGCAAAGGGAAAGGGAGTATTCGGCATTCTTCATAGATCTTCGGCTCTGTCTTCGGCATAGGGAATGCATGACCGCCATTCATTCCAGCCTCACAGTTTCATTCAAACTAAATCAGCGTAAAAAAAATATTTTGCAATATTTTTTTCTTCATTTACACAGAATTTTGTGTTGTCAGTTATCCAAGTAAATTTTATGTGTGTTATTTCTGGAATTTGTACGAAAAATATAGGTTTAAAAATCATACTTAACAGTTGACCAAATAAGCACGGTTCAATTGACTCAAAGGGAATGAGTCCACAGAACTCATTCCGGGTCTTGCGGCAGCCTAATGGTGCATGGGAGAGAGTAGGTGGCTGCTGCACTCTTCGTCCAGGCCCACGTGAGGTCACGAAGTTTTGAAGAGAAGAGAGAAGTTATTTCTGGTGGTAGATCAATGTCCGATTTAGACTCTACCGGGTGCAATAAAGAAAAAAATGTGTCAACATACTGTTGGCTTTGGGTCCCATTTTCAAATGAGTTCTGCTCCTAAGCACACTTCATGCATAGACAGGCTACTCAGATTGGACCTACAGTTCAAAATGGGATCCGAACCTCTACATGTCTCCACCGGGTATCGAACTCTGTATCCCTTCATTACAAGGCGACAACGTTACCACTCTACCATTCGGGAGGGCCTATTTCCAAATGAAAAGGGTATGTGGAGCAGTTCAGGTTTCGATGATATTAACAATTTACATAAACATCACATCATCATCGGTAAACTGAAATCCGCGCTGAAATTCTCCTGAGAATATTTGCAACTATGAGAATAAACCTGCAACAAGATCAACAGCGCAAACTGGAGATGATGAATCAAAAATAGAAATTACAGTTTTTACAATTAGTTGATAAAAAGAACACAAAAAAAAGTTTTCAAGACATTTTCTATTCTTTGAAATTGATTTATGATCAACATTTGACATGGATCGTCACAAAAGTGAACTAAGTGTCACTTATTCCTCAGATTAATATCTCAAATGGGGGTACAGAAACCTTTGTTTTACTTGAAGATTTTTTTTTTTAAATGTTCAAGTTAAGTTTGTTGGTTTAAACAGTTCCCGTGCTCAATGATCTTTTCATCATTTCACCGAATTCACCCAAGAACAGTAATTGAGAAGAAACTGCTAAAACTGAAGTGAAAATGCAGAAGATGAATTCTACAATTTAGTGATAGAAGAATTCATAAAGAAAGTGTTCATAATAATAATTATTATTATAATAATGCTTTTTAAAATTTCTTACATGTGCTTCCCTTGCTGTAAAAGTCACGGACTGCTCCTCATCTGATTGTACAGGTAGACTTGAAATATTGTGTCAATTTATTTATTTTATCTGTCTATATCCACACAACTTCAGAACGGTAATGTAGAAAAGACGAATATGCTCAAATTGTTGCAACTTTTTGTTAAATATACTGGAAGCCCTTGGGGTGCAGTTTTATTTACATGCTGGTATATTCTTGAATTCTGTACCACTTATAGGTTCTGAGTTTTTAGTGTTTGAAAATGTTAACATTTCCTGCATCACACTATTCACTCTAGAAAGAGGTTACCAAACTTTTTCGTATCATGGCACCCTTAGTGTTTCAATATTTTTCTGTGGTACCCAAGTCAGAATGTAGGCCTATTTTACACTTGCAATGATGCTCAGTTAGTGAGGTTAGTGCGTGCCTTAAGTTAAAAAGTAAACACACATTTCAATTTCAGAAACATCTTACATGTATGAAGTACTAAATAAGCACACATTTGGAACATCATTTCAGTCAAAATATTCGAACATTGTGATGCCCCAGCAAGTCAGCCATGGTGCCCAAGGGTGCCATGGTACACACTTTGGAGCCACTGTTCAAGCACAGCCTTTCAAATAGATGTTACTCATGAATAAATAATCAGTTGTTACTAACCTTACTGCGAAAGTTCCTATTTTCCCAGGTGGTGTAAGGAGCTGATTGAGAGCAGATTCGGAAACCGAGAAGTGGGCAAGACTCCTGCACACTCCAAGTTGGGACACCCCTGAAACGCTCCATGGACGATCTGCTTGCTGGCCTCTCTTCTGCCTCATCATTACCTAAAGTAAATCATATTTTAGCTTCTCCACATTGATTTTTCAAAATCTAACATTATTCAGTTTTTAGTTCTTTTGTAAAATGTATATACACATTGAGATGCACTCTTAATACCTTGTGTGAAAAATAATATTTTTATTTTATTTCATCGTGTAATGGACAAAAATGGTAGAAATATAGCAAGGTTTCCTGCATTTTGCAATGTGAAGTCTAGTTATATCCCAAGTAACCACAACCCTTGGGCCAATGTCAGTTTTTACGTGGGAAAGGTTGGCAAATTGATTTTGGTCTTACGTTGGGACAACAGTGGTTGCCAACGTTTGCCCAATCAAGGAAATGTGAGTCAAAATCAGTTTTAAAAACAACTTTCTCATTCATGATGGTTGCGGTAAACGCTGTTTAAAATTACTTACGTGAAATTTAGAAGATTTCGCACTTCTGCATTGCACGATTTAATGGTTCAATCCTATTAATTTCGAAGATCCACTGTCTTCTCCGCTTCAAACGCCGTACCCTTTTGTGAATGAAGACAGTGGATCTTCGAAATTAATAGGATTGAACCATTAAATCGTGCAATGCGGAAGTGCGAAATCTTCTAAATTTCACGTAAGTAACATTCTCATGTTCAACTTTCAAGAGTATGATGTAAATTCTAGATTGTAAAATAAATGACATGTAACAGTGTTTCTTTTCAAATATGTCAGTCATAACACATACTGGAAATATATTTTTTTTAATCAAAGTAGAAGCTATTTTTAACTCGCAGTCACTCATCAGTTCTTTGTCAGCCACCATGGATGAAAGGTGTTAGTAACAGTTTATTGTTGGTCTCTTTAGCTGTAGCAAAAACAAGAACATTCTCACAGGTATCTTGTGAAGGTGGTTATAAACAATGTTACGTGCAGATTAAATTCCATGAAAAGTGGAAATTAAGTAAACTTCAAAAAGTTTTTTGTGCTACCACTTGAAGGGTACTATGACTTGAAAACAATGATACCATGTGACTGACAAAGTTGTGAACTTTTTTATTTTCACAAATAATTTGTACTATTGTTTGGCCTCACAATAAATTATGTATGCTTTAGTTTTCAATACATTGCTCCAACCTAAACCCACACGTTGGTCCAACAGTATGTTCTAACGTTTCGCCAACCATTTTCAGTAAGGTTGGCCCAACATTGGGCCAACCACTTTTGGTTACTTGGGGATGTGGAAAGGCTGCTTCCAAGTACCTCAGATACATGAAAAGTAGGAAGAACTACAAGTTTACATGACATATTGCTGGCTGAATACTATGTTGTTGTATGTCCATCTGTTCTGACTTTGCAGAAGAGCTGATTAAAGTTTGACGTATGTGGATATTGAATACACTACAAAATTTACGCAAACATTTTGTAAATGTTGAAAAATCACACCACTACAGATAGGTAGCTTCCAAACGTGATGCATAAAACATCAACTCATCTCTCGCAAAACGTTGGGATGCGACAAAACAGCAATCAGCCTGCGGTATTTGAAATCTAAATTTTACATTAGTACTTAAATTTATAGCACCAACATGGTTGAAATCTCTTCTTCTGTAATTACAGGGGTGGAAGCTAGTTAAAGGGTCCAAATTACTGATTTAACTCAACAAAATACCAAAAACACTGATCAAATACTAATTAATGATCAATTCGATTACATCCAATCAATAAATTGGCATTTTAAAAATGAAACAGATTCTATTAAAAAAAATAATTATCTGACATACAACATTGCAATAGAAAGTCATGATTCGACTTTGGGTTTGTAAGTTCTAAAAGGTGTGCTTTTAGGTTGCTAAAATAGGCTCTAAAAATCCTAAAATAGGCTCTAAAAATCCTAAAATAGGCTCTAAAAATCCTAAGATGAGCTCTAAAAATCCTAGAATAGGTTCTAAAAATCTTAAATTAGGGTCGGAAAATCGTGAAGTAGGATCCAAAAAAACTTTATAAATGGTTTAAAATTCCTGAATATACTGATTATTTACAATCGTTAAAAACAACATTTCACAAGAACTGTAAGAAATTTTAATACATATATATATTTTCAAAATTATCCACAAATCATTTTCAATACTATGCTTGTGCTGTTAGTGAAAGTTACTTGTTGATATGAGAAAAGAATTACATATGTATAATTTCCTGAACAATATCAAGGTGGCTACTCACTTAGAATTCCTTGAATTCCGGGAATCATACGTGAATTATTGGCTCTGGGAATAATGCATGAATTTTGGTAAAACATGAAAAAGGTACAAGCAGATGTTCTCTCTATTCCACTTTTTCCTCCGTAGACGTGAAAAAATGTAACTTTTACTGAGGAGCAAGGACAGTCTCCTTTCTCTTAGTAGACAAGGCTTAGCATTAAGAGTCCATAGTGCGGGGGCAAAAAGTAGGAGGGAACTGCCCCTCTAATTGCTGCCAGTGTGTGCATTTTGTTTTGTTTAGAGCTTTGAAAAACATCACAGGCTTGGAGGGAGAGAAATAGACAGAAAACATGTTTCAAACATGCGAGTTATTGAATTGTTTCGTCATTAAACCGAGTAATTATCTCTGTGAGATATAAAAATCCTGTAAAACCTAAAAAAAAAATATGTAATAACCTAAAAAAAGGTTTAATTTAGGCAGTTAAACCTAAAATAGGTTCTAACAAGCAAAATAGGTTATTTTAGGCACTATAAAACTTAGTTGGTTGTAGCATTTTTTAATGAAATGGTGACATAACTTGCCATCTTTTTTTATTTCCTTGCAAAGGAAAAATAGGTTATAAACTTAAAATCCGAGGCCTAGTCATGATACACCTTTATATTGAACACCAGGCTACAATTTTTGCAAAGATAAGAAGTTTTCTTCTTGTAGTAAAAAGTTAATGAACTGTAAACAAAGGTGACTTGGTAACAAGGTGGTGAATAAGATAGGAAGTAAAGAAAAACCCAGCCTTCAAAACAGAATATATATATAACCTTTTCAGCAATTAAGCAGAGTCAGTGCTCAAGAAAAATTTTCACAAGAGTGCTACCTAGTTGGTGCAATAATGGTTGTTACTCGGTTAGTGAAAATTATGTAAGAATGTCTTTAACGGAACTGGAAAACAAAACTTCTGTCTTAATGGAATGTTGCCATGTATCCCACGAAATGCAATAACAAAAAGTTACAAATTGCAGTCACAAAAACAAAAAATACAGACTTTACGGACCACTTTTTTTAAGTAACAAATTACAGATTAAAATGAAAAAAAAAAAGGCTGAACATTATCCACCCTTGCAATTACAAAAAAAATTCTGTGTGTCTTTTGCAGAAAAAAAATACTTCACTCTCCCATTGATATCAGTAGCTCATTGCAATCGTTCACAAAAGGATGTTGTCTAGTATTCACACCCTGTTATGCTTCGACTGTTATAAAATATTTCTTGAATGTTGGCCAGTAGACAGTGGCGGCTCGTGACTTTTCAAAGATGCGTGCTACAGGTATATATTGTTTCTTGCATTTACAATACTCCCTCCCCACACACACACACTGACTTGGAACCTCTAGTGTACACAGGATTTTTCCTGCAGGGACTGGAATTGTAAAAGTCAGCTTCACACAGCAGCTTTCTAGGTAGGGGCGGAATAAACTATAAAATATTTTGCAATCACAGTTTTAAATTTTCAATTCAAAAGCAGAAATTGTAATCGGAGATCATTTTTAAGAGGTGTTTGTATTTAACACTGTTTTTCTTTCCGAGTTCTTTACTGGCTTCATCCGAAACTCAAAATTTCGAGATGGGACGCAATGATTCCTTGATATCAATTCATCTGGGCCATGACGATGCGAAGTGGAAAGTTCTCCCTGGAACATTATATTTTTACATTTTATTCAACTCAAGATCTTTAAAAATCTTTTTTTTTTAAAATGTTTTTAGGGAGTTCTAAGGTGATAATGAAATTGACCACCACATATTAAAATTTAACTTGTACAAAGGAAAGGATGCTAAAATAGTCCACATCCATAAATTTCAAATGCAAACAGTCCACAGACAGGGAAATCTACATATTCTGTGTAAAATTCTGAAAAGAGGAAAAATTATTTCTGGAAGAAATAAAGCTGATGAATCTTTTAACTAATAACTAAATTAACTCCCACTGGAAAAAAAAATCGTAAATATCTTTTAAACATTTTTTATGACTGCCAGACAAGGCATTCTTATCCCGAGTATCACAACGTATAGTATAAACAAGTGATACAGAATGTCACCAAGCCAACATAATTTTATCCTGCATATATATGCAACAGTTCATCACAGGTTGAAAGTTGTCTCTAATGTGTTGACTTTGTAATTATATAAACAAAATACATCACACACTTATTAATAATGAGGAGGATACTTGCTTGGTATGTCTGATAAAGTTATAGATTCAAGTACGTATTTAAAATATTATACCAAAGTCTCAAACAAGACCACGAATCTCTGACACTTAGTCTCCGTCTGATCTCCAATTGTACAAGGTTCATCTCGTCATGAAATTCTCCTCTAAAAACATTTGACTCACCTTCAGTTTGCGCTGTTCTGGCATGTTCACAGACACGACCTTCTCCACGGTGGGTGTCTCATTGGCTCCTTCGGCAATCACTTCTGCTGACCCTGCCTTCGAACCAATCGTCTCCATTTGCCTGCACGTAGCTATGCTTCCATTCAGTTCTTCTGATGTCTGAGTATCATTATCCGAATCCCCAGATGTATACTCCCCGCTTGCATCGCAGCTGTCCGGAGGCTGTCATGGAATGGAAAACATCAATAGTTAATACATATTCTCATTTTTAAAACATAGATGCTGATTTAAAAGAATGAATACTGCACATGTTAAAATATACAGCTTGCCATATACGATGACTGATGGACCCAGCACACAGTGGAGTGTCACGTGACTGCAACAGCCAATCCACTTCATTTGTATTGAAGTAGTTTCTAGCAAAGGCATGGCCACGTCACTATCCAGCCCCTGCAGTGTTTCTCTCTTCACCTGTGCAGCCATTGGCAATCGTACGTGGTGATATTTACAGGGAAAGAAATAAACAAATCCTAAAGGTTCTCATGATAATGAAATTTCTGCACACACACTAATACAGAAACACTATATAGCGAAAAGTCACTGGACACCCAGTGCTGTTCATTCCAGGTAACTAATAAGATGGCAGACCAGGAATTTACTCTTCGGGCCAGGCTATTCACTCAGTTCTGGTATATTGCTGATGGAATTTTTTTTGCCATTTGTAGCCTCATGAATTGTTCTGGGTGGTTTTTGGTCAAGTGTGTCTGCTGCACAACTGAAACTCCAGTTCATCCCAAAGATGTTCTATGGGGTTCGAGTCAGGACTTTGAGCAGGCCAGCTAAGCACATCCACCTGATTGTCCTCAAACCACGATGCAGTGGACCCTGCTTTATGGGCAAGGGTATTATCGTGCTGATAGAGAAAAGGACCAATTCCAAACTGTTGCCACAGTGTGGGCAGGATACTATTGTCTAAAATGTTCTCATAAACACCACTGTTCATGTTGCCATTCACCGAAACTAATGACCTGAGCCCAAACCAGGAAAAACAGCCCCAGACACTGACACTAGCACAATGTTCATTTGGGTGTCCGGTGTCTTTTGGCTATATAGTGTGTAAAATCCAACTAACAATCGATAGTATACTGATCTGGAATTTTCCCAAAGAATATGAAAAATTCATTCAATTCTTTCATTACTATATCTACATGGCTTCCATGAGCCTTGCCTTTGAAAAGGAAGCCGTTTATTATAAAAATGTACTTTACAAAACCAGAGCACTGAATTATATCTCTCCATTAGTTGGAAAATAAATAAATAAATAAATTACATTCTTAAGTATGAACTATTTATGGAAATATAGCACCAGTAAAAATATCTTCAATTTTAATCTACAAACAGATATTCCTTTATCAGCACATACTGATAAAATACCAATTATTCTGAGTGAAAGCAGGTTAGTGTTTAGTTTGACATTGTAAACCACAACTTTGTGTCAGCAGAAATGAAAATGGCATTCATTATGACACAGTTTGTTGATTTCTTATTCTCTATGTCAAATATATGAGATTGGTCAAAGTATGTTACAGTTAAAAACAAATTGATGAAGAATATAGACAGAGAAACATTGTTTAACCAATAAGTTGAAAACTTAACTGTAACAATAAATAAAGATGCACCCTAATCTATTTTTTTTCCCATTACATGACCTAACTTCATGTAACTTTGTAAAATTAATAAAGTAAAATTGCACTTTAGCTGATATTAAGGTATACAAAAAAGCATGCAATAGGTCCGAAGACAGTAAGGGTTCAATTGCTTAGGTTTTTGCCTGGATGCCAAGGTTAATATTTTCAATATTTAGATAATATGTCCCCAGGTGCAGAACCTGTAACTAATGGTTTATTTTATGGAACACTAGAGAAATTACATTTTAGAAATAAGCCTCTGGAAAGGGAAAACTATTCTAAAATAGAAAGAAACTGAAGGATGGAAGTTAGCTTACGATAAACTTACCAGGAGGAAATAGTGCTGGTCCTTTATCAGCCCAGCAGAAAAGAATAGTAGATTTTCATAAGCAATAGAGATTGCTATTTCTCTCATAGTCTACAGTTATTACAAGCATAAAAACACAGTTTTTTGTTGTGGCATTTCAGGAGAACACACGCTCCCTTCATCAGAGATTTATTTTTAGTTTGACTAAAGATACAGTTATAACAATAGTTAACAGTTTTAACGTATTTGGGATTCATATTTTTTTTAATAAAAAATAATGTGATCAAAAATTATCTGAAATAAAAATAAAACAGACTGCTTGTTTTTCACAGTTAAGTTGCTATATTACAACAATGTAACATTGACAACATCCATTGTATAAGGGATTCTCTTTTTTGTTTAAAAAAAATTGTTAACCATTGTTATAACTGTATCTTTAATCAAACTAAAAATAAATGTCTGATGAAGGGAGCGCCTGTTCTCCTGAAATGTCGCAACAAAAAACTGTGTATTTATGCTTGTAATAACTGTAGACTACGAGAGATCAATTCTACAATGCAAGCAATGCGTACATACAAGAAAAACAATAGAGATTGCTACACTGATTCTATCTATATATTTTCTTTCAGAGATAAATAGAGAGAGAAAGAGATAGAGACAATTACCCAGTAAATTTCCTTTTTTTCTTGTTGGCAGTTTATGAAACTTGTGTTTCTCGATATTGACCCAGAATTGTTACAACAACTGTAGTTACTTTAGTTCACTCTAACGAAAAAACTTATGCAAAAGCAAAACTGAAATGCTACAGCCTACAGTTTTGATTTAAAATAAACTTGAAATAGGCTGACAAACAAACAAATATTGTACAACACAATTTTTCTCCCATCTCTTTAACTTATCCTTTCTGACATTTTAATATGTACAATGACTTTCAATCTATGAACATTAATAAGAATGTAAATGTATTTGTCATAAAAGAGATGAGAGACCAAACGTTTGAAAGCAGTGTATTAATTTTCAAAATGTTATGCAAGACCATCTGTTATAATTAGTATTGATTGATTGATATATTTATTTCCAACCACTTGATCATTCAAGTACAAATTGCACAATGATATGGGATCGGTCAATTACATTAGCTATAGTAATTGAAAATTTTGAAAAAAATTATCCTGATTACAGCCTAAGTACTTTAGGCAACACACACAGAAGATTGAAAAAATAAATTAAAGATCAGCAATTTTTAACTAAAAAAGAAGAGAGATTATATTGAAAGGAGAAACACTCACCAAGCTATAATCATTACAAATAAACCAGAACAATGACATTGCACAATAGAAAAGGTTAATGCACTTCCAATTATACACACAAAAAGTTGGAGGTACTCTATCAGTTTTGGATAACAGTGTCTACCTTCCTCCACAGCAAAACTCAACTGACACAAAAACTCCCTGCACCTACATTCCACACAAGATAAAGGCTTTTCTTAAAAATATCACAGGTTCTAATCAGTAGCAAGATAAGCACAGAACGAAGTTCATGTATTGAGAATACTGAACACAATATTTGCCTTTAATTCTTCCGTATCACAATATAGGATTACATGACAAATAGTGTTAGCAAGCTTTAGAATCTGCTATCGATAAAATGTTTCTCTTTTTTATATCATCATCAAAACATTATTATTATTATGGATGATAGCATTCATGGGCCTAACTTGGGACCTAATTTTGAGGGGACAGAATCAGGTTTGGGACCTAATTTTTGGGGGGACAGAATCAGGCTTGGAACCTAATTTTGAGGGGACAGAATCAGGCTTGGGACCTAATTTTGAGGGACAGAATCACGCTTGGGACCTAATTTTGAGGGGACAGAATCACGCTTGGGACCTAATTTTGAGGGACAGAATCAGGCTTGGGGCCTAATTTTGAGGGGACAGAATCAGGCTTGGGGCCTAATTTTGAGGGGACAGAATCAGGCTTGGGACCTAATTTTGAGGGGACAATCAGGCTTGGGACCTAATTTTGAGTGGGTAGAATCAAACTGGGCCTAATTTTGAAGGGCAGAATCAGACTTGGGGACTTATTTTGTGGGGGTAGAATCAAATCTGGGGCTTAATTTAGGGGAAGAGACTCGGAAAAGTTTTTCCATCCCATAAAAACAGCATCCAGGATTATTTGCTACATAACTGTGACGTTTGCGAAATCACAAATATTACTCTATTACTTCACTCCTCAGATCTCCTAACTTGTAGTAAATTTGAATAATAATAATAAAAAAAATTGGGGGAGCAAGTGCCCCCTTGCCCTGGCAAGTTACGCCTATGATAGCATTGTTCAATCAAGTTTGAAATATATAGAATTTAGCAGCCAGGAGTTATTTGAAATAATACTAATAGATATCCACACCGTGCATAGTTGAGAGAGAGCACACCACATTTGGAGTAAAATCACAGGTCTGTCGTTCGATCCCCACTACCATTAAATGAAATTTGTACACACACCTGAAGACGACGAGAGAAGAGGTGCTCTCTTGATTTGTTATTCATTGGCTTTATTTTACTTCGCTTCTTGTGTCACTTTTGGCTAATTTGCGAAAATGGGGGTGAGTAATGACATGATGAAATTTATGAATGGACACTCGCAAATATCCATGCTGGGATTCGAACCCAGGACCCCTGGCAGGTGCTCTCTTGAATGTAGTGTTAGAACAAGTATAGTTTAAAGCACTAGACAATGTATAATGTCCAATTAACATTGCATGCTAATATAGAACCACTAACATTAAGAGAATTAGTAATCACGAAAGCTTTCAAACCAACTTCAATTTTTTTTTTCTAAATCTAATAACGTTCATCCACTTAGAAATTTATAGTATCATCCGCATTCTATTCTAATATAACCAAGGTAATTTGATACTACATTACCTGTGAAGTCGAAATGCTCTTTCCAACTTCCTCGTGACGATGATTCTTCAACCACTGCTTGATCCTTGCAAACTTGTTGTCTTGTCCTTGTCCAAACTTCAAAGGTTCAAAGTTCCTGTTCTTCATCTTCCCAGGGCTATCTTCTCTGACAAGTTCCTCCGCCTTGCTCACAAGCTCATATATGGACTCCTTGCTGCAGGTACGGTTGCAGATCGAGCTGCCCCCGTTGACTAGAGTGGACGAATCCATCGCACTGGACTTCGAATTAGCCTCACTGTTTGGGGAACTCTTGATGCTGTCATTATGATCGGCAGCTACTTGAACGTGTTTGACACCTATGGCACTACTCTCGCTATCGCTGAGCTTCTTGGCGTTCGGAGAGTCTGGGTCGATCATACTGGCATCGTTATCAGAGCTTCCGGTATCCTCATTGCCAAATTGAAGCTTCATGCGAGCGCTCCGTTTCAGACTCGGCTGGTTCTGTTTCATCTCCATCTTTATTGGATCGGCAGCACTGTTTTGGTTCGGTGAACCGTTGGAACTTCCGCACGTGTACGTCCACTCTTCCTCGGACGACTCTTCCATCGACTTCATTTCATTGCCGGAACTTCCCGACGCAGCTCCCACTGAAGAATCCTTGTCCTGCTTTCCTTCCCTTTCGGAATCAGTGTCCATGTGCTTGAAATAAAATGTGGCAATTTTTGGACCCTTGCGGTCCGACTGGCTGAAAGCTGAGGTGTCCTCGAATAATTTCCCTTGGGGAATGCCTGAGGTATTATTATACACAGAAATGTCAGACGGCTGGATCTGACACTTCTCCAAATGTCTGGAAGACTTATCAGTCTCTGGATTTCTTTGGTAACAATTGTTGTTTTCATTCAAGGCCAATTCTGGATTATGTATCTTTTTGGCAGTGTCAGAATTAACCGAATTCACTGAATATTTATCATGAGCCGCAACTTTATCATCGTTTGAGAAGTGCGTAGAACTTTCTGAAGAGTATCCAATATCATGAATCAACTCCACACCATCTGTCTTTCCACATTTTGTTTCAAGATCAGTGATGCCTGTTGTTCCAACCATGATGCTTTTGCCTGTGTATGGTCCAACGCTAACTTTATCTTCTAGACTTGGGAGTCCACTATCACCATCAATTGGAGAGACACAAGATTCCTGATCGCCTGGTGTCAGGTTGGGACTAATGTCCATCACACGCAACTCGTCCAAATCATCCTGAAAGTAGAAGAAATTCAATTCATCAATTAAAAGTAATTAAACTTCGAAAAGAAATGTTTCTATTGTAAATGCTCTCTTCTAATGAACTAAAATAGCCAAATGTGTTATGCAGAGCATGGGAGCAATGATTTACCAACACATCCTTACCATGCCCTCAAAACTTTATCAAAATTTTTCATTAAGGTCCAATTATGGTAAATCTACTAAAATAGCCCCTTCCCTCAGGTGGTAAATTCTGGATGAACCCATGCAATCCGAAAAATTCTCAAACTGCAGTTATGAGAATAGTACTGACATTACTGAACACCACTCCTAAACAAATCGAGATACATCCAAATTGACAGAAATTATAATAATAATGAAAAATAAGATGTTTTGAATGAGATTACAAGATGATCTTTAATATCAAATACATCACACGAGAAACCGATAATGCACATTTAACATGCCCTTAGATGTGTTTTCTGGTGACATATTATTTTCTATAATTAATGGTATGCTACTTTTACATAAATAACACACCAAATGAAGCAAATTCTCTGAAGGTAAATGGCCTTATGACACATATGCTGGAGAGAAAGTGTGTTTCTTCCCACAAAGCACTCTTTATGACATTCTTTGGACCAAGACAATGCAGAGAAAGAGCGATAGAGCACCCACAATTAGAATGAGTAATTCTGGATAGGTTTGTACTTTAAGGCAAATTTATGACCTTAAAATTGCCTTATATTGCAAGAAACTGAGGTTCAATGACAGTTAATGTATCAAGACACAGGATCTCACTCCTCATTATTGTATTTTTTGGTGGCAATTATATTTTGTAACGTTCCCACACAGAAAAGAACGTGTGAATAGTAATCCCTTTGTTGTAGGATGCTTTCCCTTTGTCAAACCTAAGATTACTTGTTCAAGAAATACAACATGAAACTTCGTGTATCATATTTGTCATGATTAACCAGACACGGGAATAACACAATGCAACAATTGTGTTACAGTACGTCATTCTGTAAAGTTAATGTAGGCCTGACATTAGGGGTGTGCAATGCCAATGCATACTATCGGACAGGGCCTTGCAGTTTTGGGGGTGTCGTTTATGTCAAGAAAATGTAAAGTTGAATCTGTGCCCTAAAAGGCTAAAAAGGGCAGGAAAAAGAAGATGGACCATAGGTGACTTTCGAGAAATTGTGACTACCTGTAAATAATGTTCAATAAAGCATACGCTATGCTAAAGGCTGTATCTTAGTGATTTGTTTCATACTGTATGTTTCTCTGCTAGCATCATAGGTGTAACATAGCGGGGGCAAGGGGGCACTTGCCGTCTAACAAATTTCCGGTTTATTAAATATACAAGTTAGGGGACCTGACGATCATTCGCAAAAGTCACATTTATTTAGCATATAATCTTGGATGCTGTTTTTGTTGGATGGAAAACTTTTCGAATCACTTCCCCAAAACGTAAGTCCCAGGTTTGTATGAAGCAGCCACAAATTTCAACATGCGAGTAACGTTAGCTATATTTCAGAAAGCCCTTGTAAGTAATGACTGTCTTGCAACAAAAACTCCCTGGTGCAACAGAGCCCACTGCTTTCACGTAGCTTCCAAAATAAGCTCACGGTGCTGGGCCAAAAACAAAATTTTGGAGCTTCTTCCAGGAATCGAATCCAGCATCACTCACACCAAAGGGTAGATTGACACCTATTGTCTCCATGGGAGCTCGCTTTTAGGTTGAAATTTGAAAAATATTGATTGAAATGCCCATGGCTTCAGCCAAAACTAATTTAGGATATATATTTTTTTTTGCCAATCATACTGAAGTAAACTACTCATGTACAGCCACATACTCTTCTGGGTTTTAACAATCCCATTAACAGTCAAGACAGAAGTGTCTGTGATTGTACTTATATTGCAACTATAATGAATGGTTACTTACCTCAATGTAGGAACCAAATTTTGAAAACTGTGCTCCAACATGACTCCAGTCTCCGCTCAGTCGTGGATATTTTGTGAGGGGTTCGTCATCACTGTCTGAAACACTGTTTGTTTCTCCCAGTTGCCCCTGCAAAGAACACAAAAAGGAGAATTAGGGAAAATGAATGGTCAGCGAATAATATGTTAAGACAGTTCGATATTATATAAGTAGTCTTAGTTAAGCATTTCCTTGCTGGTTTTTAATACATATATACAAGAAAATAGTTATTGAAATATTGAGTTCAGCTACTAAGATCTATGAACCCAAGCTTTGATATACATTTATAAGTAATTTTAATTCACTGTAATTCAAACGTAATTAAGACACTACTCAACATCTGAAGTGTATATTGTTATTGACTCCTTGAAAAACATGCTGATAAGTCATACAACTTACATCCTATGCTGAAAAACAATCCAAATCTTGTACAGTGTGATGCACTGCTCAACAAATTGTCCATACTAACATTAATTTTCCTCTAGCATTTTATGTGTTCTTAAGGAATGGATTTTTAGTATGCTGGGGCAGTTAAATTCTTACACCTTTCATTGCGTAAAATAAAGAGAATAAACATTGTGAAGGACAATTTACTTAGTAATACTTATGCATCCTACTGTACTGTTTCTCGATATTTTTTTTTCAGCAGCTTGTCTGCCAAAAAGGAATATCCATCATAGGAATTCGACGGTGTGTTTTAATGATTTCATAACTACGTCAGTTTTTTCTTCGCTGCACAGAAATTTCGTACTATATTATTAAAGAACGCTTTATCTCATTTTCTCGCGATCTGTTATTTTCATGGTCCTATTCAGATTGGATGTTCAATCATCCAAAATATATTCCATGATTTGAAATACTGACTTCCCTAAAGAGACTTTCTTGAATTCGTACAGCAGTGGCACATTATTTCTTGGCTAGTTGTAATGACCAGACCGCATGTCAGTGATCTTCACAGTTCTAACGTGGCATTGACATGTATCTTACTGAAAAAAAAAAAGACAGTGACAGTTTTGGATTCAAAAGATGGAAGTGGTTATAGGTTAACTAGCTGAACTCATATCACAACACGGTGACTGCAGCTGTTCCATCTGGCTACAAATGCAATCTATGCCAGCGGGAGTGCAATATGACTGGACCTCTTCCACTTGGACAGAAATTGCAACCAGCGTAGCCACAAAGTGGGAAGTAAAAGATCCACACAGCCGTCCCACAGAAAGGGTGAGCGAGCATTTGCATTAACTATTGGCTGATTATTCAGCAGCACATAAATTTAGATTTATTGACTTGTTTTGACAGAACTGCCAAGACCACCACACAACCCTTTTGCCGCCATATGTTCACAAAGTCTTCCCTGCTTGCAATTAAGGATATTGCATAGGGGTTGCCTTTGCTGGTATTCAGCAAGCAGCCATGTTAGGCAAGAGTGAAGGTGCTTCCTTCAGTTTGCCAGAACTCTATACAGCGGCCTGAAAAGGTAGTAGTGTGGTCCATTATATATGAAGATGAATGAAATTAGTGATGGATTCCAACTTAAGCCCCCTGGTTTCATACAGACCTGCCACAGATGGGCTTGCCATCCGGAATAGCTGGGATGGGAGTCCCCCGGAATCGAACTCTACTGGTTTCCCAGACAAACCTTGTTATCTCCCGGAATGACGAGATTTACTATTATTATGTTTTTATATTTCACTTTGAAAGATTGTGTTCGGCTTCAGGAGTGTCTGTGTAACTGTACATTGATTTTGTTTTGTTTACTTAAAAATTAAGGTTGCTAGGTTATTTTGATCAAGTTGGTTAAATTTTGCATTCACAGTAGCAGGACCACACAAACAGAAAACAGTTGATATTCAGTACATTCGTATCTTCCAGAAACATTTTAATCTAAAGGGTTAAAAGGCTATAAAGAAATCTCCGGGAATTTTGTTCTTTAAAGTTGGCAAGCCTAGCCATGGACGAAGACATACTCAACCTCGGCCTATCACCAAGGTGACACTACTTTTTTTTTTGTACGCAATGACGTCCTGGCGGCAAAGTTAATACATCACTAGAATGTGAAACGACACTGTTGCCAGATGCAGGTATTAAACACCTGAACATGAAAAATCTCTAGGTAAGTCAGTGTCCTGGACAATTTGCTCAATTCACACTTTAACAGTCTTAGTTCCCGAAGCGTTTCAGGCAACCCTTCTCGAAAAAGTTCCACATTTTTCATGGACACGGGAGGGGAAGGACCAAAGCTTTGGAAGGAGAGCGAGGGATGTGGTTATTTTCAACCCTAAACATTTGATATACGACAACGCCAACACGAGATGACAGCTTTGGCAGTTTAAGTTTCCCATAAGGCCCACCAGTCGAAATCCGTAATGAAAAATAACTGCGTTTCCTCCCCATAATTTTTCTCAAGCGGGAACAATCACTCAAATTAGAAACAAACCACCCCTGATAAGGGTGGGGGAGGGGGTAGGCAATTACCGCAATAGCTTTCATTAGCGCCTCGAAAGAGCGATTTATCACCGGTACAGCACGCACAACGTCATCCAGTTTGCCGACACCAGCCAAACACATCGACCCGGCACAACGGAAAGGGGTTACCACACAAAAGATTCATGACGTACTGCTCTCATATTTGCGGTGGAAATTTGACAAATCCTGTTTGGAACATTAGTCTCGAAGCGTCCATTCATCCCCCTTATGTTGTCTGGTCAAACTGGTTCTTTACTTAGTTCACAATGGCACTTGTCAAACATAAGAGCATCGACAAAACCAGTAAGTGCGTGTGGGGCCGCCACCATCAGAGTCACTGGTCGAGCACAAAAAAGGGTATTGTAATTTGGCCATGTCCGCGCGCTAATAACGCATTATATGCTATCACTACACGGTCTCAAAACCCTGAATCTAATATTACACGAACAATGAGTTTCATACAGGCAGATTAAAATATAAGATTTATAGTGTGGCAGGATACTCACTTTCAAAGCGTCAAAATAAAAATGGCCACGGTCCACTGCGTAAATATCAGTCTAGGTACAGTGGTATCCATAAGTATGACCGTGCAAATTATCCATCACTATGTTCGTGCACTTTATTTGACCCAATAAGAGCTTCAAGAATTAAAAGAAAACTTAAAACAAGCTGTTGACAACTTCTGCACCAGCATCCATAAAAATCCATCGCTTAAAAACACACAGAATGGGAGAGAAAAATGAATGAAAATAGTCATGGACAATTTGTACGGTAATACTTATGGATCCCACTGTACATGTCTAGTAGAAATTTGAATGGAAGTTATGTGATTTTAATCGCAATGATGAAAGATAATGCCAGTGATCCTGACGGGCTGAGCGGACAGTTCTAACCTTTACATCAATTAACCACATATCATTATTAGACGAAATTAATCAACTGTCAATAACAATAATAATAATTGGACACCAATGATACTGAAGCTATAAATATTCAGATTTCATAAAAACAGAATTCGACTCGCATATAATTCCTATAAATGAAATAAATACAAATTCATTTTTTCGTGAGAATGTTTCTAATTATAATTTACCAGTAATTTAATATAATCTATTTAATATAATAAATTGTAAATAAATAAATTTTATTGTAGAATTGCACAATATGAATATTATATTTTTAGGATTTGTGAGCATTAGAAAGAGAAGGATTAATTATAACCTTAATAAGTGGTGGAACACAAATTAACTATTCACCATGAATAATATCAACACTTGGATTTATCTTCCTATTTACCATAAGAGTATTAACAGACCATAAGTATTAACGGGAGTAGTATTAGCAAATTAGTAATCACAAAAAAAAGTTAACCAGATAGACAATCTAGCATAACATTACGCGTATATGTTCGCATTGCAGAAAACAATGATTGAACAAGGTGACAGACAATTCGCTTACTATTAACCTTTGCAGTCGGCTGTACAGTGGGATCCATGAGTATTGCCGTGCAAATTGTTCATCACCATGTTCGTGCACTTTATTTAACCGAATAAGAGCTTCAAGAATGAAAAGAAAACTCAAAACAAGCTGCACCAGCATACATAAAAATCCATGGCTTAAAAACATACACGATGTAAGATAACAATTAATGAAAATAGTCATGGACAATTTGCATGGTAATACTCATGGATAACACAGTACAATCGCCGGATAACGTAACGCAAATTGTCCATCTCTATTATAGATTTTTTTTAACATGCAGTCTGTGTTGTTTCAAGAAATTGAATCGTGCTTATTAAGAAGTAGTCGTTGTCCTTTGCTCACTTGTGTACTTGTTTCAATTCATGACATTGCAGGAAACCCTAAGAATAAGCATGGTGATGGACAATTCGCGTACTGTTACCTACGCTGTACAGTTAAGAGCAGGACAAACAACAACGTGGGAGTGGTTTCTGAAGAAGCACAAGAGGAAAGAAATAGCGCGCACACACACACACACACACACACACACAACAGATCAATGGAAGTAACTGCCAACCAGTGTTCGAACTGAAAGGGGGTGGGGTCTCCGTATCTTCCAAAGTTTCCCACATATCTTTCTCTTTCCTTCCAGTATGAAAACAACCCTTCTGGTCCAATGTTTATTGCTACTATTGTTTTGAGTGAGTGTGTGTGGAGAAAATGCAACAGTAATTAATGTACAAAAACGCACCTGTAGTATGAGTAGTCCGTGCAGCCTACGACTCAGACATGACACAAATTGAATCGAGTCTGGATGCAATATTACATGGCAATCAATTACACTAATTACATCGTATTTCCTAGACATTTATTCCTGTAAATAAATGTGTGCACTCAAGACGAACTACCAAACGTGCCCCCACGAGTACTTGCTCCTTTTGTTTCCCGACCACTGAAATAGGATAGGACATAAAGAGGCACAGTTGGAGTGCCAGAAAAAGCAGAGGAACATGTTCAGCATATTAAGAAGCCAGCACGTATAACCCTAGAACTAAACGCAATAAGCCACAACACGCTATATGCGAAGTCAAAACACTCAACACAGGCTTCCCCCTAGCTAGGGACCACCTGACCAGAAACACACACGTCAAGGTCAATGAAGGTCGGAGGAAGATTTTTCGGCTTGTGGCCTCCGGGAATTCTTCGAAGGGGTTCCAGGAATCAAGTTTCAGGTTAACTTATGCACCTTTCCTTTCGGAAAACTAGTTAGGTGGCAAATTTGCTGTTGAAAAAACGATAGACCATTACAGCAAGTCATTGTTGTCTGCTTTCAACCTTTTGAGCGTTAAATTTCTCATGAATATCCAGGGTGGAACATAAAGGTTTGACGTATCTTCACAAAAACGTAATTTTAGAGTTATGAGCGCGGGGACGGGAAAGTGAGTCATCTTTTTAAATAAATTCATGGAAAAGTATCCAGGTAAAAGAGAGGAGATGAGTGCATAATCTGTGCTCATCTTCTAACATTATTAGAATAAAATTGAGAAGGCTTCGGTGGACAAACCATGAGAGAGAAGAAAAGTTTGCATGAACCTTGTTGATCAATTGGCCTTGCCCAATGAGAAACAGATAGAAAGAATGTGTTGGTGCGCATATCCTGGTTTTAGGGTGCCAGGAAGTTCGTTGTGGCAGGGTTGTTAAACTTCCAGGAACCCGTAAAATCTAATGGGCTCTATTCGGTTCTGCTACAGGACCGGAACCTTTTCTCTCGCACAAATTACATTCGGTACAAGTTGCGTATTGTTTGAATGAAAAAAAGGTTCCTGGACCGTTTTTAAATTCAGCCGGAAAAAAGGTTCCTGGACCGTATTTAAGTTGATCCGGAAAAAAGGTTCCTGGACCGAATTTAAATTCAGCCGGGAAAAAGATTCCTTGGCCGTATTTAAATTGATCCGGAAAAAAAGGTTCTTGGACCGAATTGAAATACTTGACAGATAAAAAGGTTCCTTACGGTCCAGAAACCATTTACGCTTGTTGATTTTCTCTCCTGGATCGGAATTGAATTCACTTAAAATTCCTGGACCTCTAACAATACTGAATTATGGCGACAATGAATGAATGAATGAAGAAAACGAGGTCTGCAGGAATATAGGATATCACTAAAAATTAGGTTTGCAAAGAGTCAACACTAGTTAATGGATATTATGTTGTACGAATTACAGAATGCTAAGAAAAAAATGACTATAAATCCAAAAGAGCCATGCTTTCCTGCCCCTGATCCAGAAGAATCGAGGCAAAGAACACACACACTGGGGTGGCTCGCAACACCTATACCAATTTCATCGAGAGTCATGGGAGGATATGATAAAAAAAAAAAAAAAAAAACACCGTCAATATTTCGTGGAAACAAGGTAGTCCTGGAAGTTTGAAGGTTTTTTTTCCTGCTTTGGGTCTATTTTTCTTCCCCTCGGGGGCCAAGGCGATAACCCTCCTTTAAGAGAGGCATCGCCTGAGGCAAACTCCAACATTTACACGCGATATTCTGTGATGATCCCCTCTGAAAAAAGAATCTTGCTTCAGGAATAATAGAAACATCTTTCTGAGCCGTGAGAAGCATCGATCTTCAACTACTTTCAACTTCCGTATTACACAACCAACTTTGTGGTAGTTGACTGCCGAAGCAAAGATCCTGAGGGCACTGACTTGTCCTTGTTCACGTTTTGTTCGGACTGTGAATAAAAGGGGTTCGAGGTAGGGCAATAACTACAAACTTGTGATTTTTAACCAGCAGAGATCGTGGATATATCTGTGCCTACAATGAAACCTTCGCAATACATGTTGTATACCGGTGTTAGGGTAATGTGGGCTGGAAGCGTGAGGGTAATGTGGAAACGTCTAATATCTGCCAGCGGAATGAGCGGGAAACAGTTGTAGAAGTTCCTATTTGTTACGGCAGAACACGAGCAGTCAGTCGAGCAGTGGACATGGCGACAGTACGTCAAGTTATTTTCCCGGATTTGTGAAACCTTTTAGAGGTAGTTTTATGTTATTAACTTAGTCTACCTATCTTGTAGGTATCTTAATGTAGATCAGGGTGTTTATAAAGGGACATACATAGAAGGTATTGGCGGTTTTCAATCAAACGTAAACTAATAGTTTCTTAACGTAAACTACTCAAATTCAAGATGGCCAATGTGCGGGTTACGTGGAAACATGCATATGTGGGTATTGTGGAAACGTTTCCACAATGCCCACATCGGATGCATTGTTTCTAATGCGCTATGTGCTTCAGATGCCGCGGAAGCACATTGGTCGGAAGCCGAGGGCTCTTTTGAAGAAGTGGGATGCTGAAAACATGATGAAGGCTATAACAGCTCTAAGGGGAAAAATGATGGGGTTAAGAAGTGCGGTAAAAACGTTCAAAGTGCCTCAGACGACACTGCAAAGATATAGCGATATGTCGTCTGAAGATTGAGTTTCTTTAAATGGAAGGCGTAAGCCTGTCCTTCCTGATAATATTGAGAAACAGTTGGTGGAGTTTTTTGTTGAAATGGATAATCGCTTTTATGGCAATACTAGATTAGATGTCAACCTATCAACTAGCGCAAAGAAATAACATCCAGCATCCTTTTAGCTCAAATGCTGCAGGTAGGGCTTGGTTTGACCTTTTTATGAGGCGACACAAAAAACAAAATCGCACTCCACAAGCCTATAGGGACCTCGTTCTCGGCAGCAAACGGGTTCAACAAAGAAGCCATAGACAAGTTTTTTGAGATGCTGGAAGCTGAGTATGACAAACACTCTTTTAGTGCTGATCGTGTATACAATGTCACGAAAACGGCCTCAGTGTCGTCCAAACCAAGATACCACATGTAGTTGGACTAAAAGGTAAACGTCAAGTCGGTGCCATCATAGCAGCACAGCGAGGTTCCCTTGTAACTGTCATATGCTGCATGAGCGCTGGTGGAACTTTTATACCACCAATGATGATCTTCCCCAGAAAGAACTGGACTGATACTCTAATAAAAGGAGCACCACCTGGAGCAATCGGAAAATGCCATCCTTCTGGTTGGATACAAATTGTTTGGGAAAGCTTACTTGCAGTGCCAGACTGGCTCTATTGCTGCCAAAGGATTTGCGGAGACCGGAATTTTCCCATGTGACCGGACTGTTTTCGGAGAAAGTGATTTTATCGCTGCCACACCTTCCCTCCCTGCTCAATCTACAGCAACACCCCTGTCATCAGATGAGGACAGAAGTCCGATAGCAAGCGGACGAAACTCAGGACCGGACGGGGCTCCAGTCTTGCCAAATGGAAATCAGATTACAACAACTGCTGCGGTTGAACATCTGCCTCAAAACCTGCTAAGAAAATGCCAAGACAAAATGAGGTTCAAAGTTCCTTTAGACCTAACTTAACAAGCGGTTCAAGTGAAATTGACCTACGAGAAGCTGGTTGTTCTAAATCATTAGCTAACGCCTCTTCAAGCAAATGCGTGTCTCCACAAGATATCATGCCAGTCCCCCTCTCTGAAGAGGAAGTCATCCAACAGAGGTCGTAAGCCAGGCTCATCAGCTGTTTTCACATCTTCACCTTATAAAACACATCTCGAAGAATCTTTATCTCAGGGTAAACAGAAGCAGAAGCTGCCTTTGGCCACAACCAAACCAGGAAAAAACCTAAAGCTCGTCCTACAGAAACATGCAAAAAACGTCTAAAGTTAAATGAGGAATCGGATGAAGAATCGAGTGCATCAACCATTTCTTCAGGGGAGTCGGATTTGGATCTTCCAGTTGGTGAAGAAAAACCCACCGAAGAAGATGCCATGTGTATTTCTTGCGGAAACGCATTTTTCAACGACGTTCGGGGAGAATTGTGGATTAAGTGTCTAACGAGTGAGGAGTGGAGTCACTCTGTGTTTGCTCGATGTGAGAGTGACACTTACATTAGCGATTTTTGTAAGTGAATATGGTTTATAGACCCCTATTTACCATTTTAATTTTATAAAATAATGTTCTCATGTAATAGAAACCTAATATAACATAAAATATTTGCCAAACGTTTTATTTAAAACATTTGATTAACCATAATTGTAAGGTGTTTCTACATTACCCGCAATTTTTGAAGTTTTCAAAAAATGTAGTACAAGCACAAAATATTTTTTTTATTTATTACATACATAATTTTTCATTTATTAGTATTAGTTTCATATTCAAAACATTATAAAGTAACTTTAGGAAAATTTTTAAGCTAAAACAACAATAAACAAGTTTTTTATATGGCAAAAACAAAGTGGGCTTCCACATTTGCACCCCCTCTACAATTTAAGTATTGCTTGGCAAATTGTCCACGACTACACGTATTTTCAATAATTTCTATCTGGCATCCTGTGTATTTTTAATTAACGGATTTTCACTGATCAGTGTTTCTGGATGCAGCTCAGGTCCTTCCAGAGCACCACAACTGAAGCACAGTTGTCTCGCGATGGTTGCGCGGTAGCACACGCCATGTTTCGCAGCGCAAATTTCCTGCGGTACTTCTATGTACCCTCTTTAACAAATTAATACACTGGCAAGACATACTAGCTCCTCATCGAGGTAAGCAAGACAAAACAAAAGCTAAGCTATAAAATTTGTGGTGGTGGATATCAGCTACCAATGTCGCTTTTCATCCTCTACCGATGAACGTGTTATTTTAGATGCAACCACCCGAACTTTTCGTCGATTAATTCAGGAGGTTGTATCGAGTGTGCTGAGATGAAATAATAATGTATGACACATATTTGTGCAAAGAAAAGGGACAGTTAACCAATTCGGTAATAGCAATCATTATTCTAAAGTTCTCATGAAATAAATAACTGCAAAACTTCATACTATCTTGAAATAAAAAGAGAAAACTCCATTGCAAAACAAATGAACACCAGTTTTGTTTTTGCTACCTCGTGCATTTCCATCACAATGGCGAAGGGATCACACTCAACACTCAGCGTTAATCTTCTCCGCTTGTTGTGCAAAATATAGGAAGAAGAAAAGGAAAGCCAAAATGACAGACGTCACGTCCGAAACGAAGAGGAAATGAAAAGGGCGTGGCGTTCGAAACGTGACCGCTGGAGAGCATTGTGATCCGAAAGCAATGACATTAGACCAGAGCGCTCTGGGAAACTCCAGCCCAGTAATGATAGTGGTTAAATGCATTAGCCAGGGAATGCACGAAAAACCAAGGGGTTCAAGGAACAGACCTTACGTCCGTGCGATCTCGTGGAGATTCGCCGATACACTATCGTGCATGAATTTTCACTCTGGGCCAGAATATAATACTTCTGCTTCTGCACGTGACTTGTAGCTCCTGTGGAATGACTAGAGATGCAAAAAGGACAAGTACAAATTCATGCATAAATATTTCCAGTTCCAAGTAAATTCAAGACCTTTGTGAAAAGCTAAATAATGAAGGGTATTAAAAAAAACTCATTTTGTGTTTTATTGTGAAGACATTCCACTAAACCAATCCAACATTGGCATCGTGTGAATAGAGGCAATCCATGCCATTGTCTCAAGGCACTCCGCTAAATTAGAATGATTTCAACATTTTCGGCGCCAGTAGTCATGGGATTGGCTTAGTGGAATGAAATATCTTCACAATTGGCCTCTTGTAAATGGTCCATAAGTTTCACTTGTACATCGGCATTCAACTCACGGGACGTTTCGGCGATTAAATTTCAAATCCAAGTGTACAGTCACGGACACTTCTGGGTTGTAACACCATAATTGACTTTCAATGGGATCATTACAACCCAGAAGTGTCCATTACTGTAAAACTGCGTATTTCTATATAGAAATACTCGCTTAGAAACGCCGAGAACTTTTTAAAAGTGAAAATTTACAATCGTAGGATGGACCACAATGCACCAATTATTGTTAAATTATTCCATTTGCATAAATGATGCAACGAAAGTCCCAGTTTTGTCAAAAAATATTCAATTAGTACATCCAGAAACGAAAAAAAAACACTATACAAGTGCGTATTGACTTCATACGCTGTGCAGAAGTGAGAGATTCAAAGACTAACAGATACGAAAAATGTTAGATCACAGGCTACTAACAAATATTTTTCGTGTAGTGTTTCATCTCTTGAAACTAACTTCATCTATTGTCGGTGGTAAATTTACACAATACGTTTTTCAGCACCGTTGAAGATGACGCTTGAGGTTTCAAGGAGTCTTAACCACAGGTACTAAAACAAGCACAGCATAGTTATATTAAGCTGGAACAAAAGGCATCACGCAGCAAAGCAACATAACTACCTTTCGTCTTGAACAGCTGCGAGATCACGCTTTTGGCTTTTGATTACTCTACCTCGCTCTTAAAACCAACAGTGCCCTTGTCAAGGACACGTCTCGTATGTGACGCGAGGGACAGAGCCCCTTACGAAAACGTGACCCTGCATTGGATGCGCCGATTGAGGCCTGAATTTTATATGTACGGCTGCAAAGTCATGTTGGGAAGTGTAGCACACTTGAAATCAGTGTTGTCATCTGCAGAAACAGTTTACTGAAAAACAACACCGTGTAGGAAACTTTTAAAGATATTTAGTTCATAGTGCTTTTGAATAAGTTTCTTCACTGGTATCATCAAATTTTGTATTTGGATCCAGGAGAAGATTTCGTTGCGTCTTGCCGCAGAGGGAAGTACATTTTATACCAGTGTTGCCAACCGTGAATTTCTTTTTTCGAAAGCAAGTTTTTCATTAGTTATTAAATTTTATATTGCGATCCTGAGGGAGAAATTTCGTTGCGTCTTGCAAGTTCTCAGTTCGTCACTAAAATAATGTAACCACAATTGCTTAATTTGTTACAACAATGAATATCATCTTCAAATATTTACACCTACGTTACACAAGTAATAATTTGATTCAAACCACTGACAGGAGGCGTATGCTGAAGATTCGAAAGGTAGTAGCTATTAATGAAGTTCACGAAAATATATTGTATTGGTCAGTAGTAATGGCAGCATTATATTCCTACGCGTCAGCAAAAATTTGATGCGCCTGGTGTTATGTTACATCCGGTGGTAGCGGGCCACGAGTGGTTTTATTGTTGAGTCAGCAGAACGTGTCTGATCACCTTGAAGACATCGGAAGCGGTGGGGGGAGGGGGTCAATGGATTTGTCACGTTGTTTCTTGATGTATGCTAACCTAACACGTGCGTATGTTTGTGTGTCTTTGGAGGAAATGCGCGCGCAACCATTGCGTATGATTCAAAGACATGAAGAAATGATTTAAAGATGGCGCCGAAGGTGTTGTACCCCGAAAGTTTAGCGGCTAAGGTTATTGCTCTGTAAAACAAGAGGCGTCGAGGGTTCGATTCCTGGTAGAGTCAATATTGATTGATTGATAGATTGAGTTAGTTTTTTAAGTCCACTTTATGCACGGCAAAACTAATCAGGAGTGGACCTACAGTTGAAAAGTGGTGATTCGGACCACTATGTGCCTCCACCGAGTATCGAACCTGGGACCCCTTGATTACAAGGTGACGATGTCAATATTGAATGGTCTCGATTAGCCTGTGTGTAAATAAAGGCAACAAAATGGTTGAGTTCGAAAATCGAGTTGGGTTAGTGGTTAATGTTGTCACCTGGCAGTGAAGAGGTCGCGGGTTCGATTCTCTAGGTAGTTAAATGAGGCCAATTGTTTTGTCCCGCCATTATAGGTCCCCGATTAGTCCATCTGTGCATAAATAGTGTTTGAATAAAATCAATATGGCGGCTTTGGGGTAGTGGTTAATGTTGTCGCCTGGTAATGAAGAGGTCGCGGGTTCGATTCTCTAGGTAGTTAAATGAGGCCAATTGTTTTGTCCCGCCATTATAGGTCCCGATTAGTCCATCTGTGCATAAATAGTATTTGAATAAAATCAATATGGTGGCCGCGTTTTGTGTTTAGCGGCGGCGGCGGCGGCGACCGGGGCGCGGCGCGGGGCGGGGCGGCGCGGCGCGGGGCGGGGCGGCGCGGCGCGGGTGTTTTTTATTCCGCGAGATG